>NC_091743.1:30039739-30348802 GCF_043380555.1 Nothobranchius furzeri
GGTCTGACTGAGCGCCTCCAGGAGAGAGGCCCAAGCAAGACGCGCCCCGAGGAGCGTCTTGACACTTGTCAACACTGGGTCTGACAGAGGGCCTCCAGGAGAGAGGCCCAAGCAATACGCGCCCCGAGGAGCGTCTTGCCATATGTCACCACTGGGTCTGACTGAGCGCCTCCAGGAGAGAGGCCCAAGCAAGACGCGCCCCGAGGAGCGTCTTGCCACATGTCAGCACTCGGTCTGACTGAGCGCCTCCAGGAGAGAGGCCCAAGCAAGACACGCCCCGAGGAGCGTCTTGACACTTGTCAACACTGGGTCTGACTGAGGGCCTCCATGAGAGAAGCCCAAGCAAGACGCGCCCCGAGGAGTGTCCTGCCACATGTCAACACTGGGTCTGACAGAGGGCCTCCAGGAGAGAGGCCCAAGCAATACGCGCCCCGAGGAGCGTCTTGCCATATGTCACCACTGGGTCTGACTGAGCGCCTCCAGGAGAGAGGCCCAAGCAAGACGCGCCCCGAGGAGCGTCTTGCCACATGTCAGCACTCGGTCTGACTGAGCGCCTCCAGGAGAGAGGCCCAAGCAAGACGCGCCCCTAGGAGCGTCTTGCCACATGTCAAGACTGGGTCTGACTGAGCGCCTCCAGGAGAGAGGCCCAAGCAAGACGCGCCCCGAGGAGTGTCTTACCACATGTCAACACTGGGTCTGACAGAGGGCCTCCAGGAGAGAGGCCCAAGCAACACGCGCCCCGAGGAGCGTCTTGCCATATGTCACCACTGGGTCTGACTGAGCGCCTCCAGGAGAGAGGCCCAAGCAAGACGGGCCCCGAGGAGCGTCTTGCCACATGTCAGCACTCGGTCTGACTGAGCGCCTCCAGGAGAGAGGCCCAAGCAAGATGCGCCCCGAGGAGCGTCTTGCCACATGTCAACACTGGGTCTGACAGAGGGCCTCCAGGAGAGAGGCCCAAGCACCACGCGCCCCGAAGGAGCGTCTTGCCATATGTCACCACTGGGTCTGACTGAGCGCCTCCAGGAGAGAGGCCCAAGCAAGACGCGCCCCGAGGAGCGTCTTGCCACATGTCACCACTGAGTCTGACTGAGCGCCTCCAGGAGAGAGGCCCAAGCAAGACGAGCCCCGAGGAGCGTCTTGCCACATGTCAACACTGGGTCTGACTGAGCGCCTCCAGGAGAGAGGCCCAAGCAAGACGTGCCCCAAGGAGTGTCTTGACACATGTCACCACTGGGTCTGACTGAGCGCCTCCAGGAGAGAGGCCCAAGCAAGACGCGCCCCGAGGAGCGTCAGGCCACATGTCACTACTCAGTCTGACTGAGCGCCTCCAGGAGAGAGGCCCAAGCAAGACGCGCCCCGAGGAACGTCTTGCCACGTGTCAACACTGGGTCTGATTGAGGGCCTTCTGGAGAGAGGCCCAATCAAGATGCGCCCCGAGGAGCGCCTTGCCACATGTCAACAATGGGTCTGACTGAGGGCCTCCAGGAGAGAAGCCCAAGCAAGACGTGCCCCGAGGAGCGTCTTGCCACATGTCACCTCTGGTTCTGACTGAGCGCCTCCAGGAGAGAGGCTCAAGCAAGACGCGCCACGAGGAGCGTCTTGTCACATGTCAACAATGGGTCTGACTGAGGGCCTCCAGGAGAGAAGCCCAAGCAAGACGCGCCCCGAGGAGCGTCTTGACACATGTCAACACTGGGTCTGACAGAGGGCCTCCAGGAGAGAGGCCCAAGCAAGACGCGCCCCGAAGAGTGTCTTGCCACATGTCACCACTGGGTCTGACTGAGCGCCTCCATGAGAGAGGCCTTAGCAAGACGCGCCCCGAGGAGCGTCAGGCCACATGTCACTACTCAGTCTGACTGAGCGCCTCCAGGAGAGAGGCCCAAGCAAGACGCGCCCCGAGGAGCGTCTTGCCACGTGTCAACACTGGGTCTGATTGAGGGCCTTCTGGAGAGAAGCCCTAGCAAGACGCGCCCCGAGGAGCGTCTTGCCACGTGTCAACACTGGGTCTGATTGAGGGCCTCCAGGAGAGAAGCCCAAGCAAGACGCGCCCCGAGGAGCGTCTTGCCACATGTCAACACTGGGTCTGACTGAGCGCCTCCAGGCGAGAGGCCCAAGCAAGACGCGCCCCAAGGAGCGTCTTGACACATGTCAACACTGGGTCTGACAGAGGGCCTCCAGGAGAGAGGCCCAAGCAAGACGCGCCCCGAGGAGTGTCTTGCCACATATCACCACTGGGTCTGACTGAGCGCCTCCAGGAGAGAGGCCCAAGCAAGACGCGCCCCGAGGAGCGTCAGGCCACATGTCACTACTCAGTCTGACTGAGCGCCTCCAGGAGAGAGGCCCAAGCAAGACGCGCCCCGGGGAACGTCTTGCCACGTGTCAAAACTGGGTCTGATTGAGGGCCTTCTGGAGAGAGGCCCAAGCAAGATGCGCCCCGAGGAGCGTCTTGCCACATGTCAACAATGGGTCTGACTGACGGCCTCCAGGAGAGAAGCCCAAGCAAGACGCACCCCGAGGAGCGTCTTGCCACATGTCAACACTGGGTCTGATTGAGCGCCTCAAGGCGAGAGGCCCAAGCAAGACGCGCCCCGAGGAGCGTCTTGCCACATGTCAACACTGGGTCTGACTGAGTGCCTCCATGAGAGAAGCCCTAGCAAGACGCGCCCCGAGGAGCTTCTTGCCACATGTCAGCACTCGGTCTGACTGAGCGCCTCCAGGAGAGAGGCCCAAGAAAGACGCGCCCCGAGGAGCATCTTGCCACATGTCACTACTCGGTCTGACTGAGCGCCTCCAGGAGAGAGGCCCAAGCAAGACGCACCCCGAGGAGCGTCTTGCCACATGTCAACAATGGGTCTGACTGAGCGCCTCCAGGAGAGAGTCCCCAGCAAGACGCGCCCCGAGGAGCGTCTTGCCTTATGTCAGCACTCGGTCTGACTGAGCGCCTCCAGGAGAGAGGCCCAAGCAAGACGCGCCCCGAGGAGCGTCTTGCCACATGTCAACAATGGGTCTGACTGAGGGACTCCAGGAGAGAAGCCCAATCAAGACGCGCCCCGAGGAGCGTCTTGCCACATGTCAACACTGGGTCTGACTGAGGGCCTCCAGGAGAGAGGCCCAAGCAAGACGCGCCCCGAGGAGTGTCTTGCCACATGTCACCACTGGGTCTGACTGAGCGCCTCCAGGAGAGAGGCCCAAGCAAGACGCGCCCCGAGGAGCGTCTTGCCACATGTCAAAAATGGGTCTGACTGAGCGCTTCCAGGAGAGAGGCCCAAGCAAGACGCGCCCCGAGGAGCGTCTTGACACATGTCAACACTGGGTCTGACTGAGGGCCTCAATGAGAGAAGCCCAAGCAAGACGCGCCCGGAGGAGTGTCTTGCCACATGTCAACACTGGGT
Organism: Nothobranchius furzeri; assembly: GCF_043380555.1. Classification (NCBI taxonomy): domain Eukaryota; kingdom Metazoa; phylum Chordata; class Actinopteri; order Cyprinodontiformes; family Nothobranchiidae; genus Nothobranchius; species Nothobranchius furzeri. Next base: position 30,043,132 of record NC_091743.1, read on the forward strand.
CTGACAGAGGGCCTCCAGGAGAGAGGCCCAAGCAAGACGCACCCCGAGGAGTGTCTTGCCACATGTGAACACTGGGTCTGACAGAGGGCCTCCAGGAGAGAGGCCCAAGCAATACGCGCCCCGAGGAGTGTCTTGCCATATGTCACCACTGGGTCTGACTGAGTGCCTCCAGGAGAGAGGCCCAAGCAAGACGCGCCCCGAGGAGCGTCTTGCCACATGTCAACACTGGGTCTGACAGAGGGCCTCCAGGAGAGAGGCCCAAGCAACACGCGCCCCGAAGGAGCGTCTTGCCATATGTCACCACTGGGTCTGACTGAGCGCCTCCAGGAGAGAGGCCCAAGCAAGACGCGCCCCGAGGAACGTCTTGCCACATGTCACCACTGGGTCTGACTGAGCGCCTCCAGGAGAGAGGCCCAAGCAAGACACGCCCCGAGGAGCGTCTTGCCACATGTCACCACTGGGTCTGACTGAGCGCCTCCAGGAGAGAGGCCCAAGCAAGACGAGCCCCGAGGAGCGTCTTGCCACATGTCAACACTGGGTCTGACTGAGTGCCTCCATGAGAGAAGCCCCAGCAAGACGCGAACCGAGGAGCGTCTTGCCACATGTCAGCACTCGGTCTGACTGAGCGCCTCCAGGAGAGAGGCCCAAGCAAGACGCGCCCCGAGGAGCATCTTGCCACATGTCACCACTCGGTCTGACTGAGCGCCTCCAGGAGAGAGGCCCAAGGAAGACGCACCCCGAGGAGCGTCTTGCCACATGTCAACAATGGGTCTGACTGAGGGCCTCCAGGAGAGAAGCCCAAGCAAGACGCGCCCCGAGGAGCGTCTTGCCACATGTCAACACTGGGTTTGACTGAGCGCCTCCAGGAGAGAGGCCCAAGCAAGACGCGCCCCGAGGAGCGTCTTGCCACATGTCAACACTGGGTCTGACTGAGCGCCTCCAGGAGAGAGGCCCAAGCAAGACGCGCCCCGAGGAGCGTCTTGCCACATGTCAACACTGGGTCTGACTGAGCACCTCCAGGCGAGAGGCCCAAGCAAGAAGCGCCCCGAGGAGCGTCTTGCCACAAGTCAACACTGGGTCTGACTGAGCGCCTCCAGGAGAGAGTCCCCAGCAAGACGCGCCCCGAGGAGCGTCTTGCCTTATGTCAGCACTCGGTCTGACTGAGCGCCTCCAGGAGAGAGGCCCAATCAAGACGCGCCCCGAGGAGCGTCTTGCCACATGTCAACACTGGGTCTGACTGAGCGCCTCCAGGAGAGAGGCCCAAGCAAGACGCGCCCCGAGGAGCGTCTTGCCACATGTCACCTCTGGTTCTGACTGAGCGCCTCCAGGAGAGAGGCCCAAGCAAGTCGCGCCCCGAGGAGCGTCTTGCAACATGTCAACACTGGGTCTGACTGAGCGCCTCCAGGAGAGAGGCCCAAGCAAGACACGCCCCGAGGAGTGTCTTGCCACGTGTCAACACTGGGTCTGATTGAGGGCCTCCAGGAGAGAGGCCAGAGCAAGAAGCGCCCCGAGGAGCGTCTTGCCACATGTCAACAATGGGTCTGACAGAGGGCCTCCAGGAGAGAGGCCCAAGCAATATGTGGCCCGAGGAGCGTCTAGCTACATGTCAGCACTCGGTGTGACTGAGCGCCTCCAGGAGAGAGGCCCAAGCAGGACGCGCCCCGAGGAGCGTCTTGCCACATGTCACCACTGGGTCTGACTGAGAGCCTCCAGGAGAGAGGCCCAAGCAAGACGCGCCCCAAGGAGCGTCTTGCCACATGTCACCAATGGGTCTGACTGAGCGCCTCCAGGAGAGAGGCCCAAGCAAGACGCGCCCCGAGGAGCGTCTTGACACTTGTCAACACTGGGTCTGACTGAGGGCCTCCATGAGAGAAGCCTAAGGAAGACACGCCCCGAGGAGTGTCCTGCCAGATGTCAACACTGGGTCTGACAGAGGGCCTCCAGGAGAGAGGCCCAAGCAATACGCGCCCCGAGGAGCGTCTTGCCATATGTCACCACTGGGTCTGACTGAGTGCCTCCAGGAGAGAGGCCCAAGCAAGACGCGCCCCTAGGAGCGTCTTGCCACATGTCAACACTGGGTCCGACTGAGCGCCTCCAGGAGAGAGGCCCAAGCAAGACGCGCCCCGAGGAGCGTCTTGCCACATGTCAACACTGTGTCTGACAGAGGGCCTCCAGGAGAGAGGCCCAAGCAACACGCGCCCCGAAGGAGCGTCTTGCCATATGTCACCACTGGGTCTGACTGAGCGCCTCCAGGAGAGAGGCCCAAGCAAGACGCGCCCCGAGGAACGTCTTGCCACATGTCACCACTGGGTCTGACTGAGCGCCTCCAGGAGAGAGGCCCAAGCAAGACACGCCCCGAGGAGCGTCTTGCCACATGTCACCACTGGGTCTGACTGAGCGCCTCCAGGAGAGAGGCCCAAGCAAGACGAGCCCCGAGGAGCGTCTTGCCACATGTCAACACTGGGTCTGACTGAGTGCCTCCATGAGAGAAGCCCCAGCAAGACGCGCCCCGAGGAGCGTCTTGCCACATGTCAGCACTCGGTCTGACTGAGCGCCTCCAGGAGAGAGGCCCAAGCAAGAAGCGCCCCGAGGAGCATCTTGCCACATGTCACCACTCGGTCTGACTGAGCGCCTCCAGGAGAGAGGCCCAAGGAAGACGCACCCCGAGGAGCGTCTTGCCACATGTCAACAATGGGTCTGACTGAGGGCCTCCAGGAGAGAAGCCCAAGCAAGACGCGCCCCGAGGAGCGTCTTGCCACATGTCAACACTGGGTTTGACTGAGCGCCTCCAGGAGAGAGGCCCAAGCAAGACGCGCCCCGAGGAGCGTCTTGCCACATGTCAACACTGGGTCTGACTGAGCGCCTCCAGGAGAGAGGCCCAAGCAAGACGCGCCCCGAGGAGCGTCTTGCCACATGTCAACACTGGGTCTGACTGAGCTCCTCCAGGCAAGAGGCCCAAGCAAGAAGCGCCCCGAGGAGCGTCTTGCCACATGTCAACACTGGGTCTGACTGAGCGCCTCCAGGAGAGAGTCCCCAGCAAGACGCGCCCCGAGGAGCGTCTTGCCTTATGTCAGCACTCGGTCTGACTGAGCGCCTCCAGGAGAGAGGCCCAATCAAGACGCGCCCCGAGGAGCGTCTTGCCACATGTCAACACTGGGTCTGACTGAGCGCCTCCAGGAGAGAGGCCCAAGCAAGACGCGCCCCGAGGAGCGTCTTGCCACATGTCACCTCTGGTTCTGACTGAGCGCCTCCAGGAGAGAGGCCCAAGCAAGTCGCGCCCCGAGGAGCGTCTTGCAACATGTCAACACTGGGTCTGACTGAGCGCCTCCAGGAGAGAGGCCCAAGCAAGACACGCCCCGAGGAGTGTCTTGCCACGTGTCAACACTGGGTCTGATTGAGGGCCTCCAGGAGAGAGGCCAGAGCAAGAAGCGCCCCGAGGAGCGTCTTGCCACATGTCAACAATGGGTCTGACAGAGGGCCTCCAGGAGAGAGGCCCAAGCAATATGTGGCCCGAGGAGCGTCTAGCTAAATGTCAGCACTCGGTGTGACTGAGCGCCTCCAGGAGAGAGGCCCAAGCAAGACGATCCCCGAGGGGCGTCTTGCCACATGTCACCACTGGGTCTGACTGAGAGCCTCCAGGAGAGAGGCCCAAGCAAGACGCGCCCCTGGAGCGTCTTGCCACATGTCACCAATGGGTCTAACTGAGCGCCTCCAGGAGAGAGGCCCAAGCAAGACGCGCCCCGAGGAGCGTCTTGACACTTGTCAACACTGGGTCTGACTGAGGGCCTCCATGAGAGAAGCCCAAGGAAGACACGCCCCAAGGAGTGTCCTGCCAGATGTCAACACTGGGTCTGACAGAGGGCCTCCAGGAGAGAGGCCCAAGCAATACGCGCCCCGAGGAGCGTCTTGCCATATGTCACCACTGGGTCTGACTGAGCGCCTCCAGGAGAGAGGCCCAAGCAAGACGCGCCCCGAGGAGCGTCTTGCCACATGTCAGCACTCGGTCTGACTGAGCGCCTCCAGGAGAGAGGCCCAAGCAAGACACGCCCCGAGGAGCGTCTTGACACTTGTCAACACTGGGTCTGACTGAGGGCCTCCATGAGAGAAGCCCAAGCAAGACGCGCCCCGAGGAGTGTCCTGCCACATGTCAACACTGGGTCTGACAGAGGGCCTCCAGGAGAGAGGCCCAAGCAATACGCGCCCCGAGGAGCGTCTTGCCATATGTCACCACTGGGTCTGACTGAGCGCCTCCAGGAGAGAGGCCCAAGCAAGACGCGCCCCGAGGAGCGTCTTGCCACATGTCAGCACTCGGTCTGACTGAGTGCCTCCAGGAGAGAGGCCCAAGCAAGACGCGCCCCTAGGAGCGTCTTGCCACATGTCAAGACTGGGTCTGACTGAGCGCCTCCAGGAGAGAGGCCCAAGCAAGACGCGCCCCGAGGAGTGTCTTACCACATGTCAACACTGGGTCTGACAGAGGGCCTCCAGGAGAGAGGCCCAAGCAACACGCGCCCCGAGGAGCGTCTTGCCATATGTCACCACTGGGTCTGACTGAGCGCCTCCAGGAGAGAGGCCCAAGCAAGACGGGCCCCGAGGAGCGTCTTGCCACATGTCAGCACTCGGTCTGACTGAGCGCCTCCAGGAGAGAGGCCCAAGCAAGATGCGCCCCGAGGAGCGTCTTGCCACATGTCAACACTGGGTCTGACAGAGGGCCTCCAGGAGAGAGGCCCAAGCAAGACGCGCCCCGAGGAGCGTCTTGCCACATGTCACCTCTGGTTCTGACTGAGCGCCTCCAGGAGAGAGGCCCAAGCAAGTCGCGCCCCGAGGAGCGTCTTGCAACTTGTCAACACTGGGTCTGACTGAGCGCCTCCAGGAGAGAGGCCCAAGCAAGACACGCCCCGAGGAGTGTCTTGCCACGTGTCAACACTGGGTCTGATTGAGGGCCTCCAGGAGAGAGGCCAGAGCAAGAAGCGCCCCGAGGAGCGTCTTGCCACATGTCAACAATGGGTCTGACAGAGGGCCTCCAGGAGAGAGGCCCAAGCAATATGTGGCCCGAGGAGCGTCTAGCTACATGTCAGCACTCGGTGTGACTGAGCGCCTCCAGGAGAGAGGCCCAAGCAAGACGCGCCCCGGGGAGCGTCTTGCCACATGTCACCACTGGGTCTGACTGAGAGCCTCCAGGAGAGAGGCCCAAGCAAGACGCGCCCCAAGGAGCGTCTTGCCACATGTCACCAATGGGTCTGACTGAGCGCCTCCAGGAGAGAGGCCCAAGCAAGACGCGCCCCGAGGAGCGTCTTGACACTTGTCAACACTGGGTCTGACTGAGGGCCTCCATGAGAGAAGCCTAAGGAAGACACGCCCCGAGGAGTGTCCTGCCAGATGTCAACACTGGGTCTGACAGAGGGCCTCCAGGAGAGAGGCCCAAGCAATACGCGCCCCGAGGAGCGTCTTGCCATATGTCACCACTGGGTCTGACTGAGTGCCTCCAGTAGAGAGGCCCAAGCAAGACGCGCCCCTAGGAGCGTCTTGCCACATGTCAACACTGGGTCCGACTGAGCGCCTCCAGGAAAGAGGCCCAAGCAAGACGCGCCCCGAGGAGCGTCTTGCCACATGTCAACACTGGGTCTGACAGAGGGCCTCCAGGAGAGAGGCCCAAGCAACACGCGCCCCGAAGGAGCGTCTTGCCATATGTCACCACTGGGTCTGACTGAGCGCCTCCAGGAGAGAGGCCCAAGCAAGACGCGCCCCGAGGAACGTCTTGCCACATGTCACCACTGGGTCTGACTGAGCGCCTCCAGGAGAGAGGCCCAAGCAAGACACGCCCCGAGGAGCGTCTTGCCACATGTCACCACTGGGTCTGACTGAGCGCCTCCAGGAGAGAGGCCCAAGCAAGACGAGCCCCGAGGAGCGTCTTGCCACATGTCAACACTGGGTCTGACTGAGTGCCTCCATGAGAGAAGCCCCAGCAAGACGCGCCCCGAGGAGCGTCTTGCCACATGTCAGCACTCGGTCTGACTGAGCGCCTCCAGGAGAGAGGCCCAAGCAAGAAGCACCCCGAGGAGCATCTTGCCACATGTCACCACTCGGTCTGACTGAGCTCCTCCAGGCAAGAGGCCCAAGCAAGAAGCGCCCCGAGGAGCGTCTTGCCACATGTCAACACTGGGTCTGACTGAGCGCCTCCAGGAGAGAGTCCCCAGCAAGACGCGCCCCGAGGAGCGTCTTGCCTTATGTCAGCACTCGGTCTGACTGAGCGCCTCCAGGAGAGAGGCCCAATCAAGACGCGCCCCGAGGAGCGTCTTGCCACATGTCAACACTGGGTCTGACTGAGCGCCTCCAGGAGAGAGGCCCAAGCAAGACGCGCCCCGAGGAGCGTCTTGCCACATGTCACCTCTGGTTCTGACTGAGCGCCTCCAGGAGAGAGGCCCAAGCAAGTCGCGCCCCGAGGAGCGTCTTGCAACATGTCAACACTGGGTCTGACTGAGCGCCTCCAGGAGAGAGGCCCAAGCAAGACATGCCCCGAGGAGTGTCTTGCCACGTGTCAACACTGGGTCTGATTGAGGGCCTCCAGGAGAGAGGCCAGAGCAAGAAGCGCCCCGAGGAGCGTCTTGCCACATGTCAACAATGGGTCTGACAGAGGGCCTCCAGGAGAGAGGCCCAAGCAATATGTGGCCCGAGGAGCGTCTAGCTACATGTCAGCACTCGGTGTGACTGAGCGCCTCCAGGAGAGAGGCCCAAGCAAGACGATCCCCGAGGGGCGTCTTGCCACATGTCACCACTGGGTCTGACTGAGAGCCTCCCGGAGAGAGGCCCAAGCAAGACGCGCCCCTGGAGCGTCTTGCCACATGTCACCAATGGGTCTAACTGAGCGCCTCCAGGAGAGAGGCCCAAGCAAGACGCGCCCCGAGGAGCGTCTTGACACTTGTCAACACTGGGTCTGACTGAGGGCCTCCATGAGAGAAGCCCAAGGAAGACACGCCCCAAGGAGTGTCCTGCCAGATGTCAACACTGGGTCTGACAGAGGGCCTCCAGGAGAGAGGCCCAAGCAATACGCGCCCCGAGGAGCGTCTTGCCATATGTCACCACTGGGTCAGACTGAGCGCCTCCAGGAGAGAGGCCCAAGCAAGACGCGCCCCGAGGAGCGTCTTGCCACATGTCAGCACTCGGTCTGACTGAGCGCCTCCAGGAGAGAGGCCCAAGCAAGACACGCCCCGAGGAGCGTCTTGACACTTGTCAACACTGGGTCTGACTGAGGGCCTCCATGAGAGAAGCCCAAGCAAGACGCGCCCCGAGGAGTGTCCTGCCACATGTCAACACTGGGTCTGACAGAGGGCCTCCAGGAGAGAGGCCCAAGCAATACGCGCCACGAGGAGCGTCTTGCCATATGTCACCACTGGGTCTGACTGAGCGCCTCCAGGAGAGAGGCCCAAGCAAGACGCGCCCCGAGGAGCGTCTTGCCACATGTCAGCACTCGGTCTGACTGAGCGCCTCCAGGAGAGAGGCCCAAGCAAGACGCGCCCCTAGGAGCGTCTTGCCACATGTCAAGACTGGGTCTGACTGAGCGCCTCCAGGAGAGAGGCCCAAGCAAGACGCGCCCCGAGGAGTGTCTTACCACATGTCAACACTGGGTCTGACAGAGGGCCTCCAGGAGAGAGGCCCAAGCAACACGCGCCCCGAGGAGCGTCTTGCCATATGTCACCACTGGGTCTGACTAAGCGCCTCCAGGAGAGAGGCCCAAGCAAGACGGGCCCCGAGGAGCGTCTTGCCACATGTCAGCACTCGGTCTGACTGAGCGCCTCCAGGAGAGAGGCCCAAGCAAGATGCGCCCCGAGGAGCGTCTTGCCACATGTCAACACTGGGTCTGACAGAGGGCCTCCAGGAGAGAGGCCCAAGCACCACGCGCCCCGAAGGAGCGTCTTGCCATATGTCACCACTGGGTCTGACTGAGCGCCTCCAGGAGAGAGGCCCAAGCAAGACGCGCCCCGAGGAGCGTCTTGCCACATGTCACCACTGAGTCTGACTGAGCGCCTCCAGGAGAGAGGCCCAAGCAAGACGAGCCCCGAGGAGCGTCTTGCCACATGTCAACACTGGGTCTGACTGAGCGCCTCCAGGAGAGAGGCCCAATCAAGACACGCCCCGAGGAGCGTCTTGCCACATGTCAACACTGGGTCTGACTGAGGGCCTCCAGGAGAGAAGCCCAATCAAGACTCGCCCCGAGGAGCGTCTTGCCACATGTCAACACTGGGTCTGACTGAGCGCCTCCAGGAGAGAGGCCCAAGCAAGACGCGCCCCGAGGAGCGTCTTGCCACATGTCACCTCTGGTTCTGACTGAGCGCCTCCAGGAGAGAGGCCCAAGCAAGTCGCGCCCCGAGGAGCGTCTTGCAACATGTCAACACTGGGTCTGACTGAGCGCCTCCAGGAGAGAGGCCCAAGCAAGACACGCCCCAAGGAGTGTCTTGCCACGTGTCAACACTGGGTCTGATTGAGGGCCTCCAGGAGAGAGGCCAGAGCAAGAAGCGCCCCGAGGAGCGTCTTGCCACATGTCACCACTGGGTCTGACTGAGAGCCTCCAGGAGAGAGGCCCAAGCAAGACGCGCCCCAAGGAGCGTCTTGCCACATGTTACCAATGGGTCTGACTGAGAGCCTCCAGGAGAGAGGCCCAAGCAAGACGCGCCCCAAGGAGCGTCTTGCCACATGTCACCAATGGGTCTGACTGAGCGCCTCCAGGAGAGAGGCCCAAGCAAGACGCGCCCCGAGGAGCGTCTTGACACTTGTCAACACTGGGTCTGACTGAGGGCCTCCATGAGAGAAGCCCAAGGAAAACACGCCCCGAGGAGTGTCCTGCCACATGTCAACACTGGGTCTGACAGAGGGCCTCCAGGAGAGAGGCCCAAGCAATACGCGCCCCGAGGAGCGTCTTGCCATATGTCACCACTGGGTCTGACTGAGCGCCTCCAGGAGAGAGGCCCAAGCAAGACGCGCCCCGAGGAGCGTCTTGCCACATGTCAGCACTCGGTCTGACTGAGCGCCTCCAGGAGAGAGGCCCAAGCAAGACGCGCCCCGAGGAGCGTCTTGACACTTGTCAACACTGGGTCTGACTGAGGGCCTCCATGAGAGAAGCCCAAGCAAGACGCGCCCCGAGGAGTGTCCTGCCACATGTCAACACTGGGTCTGACAGAGGGCCTCCAGGAGAGAGGCCCAAGCAATACGCGCCCCGAGGAGCGTCTTGCCATATGTCACCACTGGGTCTGACTGAGCGCCTCCAGGAGAGAGGCCCAAGCAAGACGCGCCCCGAGGAGCGTCTTGCCACATGTCAGCACTCGGTCTGACTGAGCATCTCCAGGAGAGAGGCCCAAGCAAGACGTGCCCCTAGGAGCGTCTTGCCACATGTCAAGACTGGGTCTGACTGAGCGCCTCCAGGAGACAGGCCCAAGCAAGACGCGCCCCGAGGAGCGTCTTGCCACATGTCAACACTGGGTCTGACAGAGGGCCTCCAGGAGAGAGGCCCAAGCAAGACGCGCCCCGAGGAGCGTCTTGCCACATGTAAACACTGGGTCTGACTGAGCACCTCCAGGCGAGAGGCCCAAGCAAGAAGCGCCCCGAGGAGCGTCTTGCCACATGTCAACACTGGGTCTGACTGAGCGCCTCCAGGAGAGAGTCCCCAGCAAGATGCGCCCCGAGGAGCGTCTTGCCTTATGTCAGCACTCGGTCTGACTGAGCGCCTCCAGGAGAGAGGCCCAAGCAAGACGCGCCCCGAGGAGCGTCTTGCCACATGTCAACAATGGGTCTGACTGAGGGACTCCAGGAGAGAAGCCCAATCAAGACGCGCCCCGAGGAGCGTCTTGCCACATGTCAACACTGGGTCTGACTGAGGGCCTCCAGGAGAGAAGCCCAATCAAGACGCGCCCCGAGGAGCGTCTTGCCAAATGTCAAGACTGGGTCTGACTGAGCACCTCCAGGAGAGAGGCCCAAGCAAGACGCGCCCCGAGGAGCGTCTTGCCACATGTCACTTCTGGTTCTGACTGAGCGCCTCCAGGAGAGAGGCCCAAGGAAGACGCGCCCCGAGGAGCATCTTGCAACGTGTCAACACTGGGTCTGATTGAGGGCTTCCAGTAGAGAGGCCCAAGCAAGACGCGCCCCGAGGAGCGTCTTGCCACATGTCAGCACTCTGTCTGACTGAGCGCCTCCAGGAGAGAGGCCCAAGCAAGACGCGCCCCTAGGAGCGTCTTGCCACATGTCAAGACTGGGTCTGACTGAGCGCCTCCAGGAGAGAGGCCCAAGCAAGACGCGCCCCGAGGAGTTTCTTGCCACATGTCAACACTGGGTCTGACAGAGGGCCTCCAGGAGAGAGGCCCAAGCAACACGCGCCCCGAGGAGCGTCTTGCCATATGTCACCACTGGGTCTGACTGAGCGGCTCCAGGAGAGAGGCCCAAGCAAGACGGGCCCCGAGGAGCGTCTTGCCACATGTCAGCACTCGGTCTGACTGAGCGCCTCCAGGAAAGAGGCCCAAGCAAGATGCGCCCCGAGGAGCGTCTTGCCACATGTCAACACTGGGTCTGACAGAGGGCCTCCAGGAGAGAGGCCCAAGCACCACGCGCCCTGAAGGAGCGTCTTGCCATATGTCACCACTGGGTCTGACTGAGCGCCTCCAGGAGAGAGGCCCAAGCAAGACGCGCCCCGAGGAGCGTCTTGGCACATGTCACCACTGAGTCTGACTGAGCGCCTCCAGGAGAGAGGCCCAAGCAAGTCGAGCCCCGAGGAGCGTCTTGCCACATGTCAACACTGGGTCTGACTGAGCGCCTCCAGGAGGGAGGCCCAAGAAAGACGCGCCCCGAGGAGCGTCTTGCCACATGTCAACACTGGGTCTGACAGAGGGCCTCCAGGAGAGAGGCCCAAGCAAGACGCGCCCCTAGGAGCGTCTTGCCACATGTCAAGACTGGGTCTGACTGAGCGCCTCCAGGAGAGAGGCCCAAGCAAGACGCGCCCCGAGGAGTTTCTTGCCACATGTCAACACTGGGTCTGACAGAGGGCCTCCAGGAGAGAGGCCCAAGCAACACGCGCCCCGAGGAGCGTCTTGCCATATGTCACCACTGGGTCTGACTGAGCGGCTCCAGGAGAGAGGCCCAAGCAAGACGGGCCCCGAGGAGCGTCTTGCCACATGTCAGCACTCGGTCTGACTGAGCGCCTCCAGGAAAGAGGCCCAAGCAAGATGCGCCCCGAGGAGCGTCTTGCCACATGTCAACACTGGGTCTGACAGAGGGCCTCCAGGAGAGAGGCCCAAGCACCACGCGCCCTGAAGGAGCGTCTTGCCATATGTCACCACTGGGTCTGACTGAGCGCCTCCAGGAGAGAGGCCCAAGCAAGACGCGCCCCGAGGAGCGTCTTGGCACATGTCACCACTGAGTCTGACTGAGCGCCTCCAGGAGAGAGGCCCAAGCAAGTCGAGCCCCGAGGAGCGTCTTGCCACATGTCAACACTGGGTCTGACTGAGCGCCTCCAGGAGAGAGGCCCAAGAAAGACGCGCCCCGAGGAGCGTCTTGCCACATGTCAACACTGGGTCTGACAGAGGGCCTCCAGGAGAGAGGCCCAAGCAAGACGCGCCCCGAGGAGTGTCTTGCCACATTTGAACACTGGGTCTGACAGAGGGCCTCCAGGAGAGAGGCCCAAGCAATACGCGCCCCGAGGAGTGTCTTGCCATATGTCACCACTGGGTCTGACAGAGCGCCTCCAGGAGAGAGGCCCAAGCAAGACGCGCCCCTAGGAGCGTCTTGCCACATGTCAACACTGGGTCTGACTGAGCGCCTCCAGGAGAGAGGCCCAAGCACGACGCGCCCCGAGGAGCGTCTTGCCACATGTCAACACTTGGTCTGACAGAGGGCCTCCAGGAGAGAGGCCCAAGCAAGACGCGCCCCGAGGAGCGTCTTGCCACATCTAAACACTGGGTCTGACTGAGCACCTCCAGGCGAGAGGCCCAAGCAAGAAGCGCCCCGAGGAGCGTCTTGCCACATGTCAACACTGGGTCTGACTGAGCGCCTCCAGGAGAGAGTCCCCAGCAAGATGCGCCCCGAGGAGCGTCTTGCCTTATGTCAGCACTCGGTCTGACTGAGCACCTCCAGGAGAGAGGCCCAAGCAAGACGCGCCCCGAGGAGCGTCTTGCCACATGTCAACAATGGGTCTGACTGAGGGACTCCAGGAGAGAAGCCCAATCAAGACGCGCCCCGAGGAGCGTCTTGCCACATGTCAACACTGGGTCTGACTGAGGGCCTCCAGGAGAGAAGCCCAATCAAGACGCTCCCCGAGGAGCGTCTTGCCACATGTCAACACTGGGTCTGACTGAGCACCTCCAGGAGAGAGGCCCAAGCAAGACGCGCCCCGAGGAGCGTCTTGCCACATGTCACTTCTGGTTCTGACTGAGCGCCTCCAGGAGAGAGGCCCAAGCAAGACGCGCCCCGAGGAGCGTCTTGCCACATGTCAACACTGGGTCTGACTGAGCGCCTCCAGGAGAGAGGTCCAAGCAAGACACCCCCCGAGGAGTGTCTTGCCACGTGTCAACACTGGGTCTGATTGAGGGCCTCCAGGAGAGAGGCCCAATCAAGACGCGCCCCGAGGAGCGTCTTGCCACATGTCAACAATGGGTCTGACTGAGTGCCTCCAGGAGAAAAGCCCAAGCAAGACGCGCCCCGAGGAGCGTCTTGCCGCATGTCAGCACTCGGTCTGACTGAGCGCCTCCAGGAGAGAGGCCCAAGCAAGACGCGCCCCGATGAGCGTCTTGGCACATGTCACCACTGAGTCTGACTGAGCGCCTCCAGGAGAGAGGCCCAAGCAAGTCGAGCCCCGAGGAGCGTCTTGCCACATGTCAACACTGGGTCTGACTGAGCGCCTCCAGGAGAGAGGCCCAAGAAAGACGCGCCCCGAGGAGCGTCTTGCCACATGTCAACACTGGGTCTGACAGAGGGCCTCCAGGAGAGAGGCCCAAGCAAGAAGCGCCCCGAGGAGTGTCTTGCCACATTTGAACACTGGGTCTGACAGAGGGCCTCCAGGAGAGAGGCCCAAGCAATACGCGCCCCGAGGAGTGTCTTGCCATATGTCACCACTGGGTCTGACAGAGCGCCTCCAGGAGAGAGGCCCAAGCAAGACGCGCCCCGAGGAGCGTCTTGCCACATGTCAGCACTCGGTCTGACTGAGCGCCTCCAGGAGAGAGGCCCAAGCAAGACGCGCCCCTAGGAGCGTCTTGCCACATGTCAACACTGGGTCTGACTGAGCGCCTCCAGGAGAGAGGCCCAAGCACGACGCGCCCCGAGGAGCGTCTTGCCACATGTCAACACTTGGTCTGACAGAGGGCCTCCAGGAGAGAGGCCCAAGCAAGACGCGCCCCGAGGAGCGTCTTGCCACATCTAAACACTGGGTCTGACTGAGCAGCTCCAGGCGAGAGGCCCAAGCAAGAAGCGCCCCGAGGAGCGTCTTGCCACATGTCAACACTGGGTCTGACTGAGCGCCTCCAGGAGAGAGTCCCCAGCAAGATGCGCCCCGAGGAGCGTCTTGCCTTATGTCAGCACTCGGTCTGACTGAGCGCCTCCAGGAGAGAGGCCCAAGCAAGACGCGCCCCGAGGAGCGTCTTGCCACATGTCAACAATGGGTCTGACTGAGGGACTCCAGGAGAGAAGCCCAATCAAGACGCGCCCCGAGGAGCGTCTTGCCACATGTCACTTCTGGTTCTGACTGAGCGCCTCCAGGAGAGAGGCCCAAGCAAGACGCGCCCCGAGGAGCGTCTTGCCACATGTCAACACTGGGTCTGACTGAGCGCCTCCAGGAGAGAGGTCCAAGCAAGACACCCCCCGAGGAGTGTCTTGCCACGTGTCAACACTGGGTCTGATTGAGGGCCTCCAGGAGAGAGGCCCAATCAAGACGCGCCCCGAGGTGCGTCTTGCCACATGTCAACAATGGGTCTGACTGAGTGCCTCCAGGAGAAAAGCCCAAGCAAGACGCGCCCCGAGGAGCGTCTTGCCGCATGTCAGCACTCGGTCTGACTGAGCGCCTCCAGGAGAGAGGCCCAAGCAACACGCGCCCCGAGGAGCGTCTTGCCACATGTCAACACTGGGTCTGACTGAGCGCCTCCAGGAGAGAGGCCCAAGCAAGACGCGCCCCGAGGAGCGTCTTGCCACATGTCAACACTGGGTCTGACTGAGTTCCTCCATGAGAGCAGCCCCAGCAAGACGCGCCCCGAGGAGCGTCTTGCCACATGTCAACACTGGGTCTGACTGAGCGCCTCCAGGAGAGAGGCCCAAGCAAGACGCGCCCCGAGGAGCGTCTTGACACATGTCAACACTGGGTCTGACTGAGCACCTCCAGGCGAGAGGCCCAAGCAAGAAGCGCCCCGAGGAGCGTCTTGCCACATGTCAACACTGGGTCTGACTGAGCGCCTCCAGGAGAGAGTCCCCAGCAAGACGCGCCCCGAGGAGCGTCTTGCCTTATGTCAGCACTCGGTCTGACTGAGTGCCTCCAGGAGAGAGGCCCAAGCAAGACGCGCCCCGAGAAGCAACTTGCCACATGTCAGCAATGGGTCTGACTGAGGGACTCCAGGAGAGAAGCCCAAGCAAGACGCGCCCCGAGGAGCGTCTTGCCACATGTCAACACTGGGTCTGACTGAGCGCCTCCAGGAGAGAGGCCCAAGCAAGACACGCCCCGAGGAGTGTCTTGCCACGTGTCAACACTGGGTCTGATTGAGGGCCTCCAGGAGAGAGGCCAGAGCAAGAAGCGCCCCGAGGAGCGTCTTGCCACATGTCAACACTGGGTCTGACAGAGGGCCTCCAGGAGAGAGGCCCAAGCAAGACGCGCCCCGAGGAGCGTCTTGCCACATGTCAGCACTCGGTGTGACTGAGCGCCTCCAGGAGAGAGGCACAAGCAAGACGCGCCCCGAGGAGCGTCTTGCCACTTGTCACCACTGGGTCTGATTGAGAGCCTCCAGGAGAGAGGCCCAAGCAAGACGCGCCCCAAGGAGCGTCTTGCCACATGTCACCAATGGGTCTGACTGAGCGCCTCCAGGAGAGAGGCCCAAGCAAGACGCGTCCCGAGGAGCGTCTTGACACTTGTCAACAATGGGTCTGACTGAGGGCCTCCATGAGAGAAGCCCAAGCAAGACGCGCCCCGAGGAGTGTCCTGCCACATGTCAACACTGGGTCTGACAGAGGGCCTCCAGGAGAGAGGCCCAAGCAATACGCGCCCCGAGGAGCGTCTTGCCATATGTCACCACTAGGTCTGACTGAGCGCCTCCAGGAGAGAGGCCCAAGCAAGACGCGCCCCGAGGAGCGTCTTGCCACATGTCAGCACTCGGTCTGACTGAGCGCCTCCAGGAGAGAGGCCCAAGCAAGACGCACCCCTAGGAGCGTCTTGCCACATGTCAACACTGGGTCTGACTGAGCGCCTCCAAGAGAGAGGCCCAAGCAAGACGCGCCCCGAGGAGTGTCTTGCCACATGTCAACACTGGGTCTTACAGAGGGCCTCCAGGAGAGAGGCCCAAGCAAAACGCGCCCCGAGAAGCGTCTTGCCATATGTCACCACTGGGTCTGACTGAGCGCCTCCAGGAGAGAGGCCCAAGCAAGACGGGCCCCGAGGAGCGTCTTGCCACATGTCAGCACTCGGTCTGACTGAGCGCCTCCAGGAGAGAGGCCCAAGCAAGATGCGCCCCTAGGAGCGTCTTGCCACATGTCAACACTGCGTCTGATAGCGGGCCTCCAGGAGAGAGGCCCAAGCAAGATGCGCCCCAAGGAGTGTCTTGCCACATGTCACCACTGGGTCTGACTGAGCGCCTCCAGGAGAGAGGCCCAAGCAAGACGCGCCCCGAGGAGCGTCTTGCCACATGTCAACACTGGGTCTGACAGAGGGCCTCCAGGAGAGAGGCCCAAGCAAGACGCGCCCCGAGGAGTGTCTTGCCACATGTGAACACTGGGTCTGACAGAGGGCCTCCAGGAGAGAGGCCCAAGCAATACGCGCCCCGAGGAGTGTCTTGCCATATGTCACCACTGGGTCTGACTGAGCGCCTCCAGGAGAGAGGCCCAAGCAAGACGCGCCCCGAGGAGCGTCTTGCCACATGTCAGCACTCGGTCTGACTGAGCGCCTCCAGGAGAGAGGCCCAAGCAAGACGCGCCCCTAGGAGCGTCTTGCCACATGTCAACACTGGGTCTGACTGAGCGCCTCCAGGAGAGAGGCCCAAGCAAGACGCGCCCCGAGGAGCGTCTTGCCACATGTCAACACTGGGTCTGACAGAGGGCCTCCAGGAGAGAGACCCAAGCAAGACGCGCCCCGAGAAGCGTCTTGACCACATGTCACCACTGGGTCTGACTGAGCGCCTCCAGGAGAGAGGCCCAAGCAAGACGCGCCCCGAGGAGCTTCTTGCCACATGTCAACACTGGGTCTGACAGAGGGCCTCCAGGAGAGAGGCCCAAGCAAGACGCGCCCCGAGGAGTGTCTTGCCACATGTGAACACTGGGTCTGACAGAGGGCCTCCAGGAGAGAGGCCCAAGCAATACGCGCCCCGAGGAGTGTCTTGCCATATGTCACCACTGGGTCTGACTGAGCGCCTCCAGGAGAGAGGCCCAAGCAAGACGCGCCCCGAGGAGCGTCTTGCCACATGTCAGCACTCGGTCTGACTGAGCGCCTCCAGGAGAGAGGCACAAGCAAGACGCGCCCCTAGGAGCGTCTTGCCACATGTCAACACTGGCTCTGACTGAGCGCCTCCAGGAGAGAGGCCCAAGCAAGACGCGCCCCGAGGAGCGTCTTGCCACATGTCAACACTGGGTCTGACAGAGGGCCTCCAGGAGAGAGGCCCAAGCAACACGCGCCCCGAAGGAGCGTCTTGCCATATGTCACCACTGGGTCTGACTGAGCGCCTCCAGGAGAGAGGCCCAAGCAAGACGCGCCCCGAGGAGCGTCTTGCCACATGTCACCACTGAGTCTGACTGAGCGCCTCCAGGAGAGAGGCCCAAGCAAGACGAGCCCCGAGGAGCGTCTTGCCACATGTCAACATTGGGTCTGACTGAGCGCCTCCAGGAGAGAGGCCCAAGCAAGACGCGCCCCGAGGAGTGTCTTGCCACATGTGAACACTGGGTCTGACAGAGGGCCTCCAGGAGAGAGGCCCAAGCAATACGCGCCCCGAGGAGTGTCTTGCCATATGTCACCACTGGGTCTGACTGAGCGCCTCCAGGAGAGAGGCCCAAGCAAGACGCGCCCCGAGGAGCGTCTTGCCACATGTCAGCACTCGGTCTGACTGAGCGCCTCCAGAAGAGAGGCCCAAGCAAGACGCGCCCCTAGGAGCGTCTTGCCACATGTCAACACTGGGTCTGACTGAGCGCCTCCAGGAGAGAGGCCCAAGCAAGACGCGCCCCGAGGAGCGTCTTGCCACATGTCAACACTGGGTCTGACAGAGGGCCTCCAGGAGAGAGACCCAAGCAAGACGCGCCCCGAGGAGCGTCTTGCCACATGTCACCACTGGGTCTGACTGAGCGCCTCCAGGAGAGAGGCCCAAGCAAGACGCGCCCCGAGGAGCGTCTTGCCACATGTCAACACTGGGTCTGACAGAGGGCCTCCAGGAGAGAGGCCCAAGCAAGACGCGCACCGAGGAGTGTCTTGCCACATGTGAACACTGGGTCTGACAGAGGGCCTCCAGGAGAGAGGCCCAAGCAATACGCGCCCCGAGGAGTGTCTTGCCATATGTCACCACTGGGTCTGACTGAGCGCCTCTAGGAGAGAGGCCCAAGCAAGACGCGCCCCGAGGAGCGTCTTGCCACATGTCAGCACTCGGTCTGACTGAGCGCCTCCAGGAGAGAGGCACAAGCAAGACGCGCCCCTAGGAGCGTCTTGCCACATGTCAACACTGGCTCTGACTGAGCGCCTCCAGGAGAGAGGCCCAAGCAAGACGCGCCCCGAGGAGCGTCTTGCCACATGTCAACACTGGGTCTGACAGAGGGCCTCCAGGAGAGAGGCCCAAGCAACACGCGCCCCGAAGGAGCGTCTTGCCATATGTCACCACTGGGTCTGACTGAGCGCCTCCAGGAGAGAGGCCCAAGCAAGACGCACCCCGAGGAGCGTCTTGCCACATGTCACCACTGAGTCTGACTGAGCGCCTCCAGGAGAGAGGCCCAAGCAAGACGAGCCCCGAGGAGCGTCTTGCCACATGTCAACACTGGGTCTGACTGAGCGCCTCCAGGAGAGAGGCCCAAGCAAGACACGCCCCGAGGAGCGTCTTGCCACATGTCAACACTGGGTCTGACAGAGGGCCTCCAGGAGAGAGGCCCAAGCAAGACGCGCCCCGAGGAGTGTCTTGCCACATGTGAACACTGGGTCTGACAGAGGGCCTCCAGGAGAGAGGCCCAAGCAATACGCGCCCCGAGGAGTGTCTTGCCATATGTCACCACTGGGTCTGACTGAGCGCCTCCAGGAGAGAGGCCCAAGCAAGACGCGCCCCGAGGAGCGTCTTGCCACATGTCAGCACTCGGTCTGACTGAGCGCCTCCAGGAGAGAGGCCCAAGCAAGACGCGCCCCTAGGAGCGTTTGCCACATGTCAACACTGGGTCTGACTGAGCGCCTCCAGGAGAGAGGCCCAAGGAAGACGCGCCCCGAGGAGCGTCTTGCCACATGTCAACACTGGGTCTGACAGAGGGCCTCCAGGAGAGAGGCCCAAGCAAGACGCGCCCCGAGGAGCGTCTTGCCACATGTAAACACTGGGTCTGACTGAGCACCTCCAGGCGAGAGGCCCAAGCAAGAAGCGCCCCGAGGAGCGTCTTGCCACATGTCAACACTGGGTCTGACTGAGCTCCTCCAGGAGAGAGTCCCCAGCAAGATGCGCCCCGAGGAGCGTCTTGCCTTATGTCAGCACTCGGTCTGACTGAGCGCCTCCAGGAGAGAGGCCCAAGCAAGACGCGCCCCGAGGAGCGTCTTGCCACATGTCAACAATGGGTCTGACTGAGGGACTCCAGAAGAGAAGCCCAATCAAGATGCGCCCCGAGGAGCGTCTTGCCACACGTCAACACTGGGTCTGACTGAGGGCCTCCAGGAGAGAAGCCCAATCAAGACGCGCCCCGAGGAGCGTCTTGCCACATGTCAACACTGGGTCTGACTGAGCACCTCCAGGAGAGAGGCCCAAGCAAGATGCGCCACGAGGAGCGTCTTGCCACATGTCACCTCTGGTTCTGACTGAGCGCCTCCAGGAGAGAGGCCCAAGCAAGACGCGCCCCGAGGAGCGTCTTGCCAGATGTCAACACTGGGTCTGACTTAGCGCCTCCAGGAGAGAGGCCCAAGCAAGACATGCCCCGAGAGTGTCTTGCCACGTGTCAACACTGGGTCTGATTGAGAGCCTCCAGGAGAGAGGCCCAAGCAAGACGCGCCCCGAGGAGCGTCTTGCCACATGTCAACACTGGGTCTGACAGAGGGCCTCCAGGAGAGAGGCCCAAGCAAGACGCGCCCCGAGGAGCATCTTGCCACATGTCAACAATGGATCTGACTGAGCGCCTCCAGGAGAAAAGCCCAAGCTAGACGCGCCCCGAGGAGCGTCTTGCCACATGTCAGCACTCGGTCTGACTGAGCGCCTCCAGGAGAGAGGCCCAAGCAAGACGCGCCCCGAGGAGCAACTTGCCACATGTCAACAATGGGTCTTACTGAGGGACTCCAGGAGAGAAGCCCAAGCAAGACGCGCCCCGAGGAGCGTCTTGCCACATGTCAACACTGGGTCTGACTGAGCGCCTCCAGGAGAGAGGCCCAAGCAAGACACGCCCCGAGGAGTGTCTTGCCACGTGTCAACACTGGGTCTGATTGAGGGCCTCCAGGAGAGAGGCCAGAGCAAGAAGCGCCCCGAGGAGCGTCTTGCCACATGTTAACACTGGGTCTGACAGAGGGCCTCCAGGAGAGAGGCCCAAGCAAGACGCGCCCCGAGGAGCGTCTTGCCACATGTCAGCACTCGGTGTGACTGAGCGCCTCCAGGAGAGAGGCCCAAGCAAGACGCGCCCCAAGGACCGTCTTGCCACATGTCACCAATGGGTCTGACTGAGCGCCTCCAGGAGAGAGGCCCAAGCAAGACGCGCCCCGAGGAGCGTCTTGACACTTGTCAACAATGGGTCTGACTGAGGGCCTCCATGAGAGAAGCCCAAGCAAGACGCGCCCCGAGGAGTGTCCTGCCACATGTCAACACTGGGTCTGACAGAGGGCCTCCAGGAGAGAGGCTCAAGCAAGACGCGCCCCGAGGAGCGTCTTGCCACATGTCAGCACTCGGTCTGACTGAGCGCCTCCAGGAGAGAGGCACAAGCAAGACGCGCCCCGAGGAGCGTCTTGCCACATGTCAACACTGGGTCTGACAGAGGGCCTCCAGGAGAGAGGCCCAAGCAAGACGCGCCCCGAGGAGTGTCTTGCCACATGTGAACACTGGGTCTGACAGAGGGCCTCCAGGAGAGAGGCCCAAGCAAGACGCGCCCCGAGGAGTGTCTTGCCACATGTCACCACTGGGTCTGACTGAGCGCCTCCAGGAGAGAGGCCCAAGCAAGACGCGCCCCGAGGAGCGTCTTGCCACATGTCAGCACTCGGTCTGACTGAGCGCCTCCAGGAGAGAGGCCCAAGCAAGACGCGCCCCTAGGAGCGTCTTGCCACATGTCAACACTGGCTCTGACTGAGCGCCTCCAGGAGAGAGGCCCAAGCAAGACGCGCCCCGAGGAGCGTCTTGCCACATGTCAACACTGGGTCTGACAGAGGGCCTCCAGGAGAGAGGCCCAAGCAACACGCGCCCCGAAGGAGCGTCTTGCCATATGTCACCACTGGGTCTGACTGAGGGCCTCCAGGAGAGAAGCCCAATCAAGACGCGCCCCGAGGAGCGTCTTGCCACATGTCAACACTGGGTCTGACTGAGCACCTCCAGGAGAGAGGCCCAAGCAAGATGCGCCACGAGGAGCGTCTTGCCACATGTCACCTCTGGTTCTGACTGAGCGCCTCCAGGAGAGAGGCCCAAGCAAGACGCGCCCCGAGGAGCGTCTTGCCAGATGTCAACACTGGGTCTGACTTAGCGCCTCCAGGAGAGAGGCCCAAGCAAGACATGCCCCGAGAGTGTCTTGCCACGTGTCAACACTGGGTCTGATTGAGAGCCTCCAGGAGAGAGGCCCAAGCAAGACGCGCCCCGAGGAGCGTCTTGCCACATGTCAACACTGGGTCTGACAGAGGGCCTCCAGGAGAGAGGCCCAAGCAAGACGCGCCCCGAGGAGCATCTTGCCACATGTCAACAATGGATCTGACTGAGCGCCTCCAGGAGAAAAGCCCAAGCTAGACGCGCCCCGAGGAGCGTCTTGCCACATGTCAGCACTCGGTCTGACTGAGCGCCTCCAGGAGAGAGGCCCAAGCAAGACGCGCCCCGAGGAGCAACTTGCCACATGTCAACAATGGGTCTTACTGAGGGACTCCAGGAGAGAAGCCCAAGCAAGACGCGCCCCGAGGAGCGTCTTGCCACATGTCAACACTGGGTCTGACTGAGCGCCTCCAGGAGAGAGGCCCAAGCAAGACACGCCCCGAGGAGTGTCTTGCCACGTGTCAACACTGGGTCTGATTGAGGGCCTCCAGGAGAGAGGCCAGAGCAAGAAGCGCCCCGAGGAGCGTCTTGCCACATGTTAACACTGGGTCTGACAGAGGGCCTCCAGGAGAGAGGCCCAAGCAAGACGCGCCCCGAGGAGCGTCTTGCCACATGTCAGCACTCGGTGTGACTGAGCGCCTCCAGGAGAGAGGCCCAAGCAAGACGCGCCCCAAGGACCGTCTTGCCACATGTCACCAATGGGTCTGACTGAGCGCCTCCAGGAGAGAGGCCCAAGCAAGACGCGCCCCGAGGAGCGTCTTGACACTTGTCAACAATGGGTCTGACTGAGGGCCTCCATGAGAGAAGCCCAAGCAAGACGCGCCCCGAGGAGTGTCCTGCCACATGTCAACACTGGGTCTGACAGAGGGCCTCCAGGAGAGAGGCTCAAGCAAGACGCGCCCCGAGGAGCGTCTTGCCACATGTCAGCACTCGGTCTGACTGAGCGCCTCCAGGAGAGAGGCACAAGCAAGACGCGCCCCGAGGAGCGTCTTGCCACATGTCAACACTGGGTCTGACAGAGGGCCTCCAGGAGAGAGGCCCAAGCAAGACGCGCCCCGAGGAGTGTCTTGCCACATGTGAACACTGGGTCTGACAGAGGGCCTCCAGGAGAGAGGCCCAAGCAAGACGCGCCCCGAGGAGTGTCTTGCCACATGTCACCACTGGGTCTGACTGAGCGCCTCCAGGAGAGAGGCCCAAGCAAGACGCGCCCCGAGGAGCGTCTTGCCACATGTCAGCACTCGGTCTGACTGAGCGCCTCCAGGAGAGAGGCCCAAGCAAGACGCGCCCCTAGGAGCGTCTTGCCACATGTCAACACTGGCTCTGACTGAGCGCCTCCAGGAGAGAGGCCCAAGCAAGACGCGCCCCGAGGAGCGTCTTGCCACATGTCAACACTGGGTCTGACAGAGGGCCTCCAGGAGAGAGGCCCAAGCAACACGCGCCCCGAAGGAGCGTCTTGCCATATGTCACCACTGGGTCTGACTGAGCGCCTCCAGGAGAGAGGCCCAAGCAAGACGCGCCCCGAGGAGCGTCTTGCCACATGTCACCACTGAGTCTGACTGAGCGCCTCCAGGAGAGAGGCCCAAGCAAGACGCGCCCCGAGGAGCGTCTTGCCACATGTCAACACTGGGTCTGACAGAGGGCCTCCAGGAGAGAGGCCCAAGCAAGACGCGCCCCGAGGAGTGTCTTGCCACATGTGAACACTGGGTCTGACAGAGGGCCTCCAGGAGAGAGGCCCAAGCAATACGCGCCCCGAGGAGCGTCTTGCCACATGTCACCACTGAGTCTGACTGAGCGCCTCCAGGGGAGAGGCCCAAGCAAGACGCGCCCCGAGGAGCGTCTTGCCACATGTCACCACTGAGTCTGACTGAGCGCCTCCAGGGGAGAGGCCCAAGCAAGACGAGCCCCGAGGAGCGTCTTGCCTTATGTCAGCACTCGGTCTGACTGAGTGCCTCCAGGAGAGAGGCCCAAGCAAGACGCGCCCCGAGGAGCAACTTGCCACATGTCAACAATGGGTCTGACTGAGGGACTCCAGGAGAGAAGCCCAAGCAAGACGCGCCCCGAGGAGCGTCTTGCCACATGTCAACACTGGGTCTGACTGAGCGCCTCAAGGAGAGAGGCCCAAGCAAGACACGCCCCGAGGAGTGTCTTGCCACGTGTCAACACTGGGTCTGATTGAGGGCCTCCAGGAGAGAGGCCAGAGCAAGAAGCGCCCCGAGGAGCGTCTTGCCACATGTCAACACTGGGTCTGACAGAGGGCCTCCAGGAGAGAGGCCCAAGCAAGACGCGCCCCGAGGAGCGTCTTGCCACATGTCAGCACTCGGTGTGACTGAGCGCCTCCAGGAGAGAGGCCCAAGCAAGACGCGCCCCAAGGACCGTCTTGCCACATGTCACCAATGGGTCTGACTGAGCGCCTCCAGGAGAGAGGCCCAAGCAAGACGCGCCCCGAGGAGCGTCTTGACACTTGTCAACAATGGGTCTGACTGAGGGCCTCCATGAGAGAAGCCCAAGCAAGACGCGCCCCGAGGAGTGTCCTGCCACATGTCAACACTGGGTCTGACAGAGGGCCTCCAGGAGAGAGGCCCAAGCAATACGCGCCCCGAGGAGCGTCTTGCCATATGTCACCACTGGGTCTGACTGAGCGCCTCCAGGAGAGAGGCCCAAGCAAGACGCGCCCCGAGGAGCGTCTTGCCACATGTCAGCACTCGGTCTCACTGAGCGCCTCCAGGAGAGAGGCCCAAGCAAGACGCACCCCTAGGAGCGTCTTGCCACATGTCAACACTGGGTCTGACTGAGCGCCTCCAAGAGAGAGGCCCAAGCAAGACGCGCCCCGAGAAGTGTCTTGCCACATGTCAACACTGGCTCTGACTGAGCGCCTCCAGGAGAGAGGCCCAAGCAAGACGCGCCCCGAGGAGCGTCTTGCCACATGTAAACACTGGGTCTGACAGAGGGCCTCCAGGAGAGAGGCCCAAGCAACACGCGCCCCGAAGGAGCGTCTTGCCATATGTCACCACTGGGTCTGACTGAGCGCCTCCAGGAGAGAGGCCCAAGCAAGACGCGCCCCGAGGAGCGTCTTGCCACATGTCACCACTGAGTCTGACTGAGCGCCTCCAGGAGAGAGGCCCAAGCAAGACGAGCCCCGAGGAGCGTCTTGCCACATGTCAACACTGGGTCTGACTGAGCGCCTCCAGGAGAGAGGCCCAAGCAAGACACGCCCCGAGGAGTGTCTTGCCACGTGTCAACACTGGGTCTGATTGAGGGCCTCCAGGAGAGAGGCCCAAGCAAGACGCGCCCCGAGGAGCGTCTTGCCACATGTCAACACTGGGTCTGACAGAGGGCCTCCAGGAGAGAGGCCCAAGCAAGACGCGCCCCGAGGAGCATCTTGCCACATGTCAACAATGGATCTGACTGAGCGCCTCCAGGAGAAAAGCCCAAGCAAGACGCGCCCCGAGGAGCGTCTTGCCACATGTCAGCACTCGGTCTGACTGAGCGCCTCCAGGAGAGAGGCCCAAGCAAGACGCGCCCAGAGGAGCGTCTTGCCACATGTCACCACTGGGTCTGACTGAGAGCCTCCAGGAGAGAGGCCCCAGCAAGACGCGCCCCGAGGAGCGTCTTGCCACATGTCAACACTGGGTCTGACTGAGCACCTCCAGGCGAGAGGCCCAAGCAAGAAGCGCCCCGAGGAGCGTCTTGCCACATGTCAACACTGGGTCTGACTGAGCGCCTCCAGGAGAGAGTCCCCAGCAAGACGCACCCCGAGGAGCGTCTTGCCTTATGTCAGCACTCGGTCTGACTGAGTGCCTCCAGGAGAGAGGCCCAAGCAAGACGCGCCCCGAGGAGCAACTTGCCACATGTCAACAATGGGTCTGACTGAGGGACTCCAGGAGAGAAGCCCAAGCAAGACGCGCCCCGAGGAGCGTCTTGCCACATGTCAACACTGGGTCTGACTGAGCGCCTCCAGGAGAGAGGCCCAAGCAAGACGCACCCCTAGGAGCGTCTTGCCACATGTCAACACTGGGTCTGACTGAGCGCCTCCAAGAGAGAGGCCCAAGCAAGACGCGCCCCGAGAAGTGTCTTGCCACATGTCAACACTGGGTCTTACAGAGGTTCTCCAGGAGAGAGGCCCAAGCAATACGCGCCCCGAGGAGCGTCTTGCCATATGTCACCACTGGGTCTGACTGAGCGCCTCCAGGAGAGAGGCCCAAGCAAGACGCGCCCCGAGGAGCGTCTTGCCACATGTCAGCACTCGGTCTCACTGAGCGCCTCCAGGAGAGAGGCCCAAGCAAGACGCACCCCTAGGAGCGTCTTGCCACATGTCAACACTGGGTCTGACTGAGCGCCTCCAAGAGAGAGGCCCAAGCAAGACGCGCCCCGAGAAGTGTCTTGCCACATGTCAACACTGGGTCTTACAGAGGTTCTCCAGGAGAGAGGCCCAAGCAACACGCGCCCCGAGGAGCGTCTTGCCATATGTCACCACTGGGTCTGACTGAGCACCTCCAGGAGAGAGGCCCAAGCAAGACGGGCCCCGAGGAGCGTCTTGCCACATGTCAGCACTCGGTCTGACTGAGCGCCTCCAGGAGAGAGGCCCAAGCAAGATGCGCCCCTAGGAGCGTCTTGCCACATGTCAACACTGCGTCTGATAGCGGGCCTCCAGGAGAGAGGCCCAAGCAAGACGCGCCCCGAGGAGTGTCTTGCCACATGTCACCACTGGGTCTGACTGAGCGCCTCCAGGAGAGAGGCCCAAGCAAGACGCGCCCCGAGGAGCGTCTTGCCACATGTCAACACTGGGTCTGACAGAGGGCCTCCAGGAGAGAGGCCCAAGCAAGACGCGCCCCGAGGAGTGTCTTGCCACATGTCACCACTGGGTCTGACTGAGCGCCTCCAGGAGAGAGGCCCAAGCAAGACACGCCCCGAGGAGCGTCTTGCCACATGTCAGCACTCGGTCTGACTGAGCGCCTCCAGGAGAGAGGCCCAAGCAAGACGCGCCCCTAGGAGCGTCTTGCCACATGTCAACACTGGCTCTGACTGAGCGCCTCCAGGAGAGAGGCCCAAGCAAGACGCGCCCCGAGGAGCGTCTTGCCACATGTCAACACTGGGTCTGACAGAGGGCCTCCAGGAGAGAGGCCCAAGCAAAACGCGCCCCGAAGGAGCGTCTTGCCATATGTCACCACTGGGTCTGACTGAGCGCCTCCAGGAGAGAGGCCCAAGCAAGACGCGCCCCGAGGAGCGTCTTGCCACATGTCACCACTGAGTCTGACTGAGCGCCTCCAGGAGAGAGGCCCAAGCAAGACGCGCCCCGAGGAGCGTCTTGCCACATGTCAACACTGGGTCTGACAGAGGGCCTCCAGGAGAGAGGCCCAAGCAAGACGCGCCCCGAGGAGTGTCTTGCCACATGTGAACACTGGGTCTGACAGAGGGCCTCCAGGAGAGAGGCCCAAGCAATACGCGCCCCTTGGAGCGTCTTGCCACATGTCAACACTGGGTCTGACAGAGGGCCTCCAGGAGAGAGGCCCAAGCAAGATATGCCCCGAGGAGCGTCTTGCCACATGTCAACACTGGGTCTGACTGAGCGCCTCCAGGAGAGAGGCCCAAGCAAGACGTGCCCCGAGGGCGTCTTGCCACATGTCAACACTGGGTCTGACTGAGCGCCTCCAGGAGAGAGGCCCAAGCAAGAAGCGCCCCGAGGAGCGTCTTGCCACATGTCAACAATGGGTCTGACTGAGGGCCTCCAGGAGAGAAGCCCAAGCAAGACGCGCCCCGAGGAGCGTCTTGCCACATGTCAACAATGGGTCTGACTGAGCGCCTCCAGGAGAGAGGCCCAAGCAAGAGGCGCCCTGAGGAGCGTCTTGACACTTGTCAACACTGGGTCTGACTGAGGGCCTCCATGAGAGAGGCCCAAGCAAGACGCGCCCCGAGGAGCGTCTTGCCACATGTCAACACTGGGTCTGACAGAGGGGCTCCAGGAGAGAGGCCCAAGCAAGACGCGCCCCGAGGAGTGTCTTGCCACATGTCAACACTGGGTCTGACTGAGCGCCTCCAGGAGAGAGGCCCAAGCAAGACGCACCCCGAGGAGCGTCTTGACACATGTCAACACTGGGTCTGACTGAGGGCCTCAATGAGAGAAGCCCAAGCAAGACGCGCCCCGAGGAGCGTCTTGCCACATGTGTACACTGGGTCTGACAGAGGGCCTCCAGGAGAGAGGCCCAAGCAATACGTGCCCCGAGGAGCGTCTTGCCACATGTCATCACTGGGTCTGACTGAGCGCCTCCAGGAGAGAGGCCCAAGTAAGACGCGCCCCGAGGAGCGTCTTGCCACATGTCACCACTGGGTCTGACTGAGCGCTTCCAGGAGAGAGGCCCAACCAAGACGCGCCCCGAGGAGCGTCTTGCCATATGTCACCACTGGGTCTGACTGAGCGCCTCCAGGAGAGAGGGCCAAGCAAGACGGACCCCGAGGAGCGTCTTGCCACATGTCAGCACTCGGTCTGACTGAGCGCCTCCAGGAGAGAGGCCCAAGCAAGATGCGCCCCTAGGAGCGTCTTGCCACATGTCAACACTGGGTCTGACAGAGGGCCTCCAGGAGAGAGGCCCAAGCAAGACGCGCCACGAGGAGTGTCTTGCCACATGTGAACACTGGGTCTGACAGAGGGCCTCCAGGAGAGAGGCCCAAGCGATACGCGCCCCGAGGAGTGTCTTGCCATATGTCACCACTGGGTCTGACTGAGCGCCTCCAGGAGAGAGGCCCAAGCAAGACGCGCCCTGAGGAGCGTCTTGCCACATGTCAGCACTCGGTCTGACTGAGCGCCTCCAGGAGAGAGGCCCAGGCAAGACACGCCCCCAGGAGCGTCTTGCCACATGTCAACACTGGGTCTGACTGAGCGCCTCCAGGAGAGAGGCCCAAGCAAGACGCGCCCCGTGGAGCGTCTTGCCACATGTCAACACTGGGTCTGACAGAGGGCCTCCAGGAGAGAGGCCCAAGCAACACGCGCCCCGAAGGAGCGTCTTGCCATATGTCACCACTGGGTCTGACTGAGCGCCTCCAGGAGAGAGGCCCAAGCAAGACGCGCCCCAAGGAGTGTCTTGCCACATGTCAACACTGGGTCTGACTGAGTGCCTCCATGACAGAAGCCCCAGCAAGACGCGCCCCGAGGAGCGTCTTGCCACATGTCAGCACTCGGTCTGACTGAGCGCCTCCAGGAGAGAGGCCCAAGAAAGACGCGCCCCGAGTAGCACCTTGCCACATGTCACTACTCGGTCTGACTGAGCGCCTCCAGGAGAGAGGCCCAAGCAAGACGCACCCCGAGGAGCGTCTTGCCACATGTCAACAATGGGTCTGACTGAGGGCCTCCAGGAGAGAAGCCCAAGCAAGACGCGCCCCGAGGAGCGTCTTGCCACATGTCAACAGTGAGGTTTGACTGAGCGCCTCCAGGAGAGAGGCCCAAGCAAGACGCGCCCCGAGGAGCGTCTTGCCAAATGTCAACACTGGGTCTGACTGAGCGCCTCCAGGAGAGAGTCCCCAATCAAGACGCGCCCCGAGGAGCGTCTTGCCACATGTCAACACTGGGTCTGACTGAGGGCCTCCAGGAGAGAAGCCCAATCAAGACGCGCCCCGAGGAGCGTCTTGCCACATGTCAACACTGGGTCTGACTGAGCGCCTCCAGGAGAGAGGCCCAAGCAAGACGTGCCCCGAGGAGCGTCTTGCCACATGTCAACACTGGGTCTGACTGAGCGCCTCCAGGAGAGAGGCCCAAGCAAGACGCGCCCCGAGGAGTGTCTTGAAACATGTCAACACTGGGTCTGACTGAGCGCCTCCAGGAGAGAGGCCCAAGCAAGACGCGCCCCGAGGAGCGTCTTGCCACATGTCACCACTGGGTCTGACTGAGAGCCTCCAGGAGAGAGGCCCAAGCAAGACGCGCCCCGAGGAGCGTCTTGCCACATGTCAACACTGGGTCTGACTGAGCGCCTCCAGGAGAGAGGCCCAAGTAAGACGCGCCCCGAGGAGCGTCTTGCCACATGTCAACACTGGGTCTGACTGAGCGCCTCCAGGAGAGAGGCCCAAGCAAGACGTGCCCCGAGGAGCGTCTTGCCACTTTTCAACACTGGGTCTGACTGAGCGCCTCCAGGAGAGAGGCCCAAGCAAGAAGCGCCCCGAGGAGAATCTTGCCACATGTCAACACTGGGTCTGACTGAGCGCCTCCAGGAGAGAGGCCCAAGCAAGAAGCGCCCCGAGGAGCGTCTTGCCACATGTCAACAATGGGTCTGACTGAGGGCCTCCAGGAGAGAAGCCCAAGCAAGACGCGCCCCGAGGAGCGTCTTGCCACATGTCAACAATGGGTCTGACTGAGCGCCTCCAGGAGAGAGGCCCAAGCAAGACGCGCCCCGAGGAGCGTCTTGCAACATGTAAGCACTCGGTCTTACTGAGCGCCTCCAGGAGAGAGGCCCAAGCAAGACGCGCCCCTAGGAGCGTCTTGCCACATGTCAACACTGGCTCTGACTGAGCGCCTCCAGGAGAGAGGCCCAAGCAAGACGCGCCCCGAGGAGCGTCTTGCCACATGTCAACACTGGGTCTGACAGAGGGCCTCCAGGAGAGAGGCCCAAGCAACACGCGCCCCGAAGGAGCGTCTTGCCATATGTCACCACTGGGTCTGACTGAGCGCCTCCAGGAGAGAGGCCCAAGCAAGACGCGCCCCGAGGAGCGTCTTGCCACATGTCACCACTGAGTCTGACTGAGCGCCTCCAGGAGAGAGGCCCAAGCAAGACGCGCCCCGAGGAGCGTCTTGCCACATGTCAACACTGGGTCTGACAGAGGGCCTCCAGGAGAGAGGCCCAAGCAAGACGCGCCCCGAGGAGTGTCTTGCCACATGTGAACACTGGGTCTGACAGAGGGCCTCCAGGAGAGAGGCCCAAGCAATACGCGCCCCTTGGAGCGTCTTGCCACATGTCAACACTGGGTCTGACAGAGGGCCTCCAGGAGAGAGGCCCAAGCAAGATATGCCCCGAGGAGCGTCTTGCCACATGTCAACACTGGGTCTGACTGAGCGCCTCCAGGAGAGAGGCCCAAGCAAGACGTGCCCCGAGGGCGTCTTGCCACATGTCAACACTGGGTCTGACTGAGCGCCTCCAGGAGAGAGGCCCAAGCAAGAAGCGCCCCGAGGAGCGTCTTGCCACATGTCAACAATGGGTCTGACTGAGGGCCTCCAGGAGAGAAGCCCAAGCAAGACGCGCCCCGAGGAGCATCTTGCCACATGTCAACAATGGGTCTGACTGAGCGCCTCCAGGAGAGAGGCCCAAGCAAGAGGCGCCCTGAGGAGCGTCTTGACACTTGTCAACACTGGGTCTGACTGAGGGCCTCCATGAGAGAGGCCCAAGCAAGACGCGCCCCGAGGAGCGTCTTGCCACATGTCAACACTGGGTCTGACAGAGGGCCTCCAGGAGAGAGGCCCAAGCAAGACGCGCCCCGAGGAGTGTCTTGCCACATGTCAACACTGGGTCTGACTGAGCGCCTCCAGGAGAGAGGCCCAAGCAAGACGCACCCCGAGGAGCGTCTTGACACATGTCAACACTGGGTCTGACTGAGGGCCTCAATGAGAGAAGCCCAAGCAAGACGCGCCCCGAGGAGCGTCTTGCCACATGTGTACACTGGGTCTGACAGAGGGCCTCCAGGAGAGAGGCCCAAGCAATACGTGCCCCGAGGAGCGTCTTGCCACATGTCATCACTGGGTCTGACTGAGCGCCTCCAGGAGAGAGGCCCAAGTAAGACACGCCCCGAGGAGCGTCTTGCCACATGTCACCACTGGGTCTGACTGAGCGCTTCCAGGAGAGAGGCCCAACCAAGACGCGCCCCGAGGAGCGTCTTGCCATATGTCACCACTGGGTCTGACTGAGCGCCTCCAGGAGAGAGGGCCAAGCAAGACGGACCCCGAGGAGCGTCTTGCCACATGTCAGCACTCGGTCTGACTGAGCGCCTCCAGGAGAGAGGCCCAAGCAAGATGCGCCCCTAGGAGCGTCTTGCCACATGTCAACACTGGGTCTGACAGAGGGCCTCCAGGAGAGAGGCCCAAGCAAGACGCGCCACGAGGAGTGTCTTGCCACATGTGAACACTGGGTCTGACAGAGGGCCTCCAGGAGAGAGGCCCAAGCGATACGCGCCCCGAGGAGTGTCTTGCCATATGTCACCACTGGGTCTGACTGAGCGCCTCCAGGAGAGAGGCCCAAGCAAGACGCGCCCTGAGGAGCGTCTTGCCACATGTCAGCACTCGGTCTGACTGAGCGCCTCCAGGAGAGAGGCCCAGGCAAGACACGCCCCCAGGAGCGTCTTGCCACATGTCAACACTGGGTCTGACTGAGCGCCTCCAGGAGAGAGGCCCAAGCAAGACGCGCCCCGTGGAGCGTCTTGCCACATGTCAACACTGGGTCTGACAGAGGGCCTCCAGGAGAGAGGCCCAAGCAA
The DNA here is from genome assembly GCF_043380555.1 of Nothobranchius furzeri. Classification (NCBI taxonomy): domain Eukaryota; kingdom Metazoa; phylum Chordata; class Actinopteri; order Cyprinodontiformes; family Nothobranchiidae; genus Nothobranchius; species Nothobranchius furzeri. The sequence goes on from NC_091743.1 coordinate 30,074,670, forward strand.
CACGCGCCCCGAAGGAGCGTCTTGCCATATGTCACCACTGGGTCTGACTGAGCGCCTCCAGGAGAGAGGCCCAAGCAAGACGCGCCCCAAGGAGTGTCTTGCCACATGTCAACACTGGGTCTGACTGAGTGCCTCCATGACAGAAGCCCCAGCAAGACGCGCCCCGAGGAGCGTCTTGCCACATGTCAGCACTCGGTCTGACTGAGCGCCTCCAGGAGAGAGGCCCAAGAAAGACGCGCCCCGAGTAGCACCTTGCCACATGTCACTACTCGGTCTGACTGAGCGCCTCCAGGAGAGAGGCCCAAGCAAGACGCACCCCGAGGAGCGTCTTGCCACATGTCAACAATGGGTCTGACTGAGGGCCTCCAGGAGAGAAGCCCAAGCAAGACGCGCCCCGAGGAGCGTCTTGCCACATGTCAACAGTGAGGTTTGACTGAGCGCCTCCAGGAGAGAGGCCCAAGCAAGACGCGCCCCGAGGAGCGTCTTGCCACATGTCAACACTGGGTCTGACTGAGCGCCTCCAGGAGAGAGTCCCCAATCAAGACGCGCCCCGAGGAGCGTCTTGCCACATGTCAACACTGGGTCTGACTGAGGGCCTCCAGGAGAGAAGCCCAATCAAGACGCGCCCCGAGGAGCGTCTTGCCACATGTCAACACTGGGTCTGACTGAGCGCCTCCAGGAGAGAGGCCCAAGCAAGACGTGCCCCGAGGAGCGTCTTGCCACATGTCAACACTGGGTCTGACTGAGCGCCTCCAGGAGAGAGGCCCAAGCAAGACGCGCCCCGAGGAGTGTCTTGAAACATGTCAACACTGGGTCTGACTGAGCGCCTCCAGGAGAGAGGCCCAAGCAAGACGCGCCCCGAGGAGCGTCTTGCCACATGTCACCACTGGGTCTGACTGAGAGCCTCCAGGAGAGAGGCCCAAGCAAGACGCGCCCCGAGGAGCGTCTTGCCACATGTCAACACTGGGTCTGACTGAGCGCCTCCAGGAGAGAGGCCCAAGTAAGACGCGCCCCGAGGAGCGTCTTGCCACATGTCAACACTGGGTCTGACTGAGCGCCTCCAGGAGAGAGGCCCAAGCAAGACGTGCCCCGAGGAGCGTCTTGCCACTTTTCAACACTGGGTCTGACTGAGCGCCTCCAGGAGAGAGGCCCAAGCAAGAAGCGCCCCGAGGAGAATCTTGCCACATGTCAACACTGGGTCTGACTGAGCGCCTCCAGGAGAGAGGCCCAAGCAAGAAGCGCCCCGAGGAGCGTCTTGCCACATGTCAACAATGGGTCTGACTGAGGGCCTCCAGGAGAGAAGCCCAAGCAAGACGCGCCCCGAGGAGCGTCTTGCCACATGTCAACAATGGGTCTGACTGAGCGCCTCCAGGAGAGAGGCCCAAGCAAGACGCGCCCCGAGGAGTGTCTTGACACTTGTCAACACTGGGTCTGACTGAGGGCCTCCATTAGAGAAGCCCAAGCAAGACGCGCCCTGAGGAGTGTCTTGTTACATGTCAACACTGGGTCTGACAGAGGGCCTCCAGGAGAGAGGCCCAAGCAATACGCGCCCCGAGGAGCGTCTTGCCATACGTCACCACTGGGTCTGACTGAGCGCCTCCAGGAGAGAGGCCCAAGCAAGACGCGCCCCGAGGAGCGTCTTGCCACATGTCAGCACTCGGTCTGACGGAGCGCCTCCAGGAGAGAGAGCCAAGCAAGACGCGCCCCTAGGAGCGTCTTGCCACATGTCAACACTGGGTCTGACAGAGGGCCTCCAGGAGAGAGGCCCAAGCAAGACGCGCCCCGAGGAGTGTCTTGCCACATGTCAACACTGGGTCTGACTGAGCGCCTCCAGGAGAGAGGCCCAAGTAAGACGCGCCCCGAGGAGCGTCTTGCCACATGTCAACACTGGGTCTGACTGAGCGCCTCCAGGAGAGAGGCCCAAGCAAGACGCGCACCGAGGAGCGTCTTGCCACATGTCAGCACTCGGTCTGACTGAGCGCCTCCAGGAGAGAGGCCCAAGCAAGACGCGCCCCTTGGAGCGTCTTGCCACATGTCAACACTGGGTCTGACAGAGGGCCTCCAGGAGAGAGGCCCAAGCAAGAAGCGCCCCGAGGAGCGTCTTGCCACATGTCAACAATGGGTCTGACTGAGGGCCTCCAGGAGAGAAGCCCAAGCAAGATGCGCCCCGAGGAGCGTCTTGCCACATGTCAACAATGGGTCTGACTGAGCGCCTCCAGGAGAGAGGCCCAAGCAAGACGCGCCCCGAGGAGTGTCTTGACACTTGTCAACACTGGGTCTGACTGAGGGCCTCCATGAGAGAAGCCCAAGCAAGACGCGCCCCGAGGAGTATCTTGTTACATGTCAACACTGGGTCTGACAGAGGGCCTCCAGGAGAGAGGCCCAAGCAATACGCGCCCCGAGGAGCGTCTTGCCATACGTCACCACTGGGTCTGACTGAGCGCCTCCAGGAGAGAGGCCCAAGCAAGACGCGCCCCGAGGAGCGTCTTGCCACATGTCAGCACTCGGTCTGACTGAGCGCCTCCAGGAGAGAGAGCCAAGCAAGACGCGCCCCTAGGAGCGTCTTGCCACATGTCAACACTGGGTCTGACAGAGGGCCTCCAGGAGTGAGGCCCAAGCAAGACGCGCCCCGAGGAGTGTCTTGCCACATGTCAACACTGGGTCTGACTGAGCGCCTCCAGGAGAGAGGCCCAAGTAAGACGCGCCCCGACGAGCGTCTTGCCACATGTCAACACTGGGTCTGACTGAGCGCCTCCAGGAGAGAAGCCCAAGCAAGACGCGCCACGAGGAGTGTCTTGTTACATGTCAACACTGGGTCTGACAGAGGGCCTCCAGGAGAGAGGCCCAAGCAATGCGCGCCCCGAGGAGCGTCTTGCCATACGTCACCACTGGGTCTAACTGAGCGCCTCCAGGAGAGAGGCCCAAGCAAGACGCGCCCCGAGGAGCGTCTTGCCACATGTCAACACTGGGTCTGACTGAGCGCCTCCAGGAGAGAGGCCCAAGCAAGACGTGCCCCGAGGAGCGTCTTGCCACATGTCAACACTGGGTCTGACTGAGGGCCTCCATAAGAGAGGCCCAAGCAAGACGCGCCCCGAGGAGCGTCTTGCCACATGTCAACAATGGGTCTGACTGAGCGCCTCCAGGAGAGAGGCCGAAGCAAGGCTCGCCCCGAGGAGCGTCTTGACACTTGTCAACACTGGGTCTGAACGAGGGCCTCCATGAGAGAGGCCCAAGCAAGACGCGCCCCGAGGAGCGTCTTGCCACATGTCAACACTGGGTCTGACAGAGGGCCTCCAGGAGAGAGGCCCAAGCAAGACGCGCCCCTTGGAGCGTCTTGCCACATGTCAACACTGGGTCTGACAGAGGGCCTCCAGGAGAGAAGCCCAAGCAAGACGCGCCCCGAGGAGCGTCTTGCCACATGTCAACAATGGGTCTGACTGAGCGCCTCCAGGAGAGAGGCCCAAGCAAAACGCGCCCCGAGGAGCGTCTTGACACTTGTCAACACTGGGTCTGACTGAGGGCCTCCATGAGAGAGGCCCAAGCAAGACGCGCCCCGAGGAGCGTCTTGCCACATGTCAACACTGGGTCTGACAGAGGGCCTCCAGGAGAGAGGCCCAAGCAAGACGCGCCCCGAGGAGTGTCTTTCCACATGTCAACACTGGGTCTGACTGAGTGCCTCCAGGAGAGAGGCCCAAGCAAGACACGCCCCGAGGAGCGTCTTGACACATGTCAACACTGGGTCTGACTGAGGGCCTCAATGAGAGAAGCCCAAGCAAGACGCGCCCCGAGGAGTGTCTTGCCCCATGTCAACACTGGGTCTGACTGAGCGCCTCCAGGAGAGAGGCCCAACCAAGACGCGCCCCGAGGAGCGTCTTGCCATATGTCACCACTGGGTCTGACTGAGCGCCTCCAGGAGAGAGGCCCAAGCAAGACGGACCCCGAGGAGCGTCTTGCCACATGTCAGCACTCGGTCTGACTGCGCGCCTCCAGGAGAGAGGCCCAAGCAAGATGCGCCCCTAGGAGCGTCTTGCCACATGTCAACACTGCGTCTGACAGCGGGCCTCCAGGAGAGAGGCCCAAGCAAGACGCGCCCCGAGGAGCGTCTTGCCACATGTCAACACTGGGTCTGACAGAGGGCCTCCAGGAGAGAGGCCCAAGCAAGACGCGCCACGAGGAGTGTCTTGCCACATGTGAACACTGGGTCTGACAGAGGGCCTCCAGGAGAGAGGCCCAAGCAATACGCGCCCCGAGGAGTGTCTTGCCATATGTCACCAATGGGTCTGACTGAGCGCCTCCAGGAGAGAGGCCCAAGCAAGACGCGCCCTGAGGAGCGTCTTGCCACATGTCAGCACTCGGTCTGACTGAGCGCCTCCAGGAGAGAGGCCCAGGCAAGACACGCCCCCAGGAGCGTCTTGCCACATGTCAACACTGGGTCTGACTGAGCGCCTCCAGGAGAGAGGCCCAAGCAAGACGCGCCCCGTGGAGCGTCTTGCCACATGTCAACACTGGGTCTGACTGAGCGCCTCCAGGAGAGAGGCCTAAGAAAGACGCGCCCCGAGGAGCACCTTGCCACATGTCACTACTCGGTCTGACTGAGCGCCTCCAGGAGAGAGGCCCAAGCAAGACGCACCCCGAGGAAGGTCTTGCCACATGTCAACAATGGGTCTGACTGAGGGCCTCCAGGAGAGAAGCCCAAGCAAGACGCGCCCCGAGGAGCGTCTTGCCACATGTCAACAGTGAGGTTTGACTGAGCGCCTCCAGGAGAGAGGCCCAAGCAAGACGCGCCCCGAGGAGCGTCTTGCCACATGTCAACACTGGGTCTGACTGAGCACCTCCAGGCGAGAGGCCCAAGCAAGAAGCGCCCCGAGGAGCGTCTTGCCACATGTCAACACTGGGTCTGACTGAGCGCCTCCAGGAGAGAGTCCCCAATCAAGACGCGCCCCGAGGAGCGTCTTGCCACATGTCAACACTGGGTCTGACTGAGGGCCTCCAGGAGAGAAGCCCAATCAAGACGCGCCCCGAGGAGCGTCTTGCCACATGTCAACACTGGGTCTGACAGAGGGCCTCCAGGAGAGAGGCCCAAGCAAGACGCGCCCCGAGGAGTGTCTTGCCACATGTGAACACTGGGTCTGACAGAGGGCCTCCAGGAGAGAGGCCCAAGCAATACGCGCCCCTTGGAGCGTCTTGCCACATGTCAACACTGGGTCTGACAGAGGGCCTCCAGGAGAGAGGCCCAAGCAAGATATGCCCCGAGGAGCGTCTTGCCACATGTCAACACTGGGTCTGACTGAGCGCCTCCAGGAGAGAGGCCCAAGCAAGACGTGCCCCGAGGGCGTCTTGCCACATGTCAACACTGGGTCTGACTGAGCGCCTCCAGGAGAGAGGCCCAAGCAAGAAGCGCCCCGAGGAGCGTCTTGCCACATGTCAACAATGGGTCTGACTGAGGGCCTCCAGGAGAGAAGCCCAAGCAAGACGCGCCCCGAGGAGCATCTTGCCACATGTCAACAATGGGTCTGACTGAGCGCCTCCAGGAGAGAGGCCCAAGCAAGAGGCGCCCTGAGGAGCGTCTTGACACTTGTCAACACTGGGTCTGACTGAGGGCCTCCATGAGAGAGGCCCAAGCAAGACGCGCCCCGAGGAGCGTCTTGCCACATGTCAACACTGGGTCTGACAGAGGGCCTCCAGGAGAGAGGCCCAAGCAAGACGCGCCCCGAGGAGTGTCTTGCCACATGTCAACACTGGGTCTGACTGAGCGCCTCCAGGAGAGAGGCCCAAGCAAGACGCACCCCGAGGAGCGTCTTGACACATGTCAACACTGGGTCTGACTGAGGGCCTCAATGAGAGAAGCCCAAGCAAGACGCGCCCCGAGGAGCGTCTTGCCACATGTGTACACTGGGTCTGACAGAGGGCCTCCAGGAGAGAGGCCCAAGCAATACGTGCCCCGAGGAGCGTCTTGCCACATGTCATCACTGGGTCTGACTGAGCGCCTCCAGGAGAGAGGCCCAAGTAAGACACGCCCCGAGGAGCGTCTTGCCACATGTCACCACTGGGTCTGACTGAGCGCTTCCAGGAGAGAGGCCCAACCAAGACGCGCCCCGAGGAGCGTCTTGCCATATGTCACCACTGGGTCTGACTGAGCGCCTCCAGGAGAGAGGGCCAAGCAAGACGGACCCCGAGGAGCGTCTTGCCACATGTCAGCACTCGGTCTGACTGAGCGCCTCCAGGAGAGAGGCCCAAGCAAGATGCGCCCCTAGGAGCGTCTTGCCACATGTCAACACTGGGTCTGACAGAGGGCCTCCAGGAGAGAGGCCCAAGCAAGACGCGCCACGAGGAGTGTCTTGCCACATGTGAACACTGGGTCTGACAGAGGGCCTCCAGGAGAGAGGCCCAAGCGATACGCGCCCCGAGGAGTGTCTTGCCATATGTCACCACTGGGTCTGACTGAGCGCCTCCAGGAGAGAGGCCCAAGCAAGACGCGCCCTGAGGAGCGTCTTGCCACATGTCAGCACTCGGTCTGACTGAGCGCCTCCAGGAGAGAGGCCCAGGCAAGACACGCCCCCAGGAGCGTCTTGCCACATGTCAACACTGGGTCTGACTGAGCGCCTCCAGGAGAGAGGCCCAAGCAAGACGCGCCCCGTGGAGCGTCTTGCCACATGTCAACACTGGGTCTGACAGAGGGCCTCCAGGAGAGAGGCCCAAGCAACACGCGCCCCGAAGGAGCGTCTTGCCATATGTCACCACTGGGTCTGACTGAGCGCCTCCAGGAGAGAGGCCCAAGCAAGACGCGCCCCAAGGAGTGTCTTGCCACATGTCAACACTGGGTCTGACTGAGTGCCTCCATGACAGAAGCCCCAGCAAGACGCGCCCCGAGGAGCGTCTTGCCACATGTCAGCACTCGGTCTGACTGAGCGCCTCCAGGAGAGAGGCCCAAGAAAGACGCGCCCCGAGTAGCACCTTGCCACATGTCACTACTCGGTCTGACTGAGCGCCTCCAGGAGAGAGGCCCAAGCAAGACGCACCCCGAGGAGCGTCTTGCCACATGTCAACAATGGGTCTGACTGAGGGCCTCCAGGAGAGAAGCCCAAGCAAGACGCGCCCCGAGGAGCGTCTTGCCACATGTCAACAGTGAGGTTTGACTGAGCGCCTCCAGGAGAGAGGCCCAAGCAAGACGCGCCCCGAGGAGCGTCTTGCCACATGTCAACACTGGGTCTGACTGAGCGCCTCCAGGAGAGAGTCCCCAATCAAGACGCGCCCCGAGGAGCGTCTTGCCACATGTCAACACTGGGTCTGACTGAGGGCCTCCAGGAGAGAAGCCCAATCAAGACGCGCCCAGAGGAGCGTCTTGCCACATGTCAACACTGGGTCTGACTGAGCGCCTCCAGGAGAGAGGCCCAAGCAAGACGTGCCCCGAGGAGCGTCTTGCCACATGTCAACACTGGGTCTGACTGAGCGCCTCCAGGAGAGAGGCCCAAGCAAGACGCGCCCCGAGGAGTGTCTTGAAACATGTCAACACTGGGTCTGACTGAGCGCCTCCAGGAGAGAGGCCCAAGCAAGACGCGCCCCGAGGAGCGTCTTGCCACATGTCACCACTGGGTCTGACTGAGAGCCTCCAGGAGAGAGGCCCAAGCAAGACGCGCCCCGAGGAGCGTCTTGCCACATGTCAACACTGGGTCTGACTGAGCGCCTCCAGGAGAGAGGCCCAAGTAAGACGCGCCCCGAGGAGCGTCTTGCCACATGTCAACACTGGGTCTGACTGAGCGCCTCCAGGAGAGAGGCCCAAGCAAGACGTGCCCCGAGGAGCGTCTTGCCACTTTTCAACACTGGGTCTGACTGAGCGCCTCCAGGAGAGAGGCCCAAGCAAGAAGCGCCCCGAGGAGAATCTTGCCACATGTCAACACTGGGTCTGACTGAGCGCCTCCAGGAGAGAGGCCCAAGCAAGAAGCGCCCCGAGGAGCGTCTTGCCACATGTCAACAATGGGTCTGACTGAGGGCCTCCAGGAGAGAAGCCCAAGCAAGACGCGCCCCGAGGAGCGTCTTGCCACATGTCAACAATGGGTCTGACTGAGCGCCTCCAGGAGAGAGGCCCAAGCAAGACGCGCCCCGAGGAGTGTCTTGACACTTGTCAACACTGGGTCTGACTGAGGGCCTCCATTAGAGAAGCCCAAGCAAGACGCGCCCTGAGGAGTGTCTTGTTACATGTCAACACTGGGTCTGACAGAGGGCCTCCAGGAGAGAGGCCCAAGCAATACGCGCCCCGAGGAGCGTCTTGCCATACGTCACCACTGGGTCTGACTGAGCGCCTCCAGGAGAGAGGCCCAAGCAAGACGCGCCCCGAGGAGCGTCTTGCCACATGTCAGCACTCGGTCTGACGGAGCGCCTCCAGGAGAGAGAGCCAAGCAAGACGCGCCCCTAGGAGCGTCTTGCCACATGTCAACACTGGGTCTGACAGAGGGCCTCCAGGAGAGAGGCCCAAGCAAGACGCGCCCCGAGGAGTGTCTTGCCACATGTCAACACTGGGTCTGACTGAGCGCCTCCAGGAGAGAGGCCCAAGTAAGACGCGCCCCGAGGAGCGTCTTGCCACATGTCAACACTGGGTCTGACTGAGCGCCTCCAGGAGAGAGGCCCAAGCAAGACGCGCACCGAGGAGCGTCTTGCCACATGTCAGCACTCGGTCTGACTGAGCGCCTCCAGGAGAGAGGCCCAAGCAAGACGCGCCCCTTGGAGCGTCTTGCCACATGTCAACACTGGGTCTGACAGAGGGCCTCCAGGAGAGAGGCCCAAGCAAGAAGCGCCCCGAGGAGCGTCTTGCCACATGTCAACAATGGGTCTGACTGAGGGCCTCCAGGAGAGAAGCCCAAGCAAGATGCGCCCCGAGGAGCGTCTTGCCACATGTCAACAATGGGTCTGACTAAAGCGCCTCCAGGAGAGAGGCCCAAGCAAGACGCGCCCCGAGGAGTGTCTTGACACTTGTCAACACTGGGTCTGACTGAGGGCCTCCATGAGAGAAGCCCAAGCAAGACGCGCCCCGAGGAGTATCTTGTTACATGTCAACACTGGGTCTGACAGAGGGCCTCCAGGAGAGAGGCCCAAGCAATACGCGCCCCGAGGAGCGTCTTGCCATACGTCACCACTGGGTCTGACTGAGCGCCTCCAGGAGAGAGGCCCAAGCAAGACGCGCCCCGAGGAGCGTCTTGCCACATGTCAGCACTCGGTCTGACTGAGCGCCTCCAGGAGAGAGAGCCAAGCAAGACGCGCCCCTAGGAGCGTCTTGCCACATGTCAACACTGGGTCTGACAGAGGGCCTCCAGGAGTGAGGCCCAAGCAAGACGCGCCCCGAGGAGTGTCTTGCCACATGTCAACACTGGGTCTGACTGAGCGCCTCCAGGAGAGAGGCCCAAGTAAGACGCGCCCCGACGAGCGTCTTGCCACATGTCAACACTGGGTCTGACTGAGCGCCTCCAGGAGAGAAGCCCAAGCAAGACGCGCCACGAGGAGTGTCTTGTTACATGTCAACACTGGGTCTGACAGAGGGCCTCCAGGAGAGAGGCCCAAGCAATGCGCGCCCCGAGGAGCGTCTTGCCATACGTCACCACTGGGTCTAACTGAGCGCCTCCAGGAGAGAGGCCCAAGCAAGACGCGCCCCGAGGAGCGTCTTGCCACATGTCAACACTGGGTCTGACTGAGCGCCTCCAGGAGAGAGGCCCAAGCAAGACGTGCCCCGAGGAGCGTCTTGCCACATGTCAACACTGGGTCTGACTGAGGGCCTCCATAAGAGAGGCCCAAGCAAGACGCGCCCCGAGGAGCGTCTTGCCACATGTCAACAATGGGTCTGACTGAGCGCCTCCAGGAGAGAGGGCGAAGCAAGGCTCGCCCCGAGGAGCGTCTTGACACTTGTCAACACTGGGTCTGAACGAGGGCCTCCATGAGAGAGGCCCAAGCAAGACGCGCCCCGAGGAGCGTCTTGCCACATGTCAACACTGGGTCTGACAGAGGGCCTCCAGGAGAGAGGCCCAAGCAAGACGCGCCCCTTGGAGCGTCTTGCCACATGTCAACACTGGGTCTGACAGAGGGCCTCCAGGAGAGAAGCCCAAGCAAGACGCGCCCCGAGGAGCGTCTTGCCACATGTCAACAATGGGTCTGACTGAGCGCCTCCAGGAGAGAGGCCCAAGCAAAACGCGCCCCGAGGAGCGTCTTGACACTTGTCAACACTGGGTCTGACTGAGGGCCTCCATGAGAGAGGCCCAAGCAAGACGCGCCCCGAGGAGCGTCTTGCCACATGTCAACACTGGGTCTGACAGAGGGCCTCCAGGAGAGAGGCCCAAGCAAGACGCGCCCCGAGGAGTGTCTTTCCACATGTCAACACTGGGTCTGACTGAGTGCCTCCAGGAGAGAGGCCCAAGCAAGACACGCCCCGAGGAGCGTCTTGACACATGTCAACACTGGGTCTGACTGAGGGCCTCAATGAGAGAAGCCCAAGCAAGACGCGCCCCGAGGAGTGTCTTGCCCCATGTCAACACTGGGTCTGACTGAGCGCCTCCAGGAGAGAGGCCCAACCAAGACGCGCCCCGAGGAGCGTCTTGCCATATGTCACCACTGGGTCTGACTGAGCGCCTCCAGGAGAGAGGCCCAAGCAAGACGGACCCCGAGGAGCGTCTTGCCACATGTCAGCACTCGGTCTGACTGAGCGCCTCCAGGAGAGAGGCCCAAGCAAGATGCGCCCCTAGGAGCGTCTTGCCACATGTCAACACTGCGTCTGACAGCGGGCCTCCAGGAGAGAGGCCCAAGCAAGACGCGCCCCGAGGAGTGTCTTGCCACATGTCACCACTGGGTCTGACTGAGCGCATCCAGGAGAGAGGCCCAAGCAAGACGCGCCCCGAGGAGCGTCTTGCCACATGTCAACACTGGGTCTGACAGAGGGCCTCCAGGAGAGAGGCCCAAGCAAGACGCGCCACGAGGAGTGTCTTGCCACATGTGAACACTGGGTCTGACAGAGGGCCTCCAGGAGAGAGGCCCAAGCAATACGCGCCCCGAGGAGTGTCTTGCCATATGTCACCAATGGGTCTGACTGAGCGCCTCCAGGAGAGAGGCCCAAGCAAGACGCGCCCTGAGGAGCGTCTTGCCACATGTCAGCACTCGGTCTGACTGAGCGCCTCCAGGAGAGAGGCCCAGGCAAGACACGCCCCCAGGAGCGTCTTGCCACATGTCAACACTGGGTCTGACTGAGCGCCTCCAGGAGAGAGGCCCAAGCAAGACGCGCCCCGTGGAGCGTCTTGCCACATGTCAACACTGGGTCTGACAGAGGGCCTCCAGGAGAGAGGCCCAAGCAACACGCGCCCCGAAGGAGCGTCTTGCCATATGTCACCACTGGGTCTGACTGAGCGCCTCCAGGAGAGAGGCCCAAGCAAGACGCGCCCCGAGGAGTGTCTTGCCACATGTCAACACTGGGTCTGACTGAGTGCCTCCATGACAGAAGCCCCAGCAAGACGCGCCCCGAGGAGCGTCTTGCCACATGTCAGCACTCGGTCTGACTGAGCGCCTCCAGGAGAGAGGCCTAAGAAAGACGCGCCCCGAGGAGCACCTTGCCACATGTCACTACTCGGTCTGACTGAGCGCCTCCAGGAGAGAGGCCCAAGCAAGACGCGCCCCGAGGAGCGTCTTGCCACATGTCAACACTGGGTCTGACTGAGCGCCTCCAGGAGAGAGGCCCAAGTAAGACGCGCCCCGAGGAGCGTCTTGCCACATGTCAACACTGGGTCTGACTGAGCGCCTCCAGGAGAGAGGCCCAAGCAAGACGTGCCCCGAGGAGCGTCTTGCCACTTTTCAACACTGGGTCTGACTGAGCGCCTCCAGGAGAGAGGCCCAAGCAAGAAGCGCCCCGAGGAGAGTCTTGCCACATGTCAACACTGGGTCTGACTGAGCGCCTCCAGGAGAGAGGCCCAAGCAAGAAGCGCCCCGAGGAGCGTCTTGCCACATGTCAACAATGGGTCTGACTGAGGGCCTCCAGGAGAGAAGCCCAAGCAAGACGCGCCCCGAGGAGCGTCTTGCCACATGTCAACAATGGGTCTGACTGAGCGCCTCCAGGAGAGAGGCCCAAGCAAGACGCGCCCCGAGGAGTGTCTTGACACTTGTCAACACTGGGTCTGACTGAGGGCCTCCATTAGAGAAGCCCAAGCAAGACGCGCCCCGAGGAGTGTCTTGTTACATGTCAACACTGGGTCTGACAGAGGGCCTCCAGGAGAGAGGCCCAAGCAATACGCGCCCCGAGGAGCGTCTTGCCATACGTCACCACTGGGTCTGACTGAGCGCCTCCAGGAGAGAGGCCCAAGCAAGACGCGCCCCGAGGAGCGTCTTGCCACATGTCAGCACTCGGTCTGACGGAGCGCCTCCAGGAGAGAGAGCCAAGCAAGACGCGCCCCTAGGAGCGTCTTGCCACATGTCAACACTGGGTCTGACAGAGGGCCTCCAGGAGAGAGGCCCAAGCAAGACGCGCCCCGAGGAGTGTCTTGCCACATGTCAACACTGGGTCTGACTGAGCGCCTCCAGGAGAGAGGCCCAAGTAAGACGCGCCCCGAGGAGCGTCTTGCCACATGTCAACACTGGGTCTGACTGAGCGCCTCCAGGAGAGAGGCCCAAGCAAGACGCGCACCGAGGAGCGTCTTGCCACATGTCAGCACTCGGTCTGACTGAGCGCCTCAAGGAGAGAGGCCCAAGCAAGACGCGCCCCTTGGAGCGTCTTGCCACATGTCAACACTGGGTCTGACAGAGGGCCTCCAGGAGAGAGGCCCAAGCAAGAAGCGCCCCGAGGAGCGTCTTGCCACATGTCAACAATGGGTCTGACTGAGGGCCTCCAGGAGAGAAGCCCAAGCAAGATGCGCCCCGAGGAGCGTCTTGCCACATGTCAACAATGGGTCTGACTGAGCGCCTCCAGGAGAGAGGCCCAAGCAAGACGCGCCCCGAGGAGTGTCTTGACACTTGTCAACACTGGGTCTGACTGAGGGCCTCCATGAGAGAAGCCCAAGCAAGACGCGCCCCGAGGAGTGTCTTGTTACATGTCAACACTGGGTCTGACAGAGGGCCTCCAGGAGAGAGGCCAAAGCAATACGCGCCCCGAGGAGCGTCTTGCCATACGTCACCACTGGGTCTGACTGAGCGCCTCCAGGAGAGAGGCCCAAGCAAGACGCGCCCCGAGGAGCGTCTTGCCACATGTCAGCACTCGGTCTGACTGAGCGCCTCCAGGAGAGAGAGCCAAGCAAGACGCGCCCCTAGGAGCGTCTTGCCACATGTCAACACTGGGTCTGACAGAGGGCCTCCAGGAGTGAGGCCCAAGCAAGACGCGCCCCGAGGAGTGTCTTGCCACATGTCAACACTGGGTCTGACTGAGCGCCTCCAGGAGAGAGGCCCAAGTAAGACGCGCCCCGACGAGCGTCTTGCCACATGTCAACACTGGGTCTGACTGAGCGCCTCCAGGAGAGAAGCCCAAGCAAGACGCGCCACGAGGAGTGTCTTGTTACATGTCAACACTGGGTCTGACAGAGGGCCTCCAGGAGAGAGGCCCAAGCAATGCGCGCCCCGAGGAGCGTCTTGCCATACGTCACCACTGGGTCTAACTGAGCGCCTCCAGGAGAGAGGCCCAAGCAAGACGCGCCCCGAGGAGCGTCTTGCCACATGTCAACACTGGGTCTGACTGAGCGCCTCCAGGAGAGAGGCCCAAGCAAGACGTGCCCCGAGGAGCGTCTTGCCACATGTCAACACTGGGTCTGACTGAGGGCCTCCATAAGAGAGGCCCAAGCAAGACGCGCCCCGAGGAGCGTCTTGCCACATGTCAACAATGGGTCTGACTGAGCGCCTCCAGGAGAGAGGCCGAAGCAAGGCTCGCCCCGAGGAGCGTCTTGACACTTGTCAACACTGGGTCTGAACGAGGGCCTCCATGAGAGAGGCCCAAGCAAGACGCGCCCCGAGGAGCGTCTTGCCACATGTCAACACTGGGTCTGACAGAGGGCCTCCAGGAGAGAGGCCCAAGCAAGACGCGCCCCTTGGAGCGTCTTGCCACATGTCAACACTGGGTCTGACAGAGGGCCTCCAGGAGAGAAGCCCAAGCAAGACGCGCCCCGAGGAGCGTCTTGCCACATGTCAACAATGGGTCTGACTGAGCGCCTCCAGGAGAGAGGCCCAAGCAAAACGCGCCCCGAGGAGCGTCTTGACACTTGTCAACACTGGGTCTGACTGAGGGCCTCCATGAGAGAGGCCCAAGCAAGACGCGCCCCGAGGAGCGTCTTGCCACATGTCAACACTGGGTCTGACAGAGGGCCTCCAGGAGAGAGGCCCAAGCAAGACGCGCCCCGAGGAGTGTCTTTCCACATGTCAACACTGGGTCTGACTGAGTGCCTCCAGGAGAGAGGCCCAAGCAAGACACGCCCCGAGGAGCGTCTTGACACATGTCAACACTGGGTCTGACTGAGGGCCTCAATGAGAGAAGCCCAAGCAAGACGCGCCCCGAGGAGTGTCTTGCCCCATGTCAACACTGGGTCTGACTGAGCGCCTCCAGGAGAGAGGCCTAACCAAGACGCGCCCCGAGGAGCGTCTTGCCATATGTCACCACTGGGTCTGACTGAGTGCCTCCAGGAGAGAGGCCCAAGCAAGACGGACCCCGAGGAGCGTCTTGCCACATGTCAGCACTCGGTCTGACTGAGCGCCTCCAGGAGAGAGGCCCAAGCAAGACGCGCCCCGAGGAGTGTCTTGACACTTGTCAACACTGGGTCTGACTGAGGGCCTCCATGAGAGAAGCCCAAGCAAGACGCGCCCCGAGGAGTGTCTTGTTACATGTCAACACTGGGTCTGACAGAGGGCCTCCAGGAGAGAGGCCCAAGCAATACGCGCCCCGAGGAGCGTCTTGCCATACGTCACCACTGGGTCTGACTGAGCGCCTCCAGGAGAGAGGCCCAAGCAAGACGCGCCCCGAGGAGCGTCTTGCCACATGTCAGCACTCGGTCTGACTGAGCGCCTCCAGGAGAGAGAGCCAAGCAAGACGCGCCCCTAGGAGCGTCTTGCCACATGTCAACACTGGGTCTGACAGAGGGCCTCCAGGAGTGAGGCCCAAGCAAGACGCGCCCCGAGGAGTGTCTTGCCACATGTCAACACTGGGTCTGACTGAGCGCCTCCAGGAGAGAGGCCCAAGTAAGACGCGCCCCGACGAGCGTCTTGCCACATGTCAACACTGGGTCTGACTGAGCGCCTCCAGGAGAGAAGCCCAAGCAAGACGCGCCACGAGGAGTGTCTTGTTACATGTCAACACTGGGTCTGACAGAGGGCCTCCAGGAGAGAGGCCCAAGCAATGCGCGCCCCGAGGAGCGTCTTGCCATACGTCACCACTGGGTCTAACTGAGCGCCTCCAGGAGAGAGGCCCAAGCAAGACGCGCCCCGAGGAGCGTCTTGCCACATGTCAACACTGGGTCTGACTGAGCGCCTCCAGGAGAGAGGCCCAAGCAAGACGTGCCCCGAGGAGCGTCTTGCCACATGTCAACACTGGGTCTGACTGAGGGCCTCCATGAGAGAGGCCCAAGCAAGACGCGCCCCGAGGAGCGTCTTGCCACATGTCAACAATGGGTCTGACTGAGCGCCTCCAGGAGAGAGGCCGAAGCAAGGCTCGCCCCGAGGAGCGTCTTGACACTTGTCAACACTGGGTCTGAACGAGGGCCTCCATGAGAGAGGCCCAAGCAAGACGCGCCCCGAGGAGCGTCTTGCCACATGTCAACACTGGGTCTGACAGAGGGCCTCCAGGAGAGAGGCCCAAGCAAGACGCGCCCCTTGGAGCGTCTTGCCACATGTCAACACTGGGTCTGACAGAGGGCCTCCAGGAGAGAAGCCCAAGCAAGACGCGCCCCGAGGAGCGTCTTGCCACATGTCAACAATGGGTCTGACTGAGCGCCTCCAGGAGAGAGGCCCAAGCAAAACGCGCCCCGAGGAGCGTCTTGACACTTGTCAACACTGGGTCTGACTGAGGGCCTCCATGAGAGAGGCCCAAGCAAGACGCGCCCCGAGGAGCGTCTTGCCACATGTCAACACTGGGTCTGACAGAGGGCCTCCAGGAGAGAGGCCCAAGCAAGACGCGCCCCGAGGAGTGTCTTTCCACATGTCAACACTGGGTCTGACTGAGTGCCTCCAGGAGAGAGGCCCAAGCAAGACACGCCCCGAGGAGCGTCTTGACACATGTCAACACTGGGTCTGACTGAGGGCCTCAATGAGAGAAGCCCAAGCAAGACGCGCCCCGAGGAGTGTCTTGCCCCATGTCAACACTGGGTCTGACTGAGCGCCTCCAGGAGAGAGGCCCAACCAAGACGCGCCCCGAGGAGCGTCTTGCCATATGTCACCACTGGGTCTGACTGAGCGCCTCCAGGAGAGAGGCCCAAGCAAGACGGACCCCGAGGAGCGTCTTGCCACATGTCAGCACTCGGTCTGACTGAGCGCCTCCAGGAGAGAGGCCCAAGCAAGATGCGCCCCTAGGAGCGTCTTGCCACATGTCAACACTGCGTCTGACAGCGGGCCTCCAGGAGAGAGGCCCAAGCAAGACGCGCACCGAGGAGTGTCTTGCCACATGTCACCACTGGGTCTGACTGAGCGCATCCAGGAGAGAGGCCCAAGCAAGACGCGCCCCGAGGAGCGTCTTGCCACATGTCAACACTGGGTCTGACAGAGGGCCTCCAGGAGAGAGGCCCAAGCAAGACGCGCCACGAGGAGTGTCTTGCCACATGTGAACACTGGGTCTGACAGAGGGCCTCCAGGAGAGAGGCCCAAGCAATACGCGCCCCGAGGAGTGTCTTGCCATATGTCACCAATGGGTCTGACTGAGCGACTCCAGGAGAGAGGCCCAAGCAAGACGCGCCCCGTGGAGCGTCTTGCCACATGTCAACACTGGGTCTGACAGGGGGCCTCCAGGAGAGAGGCCCAAGCAACATGCGCCCCGACGGAGCGTCTTGCCATATGTCACCACTGGGTCTGACTGAGCGCCTCCAGGAGAGAGGCCCAAGCAAGACGCGCCCCGAGGAGTGTCTTGCCACATGTCAACACTGGGTCTGACTGAGTGCCTCCATGACAGAAGCCCCAGCAAGACGCGCCCCGAGGAGCGTCTTGCCACATGTCAGCACTCGGTCTGACTGAGCGCCTCCAGGAGAGAGGCCCAAGAAAGACGCGCCCCGAGGAGCACCTTGCCACATGTCACTACTCGGTCTGACTGAGCGCCTCCAGGAGAGAGGCCCAAGCAAGACGCACCCCGAGGAGCGTCTTGCCACATGTCAACAATGGGTCTGACTGAGGGCCTCCAGGAGAGAAGCCCAAGCAAGACGCGCCCCGAGGAGCGTCTTGCCACATGTCAACAGTGAGGTTTGACTGAGCGCCTCCAGGAGAGAGGCCCAAGCAAGACGCGCCCCGAGGAGTGTCTTGCCACATGTCAACACTGGGTCTGACTGAGCACCTCCAGGCGAGAGGCCCAAGCAAGAAGCGCCCCGAGGAGCGTCTTGCCACATGTCAACACTGGGTCTGACTGAGCGCCTCCAGGAGAGAGTCCCCAATCAAGACGCGCCCCGAGGAGCGTCTTGCGACATGTCAACACTGGGTCTGACTGAGGGCCTCCAGGAGAGAAGCCCAATCAAGACGCGCCCCGAGGAGCGTCTTGCCACATGTCAACACTGGGTCTGACTGAGCGCCTCCAGGAGAGAGGCCCAAGCAAGACATGCCCCGAGGAGCGTCTTGCCACATGTCAACACTGGGTCTGACTGAGCGCCTCCAGGAGAGAGGCCCAAGCAAGACGCGCCCCGAGGAGTGTCTTGAAACATGTCAACACTGGGTCTGACTGAGCGCCTCCAGGAGAGAGGCCCAAGCAAGACGCGCCCCGAGGAGCGTCTTGCCACATGTCACCACTGGGTCTGACTGAGAGCCTCCAGGAGAGAGGCCCAAGCAAGACGCGCCCCGAGGAGCGTCTTGCCACATGTCAACACTGGGTCTGACTGAGAGCCTCCAGGAGAGAGGCCCAAGTAAGACGCGCCCCGAGGAGCGTCTTGCCACATGTCAACACTGGGTCTGACTGAGCGCCTCCAGGAGAGAGGCCCAAGCAAGACGTGCCCCGAGGAGCGTCTTGCCACTTGTCAACACTGGGTCTGACTGAGCGCCTCCAGGAGAGAGGCCCAAGCAAGAAGCGCCCCGAGGAGAGTCTTGCCACATGTCAACACTGGGTCTGAGTGAGCGCCTCCAGGAGAGAGGCCCAAGCAAGAAGCGCCCCGAGGAGCGTCTTGCCACATGTCAACAATGGGTCTGACTGAGGGCCTCCAGGAGAGAAGCCCAAGCAAGACGCGCCCCGAGGAGCGTCTTGCCACATGTCAACAATGGGTCTGACTGAGCGCCTCCAGGAGAGAGGCCCAAGCAAAACGCGCCCCGAGGAGCGTCTTGACACTTGTCAACACTGGGTCTGACTGAGGGCCTCCATGAGAGAGGCCCAAGCAAGACGCGCCCCGAGGAGCGTCTTGCCACATGTCAACACTGGGTCTGACAGAGGGCCTCCAGGAGAGAGGCCCAAGCAAGACGCGCCCCGAGGAGTGTCTTTCCACATGTCAACACTGGGTCTGACTGAGTGCCTCCAGGAGAGAGGCCCAAGCAAGACACGCCCCGAGGAGCGTCTTGACACATGTCAACACTGGGTCTGACTGAGGGCCTCAATGAGAGAAGCCCAAGCAAGACGCGCCCCGAGGAGTGTCTTGCCCCATGTCAACACTGGGTCTGACTGAGCGCCTCCAGGAGAGAGGCCCAACCAAGACGCGCCCCGAGGAGCGTCTTGCCATATGTCACCACTGGGTCTGACTGAGCGCCTCCAGGAGAGAGGCCCAAGCAAGACGGACCCCGAGGAGCGTCTTGCCACATGTCAGCACTCGGTCTGACTGAGCGCCTCCAGGAGAGAGGCCCAAGCAAGATGCGCCCCTAGGAGCGTCTTGCCACATGTCAACACTGCGTCTGACAGCGGGCCTCCAGGAGAGAGGCCCAAGCAAGACGCGCCCCGAGGAGTGTCTTGCCACATGTCACCACTGGGTCTGACTGAGCGCATCCAGGAGAGAGGCCCAAGCAAGACGCGCCCCGAGGAGCGTCTTGCCACATGTCAACACTGGGTCTGACAGAGGGCCTCCAGGAGAGAGGCCCAAGCAAGACGCGCCACGAGGAGTGTCTTGCCACATGTGAACACTGGGTCTGACAGAGGGCCTCCAGGAGAGAGGCCCAAGCAATACGCGCCCCGAGGAGTGTCTTGCCATATGTCACCAATGGGTCTGACTGAGCGACTCCAGGAGAGAGGCCCAAGCAAGACGCGCCCCGTGGAGCGTCTTGCCACATGTCAACACTGGGTCTGACAGGGGGCCTCCAGGAGAGAGGCCCAAGCAACACGCGCCCCGACGGAGCGTCTTGCCATATGTCACCACTGGGTCTGACTGAGCGCCTCCAGGAGAGAGGCCCAAGCAAGACGCGCCCCGAGGAGTGTCTTGCCACATGTCAACACTGGGTCTGACTGAGTGCCTCCATGACAGAAGCCCCAGCAAGACGCGCCCCGAGGAGCGTCTTGCCACATGTCAGCACTCGGTCTGACTGAGCGCCTCCAGGAGAGAGGCCCAAGAAAGACGCGCCCCGAGGAGCACCTTGCCACATGTCACTACTCGGTCTGACTGAGCGCCTCCAGGAGAGAGGCCCAAGCAAGACGCACCCCGAGGAGCGTCTTGCCACATGTCAACAATGGGTCTGACTGAGGGCCTCCAGGAGAGAAGCCCAAGCAAGACGCGCCCTGAGGAGCGTCTTGCCACATGTCAACAGTGAGGTTTGACTGAGCGCCTCCAGGAGAGAGGCCCAAGCAAGACGCGCCCCGAGGAGTGTCTTGCCACATGTCAACACTGGGTCTGACTGAGCACCTCCAGGCGAGAGGCCCAAGCAAGAAGCGCCCCGAGGAGCGTCTTGCCACATGTCAACACTGGGTCTGACTGAGCGCCTCCAGGAGAGAGTCCCCAATCAAGACGCGCCCCGAGGAGCGTCTTGCGACATGTCAACACTGGGTCTGACTGAGGGCCTCCAGGAGAGAAGCCCAATCAAGACGCGCCCCGAGGAGCGTCTTGCCACATGTCAACACTGGGTCTGACTGAGCGCCTCCAGGAGAGAGGCCCAAGCAAGACATGCCCCGAGGAGCGTCTTGCCACATGTCAACACTGGGTCTGACTGAGCGCCTCCAGGAGAGAGGCCCAAGCAAGACGCGCCCCGAGGAGTGTCTTGAAACATGTCAACACTGGGTCTGACTGAGCGCCTCCAGGAGAGAGGCCCAAGCAAGACGCGCCCCGAGGAGCGTCTTGCCACATGTCACCACTGGGTCTGACTGAGAGCCTCCAGGAGAGAGGCCCAAGCAAGACGCGCCCCGAGGAGCGTCTTGCCACATGTCAACACTGGGTCTGACTGAGAGCCTCCAGGAGAGAGGCCCAAGTAAGACGCGCCCCGAGGAGCGTCTTGCCACATGTCAACACTGGGTCTGACTGAGCGCCTCCAGGAGAGAGGCCCAAGCAAGACGTGCCCCGAGGAGCGTCTTGCCGCTTGTCAACACTGGGTCTGACTGAGCGCCTCCAGGAGAGAGGCCCAAGCAAGAAGCGCCCCGAGGAGAGTCTTGCCACATGTCAACACTGGGTCTGAGTGAGCGCCTCCAGGAGAGAGGCCCAAGCAAGAAGCGCCCCGAGGAGCGTCTTGCCACATGTCAACAATGGGTCTGACTGAGGGCCTCCAGGAGAGAAGCCCAAGCAAGACGCGCCCCGAGGAGCGTCTTGCCACATGTCAACAATGGGTCTGACTGAGCGCCTCCAGGAGAGAGGCCCAAGCAAGACGCGCCCCGAGGAGTGTCTTGACACTTGTCAACACTGGGTCTGACTGAGGGCCTCCATTAGAGAAGCCCAAGCAAGACGCGCCCCGAGGAGTGTCTTGTTACATGTCAACACTGGGTCTGACAGAGGGCCTCCAGGAGAGAGGCCCAAGCAATACGCGCCCCGAGGAGCGTCTTGCCATACGTCACCACTGGGTCTGACTGAGCGCCTCCAGGAGAGAGGCCCAAGCAAGACGCGCCCCGAGGAGCGTCTTGCCACATGTCAGCACTCGGTCTGACGGAGCGCCTCCAGGAGAGAGAGCCAAGCAAGACGCGCCCCTAGGAGCGTCTTGCCACATGTCAACACTGGGTCTGACAGAGGGCCTCCAGGAGAGAGGCCCAAGCAAGACGCGCCCCGAGGAGCGTCTTGCCATACGTCACCACTGGGTCTGACTGAGCGCCTCCAGGAGAGAGGCCCAAGCAAGACGCGCCCCGAGGAGCGTCTTGCCACATGTCAGCACTCGGTCTGACTGAGCGCCTCCAGGAGAGAGAGCCAAGCAAGACGCGCCCCTAGGAGCGTCTTGCCACATGTCAACACTGGGTCTGACAGAGGGCCTCCAGGAGTGAGGCCCAAGCAAGACGCGCCCCGAGGAGTGTCTTGCCACATGTCAACACTGGGTCTGACTGAGCGCCTCCAGGAGAGAGGCCCAAGTAAGATGCGCCCCGACGAGCGTCTTGCCACATGTCAACACTGGGTCTGACTGAGCGCCTCCAGGAGAGAAGCCCAAGCAAGACGCGCCCCGAGGAGTGTCTTGTTACATGTCAACACTGGGTCTGACAGAGGGCCTCCAGGAGAGAGGCCCAAGCAATGCGCGCCCCGAGGAGCGTCTTGCCATACGTCACCACTGGGTCTAACTGAGCGCCTCCAGGAGAGAGGCCCAAGCAAGACGCGCCCCGAGGAGCGTCTTGCCACATGTCAACACTGGGTCTGACTGAGCGCCTCCAGGAGAGAGGCCCAAGCAAGACGTGCCCCGAGGAGCGTCTTGCCACATGTCAACACTGGGTCTGACTGAGGGCCTCCATAAGAGAGGCCCAAGCAAGACGCGCCCCGAGGAGCGTCTTGCCACATGTCAACAATGGGTCTGACTGAGCGCCTCCAGGAGAGAGGCCGAAGCAAGGCTCGCCCCGAGGAGCGTCTTGACACTTGTCAACACTGGGTCTGAATGAGGGCCTCCATGAGAGAGGCCCAAGCAAGACGCGCCCCGAGGAGCGTCTTGCCACATGTCAACACTGGGTCTGACAGAGGGCCTCCAGGAGAGAGGCCCAAGCAAGACGCGCCCCTTGGAGCGTCTTGCCACATGTCAACACTGGGTCTGACAGAGGGCCTCCAGGAGAGAAGCCCAAGCAAGACGCGCCCCGAGGAGCGTCTTGACACTTGTCAACACTGGGTCTGACTGAGGGCCTCCATGAGAGAGGCCCAAGCAAGACGCGCCCCGAGGAGCGTCTTGCCACATGTCAACACTGGGTCTGTTAGAGGGCCTCCAGGAGAGAGGCCCAAGCAAGACGCGCCCCGAGGAGTGTCTTGCCACATGTCAACACTGGGTCTGACTGAGTGCCTCCAGGAGAGAGGCCCAAGCAAGACACGCCCCGAGGAGCGTCTTGACACATTTCAACACTGGGTCTGACTGAGGGCCTCAATGAGAGAAGCCCAAGCAAGACGCGCCCCGAGGAGTGTCTTGCCACATGTCAACACTGGGTCTGACAGAGGGCCTCCAGGAGAGAGGCCCAAGCAAGAAGCGCCCCGAGGAGTGTCTTGTTACATGTCAACACTGGGTCTGACAGAGGGCCTCCAGGAGAGAGTCCCAAGCAAGACGCGCCCCGAGGAGTGTCTTGCCACATGTCAACACTGGGTCTGACTGAGCGCCTCCAGGAGAGAGGCCCAAGTAAGACGCGCCCCGAGGAGCGTCTTGCCACATGTCAACACTGGGTCTGACTGAGCGCCTCCAGGAGAGAGGCCCAAGCAAGACGCGCACCGAGGAGCGTCTTGCCACATGTCAGCACTCGGTCTGACTGAGCGCCTCCAGGAGAGAGGCCCAAGCAAGACGCGCCCCTTGGAGCGTCTTGCCACATGTCAACACTGGGTCTGACAGAGGGCATCCAGGAGAGAGGCCCAAGCAAGATGCGCCCCGAGGAGCGTCTTGCCACATGTCAACACTGGATCTGACTGAGCGCCTCCAGGAGAGAGGCCCAAGCAAGACGTGCCCCGAGGAGCGTCTTGCCACATGTCAACACTGGGTCTGACTGAGCGCCTCCAGGAGAGAGGCCCAAGCAAGAAGCGCCCCGAGGAGCGTCTTGCCACATGTCAACAATGGGTCTGACTGAGGGCCTCCAGGAGAGAAGCCCAAGCAAGACGCGCCCCGAGGAGCGTCTTGCCACATGTCAACAATGGGTCTGACTGAGCGCCTCCAGGAGAGAGGCCCAAGCAAGACGCGCCCCGAGGAGCGTCTTGACACTTGTCACCACTGGGTCTGACTGAGGGCCTCCATGAGAGAGGACGAAGCAAGACGCGCCCCGAGGAGCGTCTTGCCACATGTCAACACTGGGTCTGACAGAGGGCCTCCAGGAGAGAGGCCCAAGCAAGACGCGCCCCGAGGAGTGTCTTGCCACATGTCAACACTGGGTCTGACTGAGCGCCTCCAGGAGAGAGGCCCAAGTAAGACGCGCCCCGAGGAGCGTCTTGCCACATGTCACCACTGGGTCTGACTGAGTGCCTCCAGGAGAGAGGCCCAAGCAAGACGCGCCCCGAGGAGCGTCTTGCCACATGTCAACACTGGGTCTGACTGAGCGCCTCCAGGAGAGAGGCCCAAGCAAGACGTGCCCCGAGGAGCGTCTTGCCACATGTCAACACTGGGTCTGACTGAGCGCCTCCAGGAGAGAGGCCCAAGCAAGACGCGCCCCGAGGAGTGTCTTGCCACATGTCAACACTGGGTCTGACTGAGAGCCTCCAGGAGAGAGGCCCAAGCAAGACGCGCCCCGAGGAGCGTCTTGCCACATGTCAACACTGGGTCTGACTGAGCGCCTCCAGGAGAGAGGCCCAAGTAAGACGCGCCCCGAGGAGCGTCTTGCCACATGTCACCACTGGGTCTGACTGAGTGCCTCCAGGAGAGAGGCCCAAGCAAGACGCGCCCCGAGGAGCGTCTTGCCACATGTCAACACTGGGTCTGACTGAGCGCCTCCAGGAGAGAGGCCCAAGCAAGACGCGCCCCGAGGAGCGTCTTGCCACATGTCAACACTGGGTCTGACTGAGCGCCTCCAGGAGAGAGGCCCAAGCAAGACGCGCCCCGAGGAGTGTCTTGCCACATGTCAACACTGGGTCTGACTGAGAGCCTCCAGGAGAGAGGCCCAAGCAAGACGCGCCCCGAGGAGCGTCTTGCCACATGTCAACACTGGGTCTGACTGAGCGCCTCCAGGAGAGAGGCCCAAGTAAGACGCGCCCCGAGGAGCGTCTTGCCACATGTCAACACTGGGTCTGACTGAGCGCCTCCAGGAGAGAGGCCCAAGCAAGACGTGCCCCGAGGAGCGTCTTGCCACATGTCAACACTGGGTCTGACTGAGCGCCTCCAGGAGAGAGGCCCAAGCAAGAAGCGCCCCGAGGAGAGTCTTGCAACATGTCAACACTGGGTCTGACTGAGCGCCTCCAGGAGAGAGGCCCAAGCAAGAAGCGCCCCGAGGAGCGTCTTGCCACATGTCAACAATGGGTCTGACTGAGGGCCTCCAGGAGAGAAGCCCAAGCAAGACGCGCCCCGAGGAGCGTCTTGCCACATGTCAACAATGGGTCTGACTGAGGGCCTCCAGGAGAGAAGCCCAAGCAAGACGCGCCCCGAGGAGCGTCTTGCCACATGTCAACAATGGGTCTGACTGAGGGCCTCCAGGAGAGAAGCCCAAGCAAGACGCGCCCCGAGGAGCGTCTTGCCACATGTCAACAATGGGTCTGACTGAGGGCCTCCAGGAGAGAAGCCCAAGCAAGACGCGCCCCGAGGAGCGTCTTGCCACATGTCAACAATGGGTCTGACTGAGCGCCTCCAGGAGAGAGGCCCAAGCAAGACGCGCCCCGAGGAGCGTCTTGACACTTGTCAACACTGGGTCTGACTGAGGGCCTCCATGAGAGAGGACGAAGCAAGACGCGCCCCGAGGAGCGTCTTGCCACATGTCAACACTGGGTCTGACTGAGGGCCTCCATGAGAGAGGACGAAACAAGAAGCGCCCCGAGGAGCGTCTTGCCACATGTCAACAATGGGTCTGACTGAGGGCCTCCAGGAGAGAAGCCCAAGCAAGACGCGCCCCGAGAAGCGTCTTGCCACATGTCAACAATGGGTCTGACTGAGCGCCTCCAGGAGAGAGGCCCAAGCAAGACGCGCCCCGAGGAGTGTCTTGACACTTGTCAACACTGGGTCTGACTGAGGGCCTCCATGAGAGAAGCCCAAGCAAGACGCGCCCCGAGGAGTGTCTTGTTACATGTCAACACTGGGTCTGACAGAGGGCCTCCAGGAGAGAGGCCCAAGCAATACGCGCCCCGAGGAGCGTCTTGCATTACGTCACCACTGGGTCTGACTGAGCGCCTCCAGGAGAGAGGCCCAAGCAAGACGCGCCCCGAGGAGCGTCTTGCCACATGTCAGCACTCGGTCTGACTGAGCGCCTCCAGGAGAGAGAGCCAAGCAAGACGCGCCCCTAGGAGCGTCTTGCAACATGTCAACACTGGGTCTGACAGAGGGCCTCCAGGAGAGAGGCCCAAGCAAGACGCGCCCCGAGGAGTGTCTTGCCACATGTCAACACTGGGTCTGACTGAGCGCCTCCAGGAGAGAGGCCCAAGTAAGACACGCCCCGAGGAGCGTCTTGCCACATGTCAACACTGGGTCTGACTGAGCACCTCCAGGAGAGAGGCCCAAGCAAGACGCGCACCGAGGAGCGTCTTGCCACATGTCAACAATGGGTCTGACTGAGCGCCTCCAGGAGAGAGGCCCAAGCAAGACGCGCCCCGAGGAGCGTCTTGACACTTGTCAACACTGGGTCTGACTGAGGGCCTCCATGAGAGAGGACGAAGCAAGACGCGCCCCGAGGAGCGTCTTGCCACATGTCAACACTGGGTCTGACTGAGGGCCTCCATGAGAGAGGACGAAACAAGAAGCGCCCCGAGGAGCGTCTTGCCACATGTCAACAATGGGTCTGACTGAGGGCCTCCAGGAGAGAAGCCCAAGCAAGACGCGCCCCGAGGAGCGTCTTGCCACATGTCAACAATGGGTCTGACTGAGGGCCTCCAGGAGAGAAGCCCAAGCAAGACGCGCCCCGAGGAGCGTCTTGCCACATGTCAACAATGGGTCTGACTGAGCGCCTCCAGGAGAGAGGCCCAAGCAAGACGCGCCCCGAGGAGCGTCTTGACACTTGTCAACACTGGGTCTGACTGAGGGCCTCCATGAGAGAGGACGAAGCAAGACGCGCCCCGAGGAGCGTCTTGCCACATGTCAACACTGGGTCTGACTGAGGGCCTCCATGAGAGAGGACGAAACAAGAAGCGCCCCGAGGAGCGTCTTGCCACATGTCAACAATGGGTCTGACTGAGGGCCTCCAGGAGAGAAGCCCAAGCAAGACGCGCCCCGAGAAGCGTCTTGCCACATGTCAACAATGGGTCTGACTGAGCGCCTCCAGGAGAGAGGCCCAAGCAAGACGCGCCCCGAGGAGTGTCTTGACACTTGTCAACACTGGGTCTGACTGAGGGCCTCCATGAGAGAAGCCCAAGCAAGACGCGCCCCGAGGAGTGTCTTGTTACATGTCAACACTGGGTCTGACAGAGGGCCTCCAGGAGAGAGGCCCAAGCAATACGCGCCCCGAGGAGCGTCTTGCATTACGTCACCACTGGGTCTGACTGAGCGCCTCCAGGAGAGAGGCCCAAGCAAGACGCGCCCCGAGGAGCGTCTTGCCACATGTCAGCACTCGGTCTGACTGAGCGCCTCCAGGAGAGAGAGCCAAGCAAGACGCGCCCCTAGGAGCGTCTTGCAACATGTCAACACTGGGTCTGACTGAGCACCTCCAGGAGAGAGGCCCAAGCAAGACGCGCACCGAGGAGCGTCTTGCCACATGTCAGCACTCGGTCTGACTGAGCGCCTCCAGGAGAGAGGCCCAAGCAAGATGCGCCCCTTGGAGCGTCTTGCCACATGTCAACACTGGGTCTGACAGAGGGCCTCCAGGAGAGAGGCCCAAGCAAGAAGCGCCCCGAGGAGTGTCTTGCCACAAGTCAACAATGGGTCTGACTGAGGGCCTCCAGGAGAGAAGCCCAAGCAAGACGCGCCCCGAGGAGCGTCTTGCCACATGTCAACAATGGGTCTGACTGAGCGGCTCCAGGAGAGAGGCCCAAGCAAGACGCGCCCCGAGGAGTGTCTTGACACTTGTCAACACTGGGTCTGACTGAGGGCCTCCATGAGAGAAGCCCAAGCAAGACGCGCCCCGAGGAGTGTCTTGTTACATGTCAACACTGGGTCTGACAGAGGGCCTCCAGGAGAGAGGCCCAAGCAATACGCGCCCCGAGGAGCGTCTTGCCATACGTCACCACTGGGTCTGACTGAGCGCCTCCAGGAGAGAGGCCCAAGCAAGACGCGCCCCGAGGAGCGTCTTGCCACATGTCAGCACTCGGTCTGATTAAGCGCCTCCAGGAGAGAGAGCCAAGCAAGACGCGCCCCTAGGAGCGTCTTGCCACATGTCAACAATGGGTCTGACTGAGCGCCTCCAGGAGAGAGGCCCAAGCAAGACGCGCCCCGAGGAGTGTCTTGACACTTGTCAACACTGGGTCTGACTGAGGGCCTCCATGAGAGAAGCCCAAGCAAGACGCGCCCCGAGGAGTGTCTTGTTACATGTCAACACTGGGTCTGACAGAGGGCCTCCAGGAGAGAGGCCCAAGCAATACGCGCCCCGAGGAGCGTCTTGCCATACGTCACCACTGGGTCTGACTGAGCGCCTCCAGGAGAGAGGCCCAAGCAAGACGCGCCCCGAGGAGCGTCTTGCCACATGTCAGCACTCGGTCTGATTAAGCGCCTCCAGGAGAGAGAGCCAAGCAAGACGCGCCCCGAGGAGCGTCTTGCCACATGTCAACACTGGGTCTGACTGAGCGCCTCCAGGAGAGAAGCCCAAGCAAGACGCGCCCCGAGGAGTGTCTTGTTACATGTCAACACTGGGTCTGACAGAGGGCCTCCAGGAGAGAGGCCCAAGCAATACGCGCCCCGAGGAGCGTCTTGCCATACGTCACCACTGGGTCTAACTGAGCGCCTCCAGGAGAGAGGCCCAAGCAAGACGCGCCCCGAGGAGCGTCTTGCCACATGTCAACACTGGGTCTGACAGAGGGCCTCCAGGAGAGAGGCCCAAGCAAGACGCGCCCCTTGGAGCGTCTTGCCACATGTCAACACTGGGTCTGACAGAGGGCCTCCAGGAGAGAAGCCCAAGCAAGACGCGCCCCGAGGAGAGTCTTGCCACATGTCAACAATGGGTCTGACTGAGCGCCTCCAGGAGAGAGGCCCAAGCAAAACGCGCCCCGAGGAGCGTCTTGACACTTGTCAACACTGGGTCTGACTGAGGGCCTCCATGAGAGAGGCCCAAGCAAGACGCGCCCCGAGGAGCGTCTTGCCACATGTCAACACTGGGTCTGACAGAGGACCTCCAGGAGAGAGGCCCAAGCAAGACGCGCCCCGAGGAGTGTCTTGCCACATGTCAACACTGGGTCTGACTGAGTGCCTCCAGGAGAGAGGCCCAAGCAAGACACGCCCCGAGGAGCGTCTTGACACATGTCACCACTGGGTCTGACTGAGCGCCTCCAGGAGAGAGGCCCAAGCAAGACGCGCCCCGAGGAGCGTCTTGCCACATGTCAACAATGGGTCTGACTGAGCGCCTCCAGGAGAGAGGCCCAAGCAAGACGCGCCCCGAGGAGTGTCTTGACACTTGTCAACACTGGGTCTGACTGAGGGCCTCCATGAGAGAAGCCCAAGCAAGACGCGCCCCGAGGAGTGTCTTGCCACATGTCAACACTGGGTCTGACAGAGGGCCTCCAGGAGAGAGGCCCGAGCAATACGCGCCCCGAGGAGCGTCTTGCCATATGTCACCACTGGGTCTGACTGAGCGCCTCCAGGAGAGAGGCCCAAGCAAGACGCGCCCCGAGGAGCGTCTTGCCACATGTCAGCACTCGGTCTGACTGAGCGCCTCCAGGAGAGAGGCCCAAGTAAGACGCGCCCCGAGGAGCGTCTTGCCACATGTCAACACTGGGTCTGACTGAGCGCTTCCAGGAGAGAGGCCCAAGCAAGACGTGCCCCGAGGAGCGTCTTGCCACATGTCAACACTGGGTCTGACTGAGCGCCTCCAGGAGAGAGGCCCAAGCAAGAAGCGCCCCGAGGAGAGTCTTGCCACATGTCAACACTGGGCCTGACTGAGCACCTCCAGGAGAGAGGCCCAAGCAAGAAGCGCCCCGAGGAGCGTCTTGCCACATGTCAACAATGAGTCTGACTGAGGGCCTCCAGGAGAGAAGCCCAAGCAAGACGCGCCCCGAGGAGCGTCTTGCCACATGTCAACAATGGGTCTGACTGAGCGCCTCCAGGAGAGAGGCCCAAGCAAGACGCGCCCCGAGGAGTGTCTTGACACTTGTCAACACTGGGTCTGACTGAGGGCCTCCATGAGAGAAGCCCAAGCAAGACGCGCCCCGAGGAGTGTCTTGTTACATGTCAACACTGGGTCTGACAGAGGGCCTCCAGGAGAGAGGCCCAAGCAATACGCGCCCCGAGGAGCGTCTTGCCACATGTCAGCACTCGGTCTGACTGAGCGCCTCCAGGAGAGAGAGCCAAGCAAGACGCGCCCCTAGGAGCGGCATGCCACATGTCAACACTGGGTCTGACAGAGGGCCTCCAGGAGAGAGGCCCAAGTAAGACGCGCCCCGAGGAGCGTCTTGCCACATGTCAACACTGGGTCTGACAGAGGACCTCCAGGAGAGAGGCCCAAGCAAGACGCGCCCCGAGGAGTGTCTTGCCACATGTCAACACTGGGTCTGACTGAGTGCCTCCAGGAGAGAGGCCCAAGCAAGACACGCCCCGAGGAGCGTCTTGACACATGTCAACACTGGGTCTGACTGAGGGCCTCAATGAGAGAAGCCCAAGCAAGATGCGCCCCGAGGAGCGTCTTGCCACATGTCAACACTGGGTCTGACAGAGGGCCTCCAGGAGAGAGGCCCAAGCAATACGTGCACCGAGGAGCGTCTTGCCACATGTCACCACTGGGTCTGACTGAGCGCCTCCAGGAGAGAGGCCCAAGCAAGACGCGCCCCGAGGAGCGTCTTGCCACATGTCAACAATGGGTCTGACTGAGCGCCTCCAGGTGAGAGGCCCAAGCAAGACGCGCCCCGAGGAGTGTCTTGACACTTGTCAACACTGGGTCTGACTGAGGGCCTCCATGAGAGAAGCCCAAGCAAGACGCGCCCCGAGGAGTGTCTTGCCACATGTCAACACTGGGTCTGACAGAGGGCCTCCAGGAGAGAGGCCCAAGCAAGACGCGCCCCGAGGAGTGTCTTGACACTTGTCAACACTGGGCCTGACTGAGCGCCTCCAGGAGAGAGGCCCAAGCAAGAAGCGCCCCGAGGAGCGTCTTGCCACATGTCAACAATGGGTCTGACTGAGGGCCTCCAGGAGAGAAGCCCAAGCAAGACGCGCCCCGAGGAGCGTCTTGCCACATGTCAACAATGGGTCTGACTGAGCGCCTCCAGGAGAGAGGCCCAAGCAAGACGCGCCCCGAGGAGTGTCTTGACACTTGTCAACACTGGGTCTGACTGAGGGCCTCCATGAGAGAAGCCCAAGCAAAACGCGCCCCGAGGAGTGTCTTGTTACATGTCAACACTGGGTCTGACAGAGGGCCTCCAGGAGAGAGGCCCAAGCAAGACGCGCCCCGAGGAGTGTCTTGACACTTGTCAACACTGGGCCTGACTGAGCGCCTCCAGGAGAGAGGCCCAAGCAAGAAGCGCCCCGAGGAGCGTCTTGCCACATGTCAACAATGGGTCTGACTGAGGGCCTCCAGGAGAGAAGCCCAAGCAAGACGCGCCCCGAGGAGCGTCTTGCCACATGTCAACAATGGGTCTGACTGAGCGCCTCCAGGAATGAGGCCCAAGCAAGACGCGCCCCGAGGAGCGTCTTGCCACATGTCAACAATGGGTCTGACTGAGCGCCTCCAGGAATGAGGCCCAAGCAAGACGCGCCCCGAGGAGCGTCTTGACACTTGTCAACACTGGGTCTGACTGAGGGCCTCCATGAGAGAGGCCCAAGCAAGACGCGCCCCGAGGAGCGTCTTGCCATATGTCAACACTGGGTCTGACAGAGGGCCTCCAGGAGAGAGGCCCAAGCAAGACGCGCCCCGAGGAGTGTCTTGCCACATGTCAACACTGGGTCTGACTGAGCGCCTCCAGGAGAGAGGCCCAAGCAAGACACGCCCCGAGGAGCGTCTTGACACATGTCAACACTGGGTCTGACTGAGGGCCTCAATGAGAGAAGCCCAAGCAAGAAGCGCCCCGAGGAGCGTCTTGCCACATGTCAACACTGGGTCTGACAGAGGGCCTCCAGGAGAGAGGCCCAAGCAATACGTGCCCCGCGGAGCGTCTTGCTCCATGTCACCACTGGGTTTGACTGAGCGCCTCCAGGAGAGAGGCCCAAGTAAGACGCGCCGCGCGGAGCGTCTTGCCACATGTCACCACTGGGTCTGACTGAGCGCCTCCAGGAGAGAGGGCCAAGCAAGACGCGCCCCGAGGAGCATCTTGCCACATGTCAAAACTGGGTCTGACTGAGCGCCTCCAGGAGAGAGGCCCAAGCAATACGCGCCCCGAGGAGCGTCTTGCCATACGTCACCACTGGGTCTGACTGAGCGCCTCCAGGAGAGAGGCCCAAGCAAGACGCGCCCCGAGGAGCGTCTTGCCACATGTCAGCACTCGGTCTGATTAAGCGCCTCCAGGAGAGAGAGCCAAGCAAGACGCGCCCCTAGGAGCGTCTTGCCACATGTCAACACTGGGTCTGACAGAGGGCCTCCAGGAGAGAGGCCCAAGCAAGACGCGCCCCGAGGAGTGTCTTGCCACATGTCAACACTGGGTCTGACTGAGCGCCTCCAGGAGAGAGGCCCAAGTAAGACGCGCCCCGAGGAGCGTCTTGCCACATGTCAACACTGGGTCTGACTGAGCGCCTCCAGGAGAGAAGCCCAAGCAAGACGCGCCCCGAGGAGTGTCTTGTTACATGTCAACACTGGGTCTGACAGAGGGCCTCCAGGAGAAAGGCCCAAGCAATACGCGCCCCGAGGAGCGTCTTGCCATACGTCACCACTGGGTCTAACTGAGCGCCTCCAGGAGAGAGGCCCAAGCAAGACGCGCCCCGAGGAGCGTCTTGCCACATGTCAACACTGGGTCTGACAGAGGGTCTCCAGGAGAGAGGCCCAAGCAAGACGCGCCCCTTGGAGCGTCTTGCCACATGTCAACACTGGGTCTGACAGAGGGCCTCCAGGAGAGAAGCCCAAGCAAGACGCGCCCCGAGGAGAGTCTTGCCACATGTCAACAATGGGTCTGACTGAGCGCCTCCAGGAGAGAGGCCCAAGCAAAACGCGCCCCGAGGAGCGTCTTGACACATGTCACCACTGGGTCTGACTGAGCGCCTCCAGGAGAGAGGCCCAAGCAAGACGCGCCCCGAGGAGCGTCTTGCCACATGTCAACAATGGGTCTGACTGAGCGCCTCCAGGAGAGAGGCCCAAGCAAGACGCGCCCCGAGGAGTGTCTTGACACTTGTCAACACTGGGTCTGACTGAGGGCCTCCATGAGAGAAGCCCAAGCAAGACGCGCCCCGAGGAGTGTCTTGCCACATGTCAACACTGGGTCTGACAGAGGGTCTCCAGGAGAGAGGCCCAAGCAATACGCGCCCCGAGGAGCGTCTTGCCATATGTCACCACTGGGTCTGACTGAGCGCCTCCAGGAGAGAGGCCCAAGCAAGACGCGCCCCGAGGAGCGTCTTGCCACATGTCAGCACTCGGTCTGACTGAGCGCCTCCAGGAGAGAGGCCCAAGTAAGACGCGCCCCGAGGAGCGGCTTGCCACATGTCAACACTGGGTCTGACTGAGCGCTTCCAGGAGAGAGGCCCAAGCAAGACGTGCCCCGAGGAGCGTCTTGCCACATGTCAACACTGGGTCTGACTGAGCGCCTCCAGGAGAGAGGCCCAAGCAAGAAGCGCCCCGAGGAGAGTCTTGCCACATGTCAACACTGGGCCTGACTGAGCACCTCCAGGAGAGAGGCCCAAGCAAGAAGCGCCCCGAGGAGCGTCTTGCCACATGTCAACAATGAGTCTGACTGAGGGCCTCCAGGAGAGAAGCCCAAGCAAGACGCGCCCCGAGGAGCGTCTTGCCACATGTCAACAATGGGTCTGACTGAGCGCCTCCAGGAGAGAGGCCCAAGCAAGACGCGCCCCGAGGAGTGTCTTGACACTTGTCAACACTGGGTCTGACTGAGGGCCTCCATGAGAGAAGCCCAAGCAAGACGCGCCCCGAGGAGTGTCTTGTTACATGTCAACACTGGGTCTGACAGAGGGCCTCCAGGAGAGAGGCCCAAGCAATACGCGCCCCGAGGAGCGTCTTGCCACATGTCAGCACTCGGTCTGACTGAGCGCCTCCAGGAGAGAGAGCCAAGCAAGACGCGCCCCTAGGAGCGGCATGCCACATGTCAACACTGGGTCTGACAGAGGGCCTCCAGGAGAGAGGCCCAAGTAAGACGCGCCCCGAGGAGCGTCTTGCCACATGTCAACACTGGGTCTGACAGAGGACCTCCAGGAGAGAGGCCCAAGCAAGACGCGCCCCGAGGAGTGTCTTGCCACATGACAACACTGGGTCTGACTGATTGCCTCCAGGAGAGAGGCCCAAGCAAGACACGCCCCGAGGAGAGTCTTGACACATGTCAACACTGGGTCTGACTGAGGGCCTCAATGAGAGAAGCCCTAGCAAGATGCGCCCCGAGGAGCGTCTTGCCACATGTCAACACTGGGTCTGACAGAGGGCCTCCAGGAGAGAGGCCCAAGCAATACGTGCACCGAGGAGCGTCTTGCCACATGTCACCACTGGGTCTGACTGAGCGCCTCCAGGAGAGAGGCCCAAGCAAGACGCGCCCCGAGGAGCGTCTTGCCACATGTCAACAATGGGTCTGACTGAGCGCCTCCAGGAGAGAGGCCCAAGCAAGACGCGCCCCGAGGAGTGTCTTGACACTTGTCAACACTGGGTCTGACTGAGGGCCTCCATGAGAGAAGCCCAAGCAAGACGCGCCCCGAGGAGTGTCTTGCCACATGTCAACACTGGGTCTGACAGAGGGCCTCCAGGAGAGAGGCCCAAGCAATACGCGCCCCGAGGAGCGTCTTGCCATATGTCACCACTGGGTCTGACTGAGCGCCTCCAGGAGAGAGGCCCAAGCAAGACGCGCCCCGAGGAGCGTCTTGCCACATGTCAGCACTCGGTCTGACTGAGCGCCTCCAGGAGAGAGAGCCAAGCAAGACGCGCCCCGAGGAGCGTCTTGCCACATGTCAACACTGGGTCTGACAGAGGGCCTCCAGGAGAGAGGCCCAAGCAATACGCGCCCCGAGGAGCGTCTTGCCATACGTCACCACTGGGTCTGACTGAGCGCCTCCAGGAGAGAGGCCCAAGCAAGACGCGCCCCGAGGAGCGTCTTGCCACATGTCAGCACTCGGTCTGACTGAGCGCCTCCAGGAGAGAGAGCCAAGCAAGACGCGCCCCTAGGAGCGTCATGCCACATGTCAACACTGGGTCTGACAGAGGGCCTCCTGGAGAGAGGCCCAAGTAAGACGCGCCCCGAGGAGCGTCGTGCCACATGTCAACACTGGGTCTGACTGAGCGCCTCCAGGAGAGAGGCCCAAGCAAGAAGCGCCCCGAGGAGCGTCTTGCCACATGTCAACAATGGGTCTGACTGAGGGCCTCCAGGAGAGAAGCCCAAGCAAGACGCGCCCCGAGGAGCGTCTTGCCACATGTCAACAATGGGTCTGACTGAGCGCCTACAGGAATGAGGCACAAGCAAGACGCGCCCCGAGGAGCGTCTTGACACCTCTCAACACTGGGTCTGACTGAGGGCCTCCATGAGAGAGGCCCAAGCAAGACACGCCCCGAGGAGCGTCTTGACACATGTCAACACTGGGTCTGACTGAGGGCCTCAATGAGAGAAGCCCAAGCAAGAAGCGCCCCGAGGAGCGTCTTGCCACATGTCAACACTGGGTCTGACAGAGGGCCTCCAGGAGAGAGGCCCAAGCAATACGTGCCCCGAGGAGCGTCTTGCTCCATGTCACCACTGGGTTTGACTGAGCGCCTCCAGGAGAGAGGCCCAAGTAAGACGCGCCGCGCGGAGCGTCTTGCCACATGTCACCACTGGGTCTGACTGAGCGCCTCCAGGAGAGAGGGCCAAGCAAGACGCGCCCCGAGGAGCATCTTGCCACATGTCAAAACTGGGTCTGACTGAGCGCCTCCAGGAGAGAGGCCCAAGCA
Source organism: Nothobranchius furzeri (assembly GCF_043380555.1). Classification (NCBI taxonomy): domain Eukaryota; kingdom Metazoa; phylum Chordata; class Actinopteri; order Cyprinodontiformes; family Nothobranchiidae; genus Nothobranchius; species Nothobranchius furzeri. The sequence goes on from NC_091743.1 coordinate 30,110,104, forward strand.
TGAAGCGCCACGAGGAGCGTCTTGCCACGTGTCAACAATGGGTCTGACTGAGGGCCTCCAGGAGAGAAGCCCAAGCAAGACGCGCCCCGAGGAGCATCTTGCCACATGTCAACAATGGGTCTGACTGAGTGCCTCCAGGAGAGAGGCCCAAGCAAGAAGCGTCCCGAGGAGCGTCTTGCTACATGTCAACACTGGGTCTGACAGAGGGCCTCCAGGAGAGAGGCCCAAGCAAGACTCGCCCCGAGGAGTGTCTTGCCACATGTCACCACTGGGTCTGACTGAGCGCCTCTAGAAGAGAGGCCCAAGCAAGACGCGCCCCGAGGAGCGTCATGCCACATGTCACTACTCGGTTTGACTGAGCGCCTCCAGGAGAGAGGCCCAAGCAAGACCCGCCTAGAGGAGCGTCTTGCCACGTGTAAACACTGGGTCTGATTGAGGGCCTCCAGGAGAGAGGCCCAAGCAAGACGCGCCCCGAGGAGCGTCTTGCCACATGTCAACACTGGGTCTGACAGAGGGCCTCCAGGAGAGAGGCCCAAGCAAGACGCGCCCCGAGGAGCGTCTTGCCACATGTCAGCACTCGGTCTGACTGAGCGCCTCCAGGAGAGAGGCCCAAGCAAGACGCGCCCCGAGGAGCGTCTTGCCACATGTCAACACTGGGTTTGACTGAGCGCCTCCAGGAGAGAGGCCCAAGTAAGACGCGCCCCGATGAGCGTCTTGCCACATGTCAACACTGGGTCTGACTGAGCGCCTCCAGGAGAGAGGCCCAAGCAAGACGCGCCCCGAGGAGCGTCTTGCCACGTGTCAAAACTGGGTCTGATTGAGGGCCTCCAGGAGAGAGGCCCAAGCAAGACGTGCCCCGAGGAGCGTCTTGCCACATGTCACCACTGGGTCTGACTGAGCGCCTCCAGGAGAGAGGCCCAAGCAAGACGCGCCCCGAGGAGCGTCTTGCCACATGTCAGCACTCGGTCTGACTGAGCGCCTCCATGAGAGAGGCCCAAGCAAGACGCGCCCCGAGGAGCGTCTTGCCACATGTCACCACTGGGTCTGACTGAGAGCCTCCAGGAGAGAGGCCCAATTAAGACGCGCCCCGAGGAGCGTCTTGCCACATGTCAACACTGGGTCTGACTGAGCGCCTCCAGGAGAGAGGCCCAAGTAAGACGCGCACCGAGGAGCGTCTTGCCACATGTCAACACTGGGTCTGACTGAGCGCCTCCAGGAGAGAGGCCCAAGCAAGACGCGCCCCGAGGAGCGTCTTGACACTTGTCAACACTGGGTCTGACTGAGGGCCTCCATGAGAGAGGCCCAAGCAAGACGCGCCCAGAGAAGCGTCTTGCTACATGTCAACACTGGGTCTGACAGAGGGCCTCCAGGAGAGAGGCCCAAGCAAGACGCGCCCCGAGGAGTGTCTTGCCACATGTCACCACTGGGTCTGACTGAGCGCCTCCAGGAGAGAGGCCCAAGCAAGACGCTCCCCGAGGAGTGTCTTGACACTTGTTAACACTGGGTCTGACAGAGGGCCTCCATGAGAGAAGCCCAAGCAAGACGTGCCCCGAGGAGTGTCTTGCCACATGTCAACACTGGGTCTGACAGAGGGCCTCCAGGAGAGAGGCCCAAGCAATATGCTCCCCGAGGAGCGTCTTGCCATATGTCACCACTGGGTCTGACTGAGCGCCTCCAGGAGAGAGGCCCAAGCAAGACACGCCCTGAGGAGCGTCTTGCCACATGTCAGCACTCGGTCTGACTGAGCGCCTCCAGGAGAGAGAGCCAAGCAAGACGCACCCCTAGGAGCGTCTTGCCACATGTCAACACTGGGTCTGACAGAGGGCCTCCAGGAGAGAGGCCCAAGAAAGACACGCCCCGAGGAGTGTCTTGCCACATGTCAACACTGGGTCTGACAGAGGGCCTCCAGGAGAGAGGCCCAAGCAAGACGCGCCCCGAGGAGCGTCTTGCCATATGTCACCACTGGGTCTGACTGAGCGCCTCCAGGAGAGAGGCCCAAGCAAGACGCGCCCCGAGGAGCGTCTTGCCAAATGTCAACACTGGGTCTGACTGAGCGCCTCCAGGAGAGAGGCCCAAGCAAGAAGCGCCCCGAGGAGCGTCTTGCCACATGTCAACAATGGGTCTGACTGAGCGCCTCCAGGAGAGAGGCCCAAGAAAGACGTGCCCCGAGGAGCGTCTTGACACTTGTCAACACTGGGTCTGACTGAGGGCCTCCAGGAGAGAAGCCCAAGCAAGTCGCGCCCCGAGGAGTGTCTTGCCACATGTCAACACTGGGTCTGACAGAGGGCCTCCAGGAGAAAGGCCCACGCAACACGCGCCCCAAGGAGCGTCTTGCCATATGTCACCACTGGGTCTGACTGAGCGCCTCCAGGAGAGAGGCCCAAGCAAGACGCGCACCGAGGAGCGGTCTGCCACATGTCAGCACTCGGTCTGACTGAGCGCCTCCAGCAGAGAGGCCCAAGCAAGACGTGCCCCGAGGAGCGTCTTGACACTTGTCAACACTGGGTCTGACTGAGGGCCTCCAGGAGAGAAGCCCAAGCAAGACGTTCCCCGAGGAGCGTCTTGCCACATGTCAACACTGGGTCTGACTGAGCGCCTCCAGGAGAGAAGCCCAAGCAAGACGCACCCCGAGGAGCGTCTTGCCAATTGTCAACAATGGGTCTGACTGAGCGCCTCCAGGAATGAGGCCCAAGCAAGACGCGCCCCGAGGAGCGTCTTGACACTTGTCAACACTGGGTCTGACTGAGGGCCTCCATGAGAGAGGCCCAAGCAAGACGCGCCCCGAGGAGCGTCTTGCCACATGTCAACACTGGGTCTGACAGAGGGCCTCCAGGAGAGAGGCCCAAGCAAGACGTGCCCCGAGGAGTGTCTTGCCACATGTCAACACTGGGTCTGACTGAGCGCCTCCAGGAGAGAGGCCCAAGCAAGACACGCCCCGAGGAGCGTCTTGACACATGTCAACACTGGGTCTGACTGAGGGCCTCAATGAGAGAAGCCCAAGCAAGACGAGCCCCGAGGAGCGTCTTGCCACATGTCAACACTGGGTCTGACAGAGGGCCTCCAGGAGAGAGGCCCAAGCAAGACGCGCCCCGAGGAGCGTCTTGCCACATGTCAGCACTCGGTCTGACTGAGCGCCTCCAGGAGAGAGGCCCAAGCAAGACGCGCCCCGAGGAGCGTCTTGCCACATGTCAACACTGGGTTTGACTGAGCGCCTCCAGGAGAGAGGCCCAAGTAAGACGCGCCCCGATGAGCGTCTTGCCACATGTCAACACTGGGTCTGACTGAGCGCCTCCAGGAGAGAGGCCCAAGCAAGACGCGCCCCTAGGAGCGTCTTGCCACGTGTCAAAACTGGGTCTGATTGAGGGCCTCCAGGAGAGAGGCCCAAGCAAGACGTGCCCCGAGGAGCGTCTTGCCACATGTCACCACTGGGTCTGACTGAGCGCCTCCAGGAGAGAGGCCCAAGCAAGACGCGCCCCGAGGAGCGTCTTGCCACATGTCAGCACTCGGTCTGACTGAGCGCCTCCAGGAGAGAGGCCCAAGCAAGACGCGCCCCGAGGAGCGTCTTGCCACATGTCACCACTGGGTCTGACTGAGAGCCTCCAGGAGAGAGGCCCAATTAAGACGCGCCCCGAGGAGCGTCTTGCCACATGTCAACACTGGGTCTGACTGAGCGCCTCCAGGAGAGAGGCCCAAGTAAGACGCGCACCGAGGAGCGTCTTGCCACATGTCAACACTGGGTCTGACTGAGCGCCTCCAGGAGAGAGGCCCAAGCAAGACGCGCCCCGAGGAGCGTCTTGACACTTGTCAACACTGGGTCTGACTGAGGGCCTCCATGAGAGAGGCCCAAGCAAGACGCGCCCAGAGAAGCGTCTTGCTACATGTCAACACTGGGTCTGACAGAGGGCCTCCAGGAGAGAGGCCCAAGCAAGACGCGCCCCGAGGAGTGTCTTGCCACATGTCACCACTGGGTCTGACTGAGCGCCTCCAGGAGAGAGGCCCAAGCAAGACGCTCCCCGAGGAGTGTCTTGACACTTGTTAACACTGGGTCTGACAGAGGGCCTCCATGAGAGAAGCCCAAGCAAGACGTGCCCCGAGGAGTGTCTTGCCACATGTCAACACTGGGTCTGACAGAGGGCCTCCAGGAGAGAGGCCCAAGCAATATGCTCCCCGAGGAGCGTCTTGCCATATGTCACCACTGGGTCTGACTGAGCGCCTCCAGGAGAGAGGCCCAAGCAAGACACGCCCTGAGGAGCGTCTTGCCACATGTCAGCACTCGGTCTGACTGAGCGCCTCCAGGAGAGAGAGCCAAGCAAGACGCACCCCTAGGAGCGTCTTGCCACATGTCAACACTGGGTCTGACAGAGGGCCTCCAGGAGAGAGGCCCAAGAAAGACACGCCCCGAGGAGTGTCTTGCCACATGTCAACACTGGGTCTGACAGAGGGCCTCCAGGAGAGAGGCCCAAGCAAGACGCGCCCCGAGGAGCGTCTTGCCATATGTCACCACTGGGTCTGACTGAGCGCCTCCAGGAGAGAGGCCCAAGCAAGACGCGCCCCGAGGAGCGTCTTGCCAAATGTCAACACTGGGTCTGACTGAGCGCCTCCAGGAGAGAGGCCCAAGCAAGAAGCGCCCCGAGGAGCGTCTTGCCACATGTCAACAATGGGTCTGACTGAGCGCCTCCAGGAGAGAGGCCCAAGAAAGACGTGCCCCGAGGAGCGTCTTGACACTTGTCAACACTGGGTCTGACTGAGGGCCTCCAGGAGAGAAGCCCAAGCAAGTCGCGCCCCGAGGAGTGTCTTGCCACATGTCAACACTGGGTCTGACAGAGGGCCTCCAGGAGAAAGGCCCACGCAACACGCGCCCCAAGGAGCGTCTTGCCATGTGTCACCACTGGGTCTGACTGAGCGCCTCCAGGAGAGAGGCCCAAGCAAGACGCGCACCGAGGAGCGGTCTGCCACATGTCAGCACTCGGTCTGACTGAGCGCCTCCAGCAGAGAGGCCCAAGCAAGACGTGCCCCGAGGAGCGTCTTGACACTTGTCAACACTGGGTCTGACTGAGGGCCTCCAGGAGAGAAGCCCAAGCAAGACGTTCCCCGAGGAGCGTCTTGCCACATGTCAACACTGGGTCTGACTGAGCGCCTCCAGGAGAGAAGCCCAAGCAAGACGCACCCCGAGGAGCGTCTTGCCAATTGTCAACAATGGGTCTGACTGAGCGCCTCCAGGAATGAGGCCCAAGCAAGACGCGCCCCGAGGAGCGTCTTGACACTTGTCAACACTGGGTCTGACTGAGGGCCTCCATGAGAGAGGCCCAAGCAAGACGCGCCCCGAGGAGCGTCTTGCCACATGTCAACACTGGGTCTGACAGAGGGCCTCCAGGAGAGAGGCCCAAGCAAGACGTGCCCCGAGGAGTGTCTTGCCACATGTCAACACTGGGTCTGACTGAGCGCCTCCAGGAGAGAGGCCCAAGCAAGACACGCCCCGAGGAGCGTCTTGACACATGTCAACACTGGGTCTGACTGAGGGCCTCAATGAGAGAAGCCCAAGCAAGACGAGCCCCGAGGAGCGTCTTGCCACATGTCAACACTGGGTCTGACAGAGGGCCTCCAGGAGAGAGGCCCAAGCAATACGTGCCCCGAGGAGCGTCTTGCCACATGTCACCACTGGGTCTGACTGAGCGCCTCCAGGAGAGAGGCCCAAGTAAGACGCGCCCCGAGGAGCGTCTTGCCACATGTCACCACTGGGTCTGACTGAGCGCCTCCAGGAGAGAGGCCCAAGCAAGACGCGCCCCGAGGAGCGTCTTGCCACATGTCAACACTGGGTCTGACTGAGCGCCTCCAGGAGAGAGGCCCAAGCAAGACGCGCCCCGAGGAGCGTCTTGCCACATGTCAAAACTGGGTATGACTGAGCGCCTCCAGGAGAGAGGCCCAAGCAAGACGTGCCCCGAGGAGCGTCTTGCCACATGTCAACACTGGGTCTGACTGAGCGCCTCCAGGAGAGAGGCCCAAGCAAGAAGCGCCCCGAGGAGCGTCTTGCCTCTTGTCAACAATGGGTCTGACTGAGGGACTCCAGGAGAGAAGCCCAAGCAAGACGCGCCCCGAGGAGCGTCTTGCCACATGTCAACAATGGGTCTGACTGAGTGCCTCCAGGAGAGAGGCCCAAGCAAGACGCGCCCCGAGGAGCGTCTTGACACTTGTCAACACTGGGTCTGACTGAGGGCCTCCATGAGAGAGGCCCAAGCAAGACACGCCCCGAGGAGCGTCTTGCCACATGTCAACACTGGGTCTGACAGAGGGCCTCCAGGAGAGAGGCCCAAGCAAGACTCGCCCCGAGGAGTGTCTTGCCACATGTCACCACTGGGTCTGACTGAGCGCCTCTAGGAGAGAGGCCCAAGCAAGACGCGCCCCGAGGAGCGTCATGCCACATGTCACTACTCGGTTTGACTGAGCGCCTCCAGGAGAGAGGCCCAAGCAAGACGCGCCCCGAGGAGCGTCTTGCCACATGTCAACACTGGGTCTGACTGAGCGCCTCCAGGAGAGAGGCCCAAGCAAGAAGCGCCCCGAGGAGCGTCTTGCCTCTTGTCAACAATGGGTCTGACTGAGGGCCTCCAGGAGAGAAGCCCAAGCAAGACTCGCCCCGAGGAGCGTCTTGCCACATGTCAACAATGGGTCTGACTGAGTGCCTCCAGGAGAGAGGCCCAAGCAAGACGCGCCCCGAGGAGCGTCTTGAAACTTGTCAACACTGGGTCTGACTGAGGGCCTCCATGAGAGAGGCCCAAGCAAGACACGCCCCGAGGAGCGTCTTGCCACATGTCAACACTGGGTCTGACAGAGGGCCTCCAGGAGAGAGGCCCAAGCAAGACGCGCCCCGAGGAGCGTCTTGCCACATGTCAACACTGGGTCTGACTGAGCGCCTCCAGGAGAGAGGCCCAAGTAAGACGCGCCCCGAGGAGCGTCTTGCCACATGTCAACACTGGGTCTGACTGAGCGCCTCCAGGAGAGAGGCCCAAGCAAGACGCGCCCCGAGGAGCGTCTTGCCACGTGTCAACACTGGGTCTGATTGAGGGCCTCCAGGAGAGAGGCCCAAGCAAGACGTGCCCCGAGGAGCGTCTTGCCACATGTCACCACTGGGTCTGACTGAGCGCCTCCAGGAGAGAGGCCCAACAAAGACGCGCCCCGAGGAGCGTCTTGCCACATGTCAGCACTCGGTCTGACTGAGCGCCTCCAGGAGAGAGGCCCAAGCAAGACGCGCCCCGAGGAGCGTCTTGCCACATGTCACCACTGGGTCTGACTGAGAGCCTCCAGGAGAGAGGCCCAAGCAAGACGCGCCCCGAGGAGCGTCTTGCCACATGTCAACACTGGGTCTGACTGAGCGCCTCCAGGAGAGAGGCCCAAGTAAGACGCGCCCCGAGGAGCGTCTTGCCACATGTCAACACTGGGTCCGACTGAGCGCCTCCAGGAGAGAGGCCCAAGCAAGACGCGCCCCGAGGAGCGTCTTGACACTTGTCAACACTGGGTCTGACTGAGGGCCTCCATGAGAGAGGCCCAAGCAAGACGCGCCCAGAGAAGCTTCTTGCTACATGTCAACACTGGGTCTGACAGAGGGCCTCCAGGAGAGAGGCCCAAGCAAGACGCGCCCCGAGGAGTGTCTTGCCACATGTCACCACTGGGTCTGACTGAGCGCCTCCAGGAGAGAGGCCCAAGCAAGACGCTCCCCGAGGAGTGTCTTGACACTTGTTAACACTGGGTCTGACTGAGGATCTCCATGAGAGAATCCCAAGCAAGACGTGCCCCGAGGAGTGTCTTGCCACATGTCAACACTGGGTCTGACAGAGGGCCTCCAGGAGACAGGCCCAAGCAATATGCGCCCCGAGGAGCGTCTTGCCATATGTCACCACTGGGTCTGACTGAGCGCCTCCAGGAGAGAGGCCCAAGCAAGACACGCCCCGAGGAGCGTCTTGCCACATGTCAGCACTCGGTCTGACTGAGCGCCTCCAGGAGAGAGAGCCAAGCAAGACGCACCCCTAGGAGCGTCTTGCCACATGTCAACACTGGGTCTGACAGAGGGCCTCCAGGAGAGAGGCCCAAGAAAGACGCGCCCCGAGGAGTGTCTTGCCACATGTCAACACTGGGTCTGACAGAGGGCCTCCAGGAGAGAGGCCCAAGCAAGACGCGCCCCGAGGAGCGTCTTGCCACATGTCACCACTGGGTCTGACTGAGCGCCTCCAGGAGAGAGGCCCAAGCAAGACGCGCCCCGAGGAGCGTCTTGCCAAATGTCAACACTGGGTCTGACTGAGCGCCTCCAGGAGAGAGGCCAAAGCAAGAAGCGCCCCGAGGAGCGTCTTAACACTTGTCAACACTGGGTCTGACTGAGGGCCTCCATGAGAGAGGCCCAAGCAAGACGCGCCCCGAGGAGCGTCTTGCCACATGTCAACACTGGGTCTGACAGAGGGCCTCCAGGAGAGAGGTCCAAGCAAGACGCGCCCCGAGGAGTGTCATGCCACATGTCAACACTGGGTCTGACTGAGCGCCTCCAGGAGAGAGGCCCAAGCAAGACACGCCCCGATGAGCGTCTTGACACATGTCAACACTGGGTCTGACTGAGGGCCTCAATGAGAGAAGCCCAAGCAAGACGCGCCCCGAGGAGCGTCTTGCCACATGTCAACACTGGGTCTGACAGAGGGTCTCCAGGAGAGAGGCCCAAGCAATACGTGCCCCGAGGAGCGTCTTGCCACATGTCACCACTGGGTCTGACTGAGCGCCTCCAGGAGAGAGGCCCAAGTAAGACGCGCCCCGAGGAGCGTCTTGCCACATGTCAACACTGGGTCTGACTGAGCGCCTCCAGGAGAGAGGCCCAAGCAAGACGTGCCCCGAGGAGCGTCTTGCCACATGTCAACACTGGGTCTGACTGAGCGCCTCCAGGAGAGAGGCCCAAGCAAGAAGCGCCCCGAGGAGCGTCTTGCCTCTTGTCAACAATGGGTCTGACTGAGGGCCTCCAGGAGAGAAGCCCAAGGAACACGCGCCCCGAGGAGCGTCTTGCCACATGTCAACAATGGGTCTGACTGAGTGCCTCCAGGAGAGAGGCCCAAGCAAGACGCGCCCCGAGGAGCGTCTTGACACTTGTCAACACTGGGTCTGACTGAGGGCCTCCATGAGAGAGGCCCAAGCAAGACACGCCCCGAGGAGCGTCTTGCCACATGTCAACACTGGGTCTGACAGAGGGCCTCCAGGAGAGAGGCCCAAGCAAGACTCGCCCCGAGGAGTGTCTTGCCACATGTCAGCACTCGGTTTGACTGAGCGCCTCCAGGAGAGAGGCCCAAGCAAGACGCGCCCCGAGGAGCGTCTTGCCACGTGTCAACACTGGGTCTGATTGAGGGCCTCCAGGAGAGAGGCCCAAGCAAGACGCGCCCCGAGGAGCGTCTTGCCACATGTCAACACTGGGTCTGACAGAGGGCCTCCAGGAGAGAGGCCCAAGCAAGACGCGCCCCGAGGAGCGTCTTGCCACATGTCAGCACTCGGTCTGACTGAGCGCCTCCAGGAGAGAGCCCCAAGTAAGACGCGCCCCGAGGAGCGTCTTGCCACATGTCACCACTGGGTCTGACTGAGCGCCTCCAGGAGAGAGGCCCAAGTAAGACGCGCCCCGAGGAGCGTCTTGCCACATGTCAACACTGGGTCTGACTGAGCGCCTCCAGGAGAGAGGCCCAAGCAAGACGTGCCCCGAGGAGCGTCTTGCCACATGTCAACACTGGGTCTGACTGAGCGCCTCCAGGAGAGAGGCCCAAGCAAGAAGCGCCCCGAGGAGCGTCTTGCCTCTTGTCAACAATGGGTCTGACTGAGGGCCTCCAGGAGAGAAGCCCAAGGAACACGCGCCCCGAGGAGCGTCTTGCCACATGTCAACAATGGGTCTGACTGAGTGCCTCCAGGAGAGAGGCCCAAGCAAGACGCGCCCCGAGGAGCGTCTTGACACTTGTCAACACTGGGTCTGACTGAGGGCCTCCATGAGAGAGGCCCAAGCAAGACACGCCCCGAGGAGCGTCTTGCCACATGTCAACACTGGGTCTGACAGAGGGCCTCCAGGAGAGAGGCCCAAGCAAGACTCGCCCCGAGGAGTGTCTTGCCACATGTCAGCACTCGGTTTGACTGAGCGCCTCCAGGAGAGAGGCCCAAGCAAGACGCGCCCCGAGGAGCGTCTTGCCACGTGTCAACACTGGGTCTGACTGAGCGCCTCCAGGAGAGAGGCCCAAGTAAGACGCGCCCCGAGGAGCGTCTTGCCACATGTCAACACTGGGTCTGACTGAGCGCCTCTAGAAGAGAGGCCCAAGCAAGACGCGCCCCGAGGAGCGTCATGCCACATGTCACTACTCGGTTTGACTGAGCGCCTCCAGGAGAGAGGCCCAAGCAAGACCCGCCTAGAGGAGCGTCTTGCCACGTGTAAACACTGGGTCTGATTGAGGGCCTCCAGGAGAGAGGCCCAAGCAAGACGCGCCCCGAGGAGCGTCTTGCCACATGTCAACACTGGGTCTGACAGAGGGCCTCCAGGAGAGAGGCCCAAGCAAGACGCGCCCCGAGGAGCGTCTTGCCACATGTCAGCACTCGGTCTGACTGAGCGCCTCCAGGAGAGAGGCCCAAGCAAGACGCGCCCCGAGGAGCGTCTTGCCACATGTCAACACTGGGTTTGACTGAGCGCCTCCAGGAGAGAGGCCCAAGTAAGACGCGCCCCGATGAGCGTCTTGCCACATGTCAACACTGGGTCTGACTGAGCGCCTCCAGGAGAGAGGCCCAAGCAAGACGCGCCCCGAGGAGCGTCTTGCCACGTGTCAAAACTGGGTCTGATTGAGGGCCTCCAGGAGAGAGGCCCAAGCAAGACGTGCCCCGAGGAGCGTCTTGCCACATGTCACCACTGGGTCTGACTGAGCGCCTCCAGGAGAGAGGCCCAAGCAAGACGCGCCCCGAGGAGCGTCTTGCCACATGTCAGCACTCGGTCTGACTGAGCGCCTCCAGGAGAGAGGCCCAAGCAAGACGCGCCCCGAGGAGCGTCTTGCCACATGTCACCACTGGGTCTGACTGAGAGCCTCCAGGAGAGAGGCCCAATTAAGACGCGCCCCGAGGAGCGTCTTGCCACATGTCAACACTGGGTCTGACTGAGCGCCTCCAGGAGAGAGGCCCAAGTAAGATGCGCACCGAGGAGCGTCTTGCCACATGTCAACACTGGGTCTGACTGAGCGCCTCCAGGAGAGAGGCCCAAGCAAGACGCGCCCCGAGGAGCGTCTTGACACTTGTCAACACTGGGTCTGACTGAGGGCCTCCATGAGAGAGGCCCAAGCAAGACGCGCCCAGAGAAGCGTCTTGCTACATGTCAACACTGGGTCTGACAGAGGGCCTCCAGGAGAGAGGCCCAAGCAAGACGCGCCCCGAGGAGTGTCTTGCCACATGTCACCACTGGGTCTGACTGAGCGCCTCCAGGAGAGAGGCCCAAGCAAGACGCTCCCCGAGGAGTGTCTTGACACTTGTTAACACTGGGTCTGACAGAGGGCCTCCATGAGAGAAGCCCAAGCAAGACGTGCCCCGAGGAGTGTCTTGCCACATGTCAACACTGGGTCTGACAGAGGGCCTCCAGGAGAGAGGCCCAAGCAATATGCGCCCCGAGGAGCGTCTTGCCATATGTCACCACTGGGTCTGACTGAGCGCCTCCAGGAGAGAGGCCCAAGCAAGACACGCCCTGAGGAGCGTCTTGCCACATGTCAGCACTCGGTCTGACTGAGCGCCTCCAGGAGAGAGAGCCAAGCAAGACGCACCCCTAGGAGCGTCTTGCCACATGTCAACACTGGGTCTGACAGAGGGCCTCCAGGAGAGAGGCCCAAGAAAGACACGCCCCGAGGAGTGTCTTGCCACATGTCAACACTGGGTCTGACAGAGGGCCTCCAGGAGAGAGGCCCAAGCAAGACGCGCCCCGAGGAGCGTCTTGCCATATGTCACCACTGGGTCTGACTGAGCGCCTCCAGGAGAGAGGCCCAAGCAAGACGCGCCCCGAGGAGCGTCTTGCCAAATGTCAACACTGGGTCTGACTGAGCGCCTCCAGGAGAGAGGCCCAAGCAAGAAGCGCCCCGAGGAGCGTCTTGCCACATGTCAACAAGGGTCTGACTGAGCGCCTCCAGGAGAGAGGCCCAAGAAAGACGTGCCCCGAGGAGCGTCTTGACACTTGTCAACACTGGGTCTGACTGAGGGCCTCCAGGAGAGAAGCCCAAGCAAGTCGCGCCCCGAGGAGTGTCTTGCCACATGTCAACACTGGGTCTGACAGAGGGCCTCCAGGAGAAAGGCCCACGCAACACGCGCCCCAAGGAGCGTCTTGCCATATGTCACCACTGGGTCTGACTGAGCACCTCCAGGAGAGAGGCCCAAGCAAGACGCGCACCGAGGAGCGGTCTGCCACATGTCAGCACTCGGTCTGACTGAGCGCCTCCAGCAGAGAGGCCCAAGCAAGACGTGCCCCGAGGAGCGTCTTGACACTTGTCAACACTGGGTCTGACTGAGGGCCTCCAGGAGAGAAGCCCAAGCAAGACGTTCCCCGAGGAGCGTCTTGCCACATGTCAACACTGGGTCTGACTGAGCGCCTCCAGGAGAGAAGCCCAAGCAAGACGCACCCCGAGGAGCGTCTTGCCAATTGTCAACAATGGGTCTGACTGAGCGCCTCCAGGAATGAGGCCCAAGCAAGACGCGCCCCGAGGAGCGTCTTGACACTTGTCAACACTGGGTCTGACTGAGGGCCTCCATGACAGAGGCCCAAGCAAGACGCGCCCCGAGGAGCGTCTTGCCACATGTCAACACTGGGTCTGACAGAGGGCCTCCAGGAGAGAGGCCCAAGAAAGACGTGCCCCGAGGAGTGTCTTGCCACATGTCAACACTGGGTCTGACTGAGCGCCTCCAGGAGAGAGGCCCAAGCAAGACACGCCCCGAGGAGCGTCTTGACACATGTCAACACTGGGTCTGACTGAGGGCCTCAATGAGAGAAGCCCAAGCAAGACGAGCCCCGAGGAGCGTCTTGCCACATGTCAACACTGGGTCTGACAGAGGGCCTCCAGGAGAGAGGCCCAAGCAATACGTGCCCCGAGGAGCGTCTTGCCACATGTCACCACTGGGTCTGACTGAGCGCCTCCAGGAGAGAGGCCCAAGTAAGACGCGCCCCGAGGAGCGTCTTGCCACATGTCACCACTGGGTCTGACTGAGCGCCTCCAGGAGAGAGGCCCAAGCAAGACGCGCCCCGAGGAGCGTCTTGCCACATGTCAACACTGGGTCTGACTGAGCGCCTCCAGGAGAGAGGCCCAAGCAAGACGCGCCCCGAGGAGCGTCTTGCCACATGTCAAAACTGGGTATGACTGAGCGCCTCCAGGAGAGAGGCCCAAGCAAGACGTGCCCCGAGGAGCGTCTTGCCACATGTCAACACTGGGTCTGACTGAGCGCCTCCAGGAGAGAGGCCCAAGCAAGAAGCGCCCCGAGGAGCGTCTTGCCTCTTGTCAACAATGGGTCTGACTGAGGGACTCCAGGAGAGAAGCCCAAGCAAGACGCGCCCCGAGGAGCGTCTTGCCACATGTCAACAATGGGTCTGACTGAGTGCCTCCAGGAGAGAGGCCCAAGCAAGACGCGCCCCGAGGAGCGTCTTGACACTTGTCAACACTGGGTCTGACTGAGGGCCTCCATGAGAGAGGCCCAAGCAAGACACGCCCCGAGGAGCGTCTTGCCACATGTCAACACTGGGTCTGACAGAGGGCCTCCAGGAGAGAGGCCCAAGCAAGACTCGCCCCGAGGAGTGTCTTGCCACATGTCACCACTGGGTCTGACTGAGCGCCTCTAGGAGAGAGGCCCAAGCAAGACGCGCCCCGAGGAGCGTCATGCCACATGTCACTACTCGGTTTGACTGAGCGCCTCCAGGAGAGAGGCCCAAGCAAGACGCGCCCCGAGGAGCGTCTTGCCACATGTCAACACTGGGTCTGACTGAGCGCCTCCAGGAGAGAGGCCCAAGCAAGAAGCGCCCCGAGGAGCGTCTTGCCTCTTGTCAACAATGGGTCTGACTGAGGGCCTCCAGGAGAGAAGCCCAAGCAAGACGCGCCCCGAGGAGCGTCTTGCCACATGTCAACAATGGGTCTGACTGAGTGCCTCCAGGAGAGAGGCCCAAGCAAGACGCGCCCCGAGGAGCGTCTTGAAACTTGTCAACACTGGGTCTGACTGAGGGCCTCCATGAGAGAGGCCCAAGCAAGTCACGCCCCGAGGAGCGTCTTGCCACATGTCAACACTGGGTCTGACAGAGGGCCTCCAGGAGAGAGGCCCAAGCAAGACGCGCCCCGAGGAGCGTCTTGCCACATGTCAACACTGGGTCTGACTGAGCGCCACCAGGAGAGAGGCCCAAGTAAGACGCGCCCCGAGGAGCGTCTTGCCACATGTCAACACTGGGTCTGACTGAGCGCCTCCAGGAGAGAGGCCCAAATAAGACGCGCCCCGAGGAGCGTCTTGCCACGTGTCAACACTGGGTCTGATTGAGGGCCTCCAGGAGAGAGGCCCAAGCAAGACGTGCCCCGAGGAGCGTCTTGCCACATGTCACCACTGGGTCTGACTGAGCGCCTCCAGGAGAGAGGCCCAAGAAAGACGCGCCCCGAGGAGCGTCTTGCCACATGTCAGCACTCGGTCTGACTGAGCGCCTCCAGGAGAGAGGCCCAAGCAAGACGCGCCCCGAGGAGCGTCTTGCCACATGTCACCACTGGGTCTGACTGAGAGCCTCCAGGAGAGAGGCCCAAGCAAGACGCGCCCCGAGGAGCGTCTTGCCACATGTCAACACTGGGTCTGACTGAGCGCCTCCAGGAGAGAGGCCCAAGTAAGACGCGCCCCGAGGAGCGTCTTGCCACATGTCAACACTGGGTCCGACTGAGCGCCTCCAGGAGAGAGGCCCAAGCAAGACGCGCCCCGAGGAGCGTCTTGACACTTGTCAACACTGGGTCTGACTGAGGGCCTCCATGAGAGAGGCCCAAGCAAGACGCGCCCAGAGAAGCTTCTTGCTACATGTCAACACTGGGCCTGACAGAGGGCCTCCAGGAGAGAGGCCCAAGCAAGACGCGCCCCGAGGAGTGTCTTGCCACATGTCACCACTGGGTCTGACTGAGCGCCTCCAGGAGAGAGGCCCAAGCAAGACGCTCCCCGAGGAGAGTCTTGACACTTGTTAACACTGGGTCTGACTGAGGATCTCCATGAGAGAATCCCAAGCAAGACGTGCCCCGAGGAGTGTCTTGCCACATGTCAACACTGGGTCTGACAGAGGGCCTCCAGGAGAGAGGCCCAAGCAATATGCGCCCCGAGGAGCGTCTTGCCATATGTCACCACTGGGTCTGACTGAGCGCCTCCAGGAGAGAGGCCCAAGCAAGACACGCCCCGAGGAGCGTCTTGCCACATGTCAGCACTCGGTCTGACTGAGCGCCTCCAGGAGAGAGAGCCAAGCAAGACGCACCCCTAGGAGCGTCTTGCCACATGTCAACACTGGGTCTGACAGAGGGCCTCCAGGAGAGAGGCCCAAGAATGACGCGCCCCGAGGAGTGTCTTGCCACATGTCAACACTGGGTCTGACAGAGGGCCTCCAGGAGAGAGGCCCAAGCAAGACGCGCCCCGAGGAGCGTCTTGCCACATGTCACCACTGGGTCTGACTGAGCGCCTCCAGGAGAGAGGCCCAAGCAAGACGCGCCCCGAGGAGCGTCTTGCCAAATGTCAACACTGGGTCTGACTGAGCGCCTCCAGGAGAGAGGCCCAAGCAAGAAGCGCCCCGAGGAGCGTCTTGACACTTGTCAACACTGGGTCTGACTGAGGGCCTCCATGAGAGAGGCCCAAGCAAGACGCGCCCCGAGGAGCGTCTTGCCACATGTCAACACTGGGTCTGACAGAGGGCCTCCAGGAGAGAGGCCCAAGCAAGACGCGCCCCGAGGAGTGTCATGCCACATGTCAACACTGGGTCTGACTGAGCGCCTCCAGGAGAGAGGCCCAAGCAAGACACGCCCCGATGAGCGTCTTGACACATGTCAACACTGGGTCTGACTGAGGGCCTCAATGAGAGAAGCCCAAGCAAGACGCGCCCCGAGGAGCGTCTTGCCACATGTCAACACTGGGTCTGACAGAGGGTCTCCAGGAGAGAGGCCCAAGCAATACGTGCACCGAGGAGCGTCTTGCCACATGTCACCACTGGGTCTGACTGAGCGCCTCCAGGAGAGAGGCCCAAGTAAGACGCGCCCCGAGGAGCGTCTTGCCACATGTCAACACTGGGTCTGACTGAGCGCCTCCAGGAGAGAGGCCCAAGCAAGACGTGCCCCGAGGAGCGTCTTGCCACATGTCAACACTGGGTCTGACTGAGCGCCTCCAGGAGAGAGGCCCAAGCAAGAAGCGCCCCGAGGAGCGTCTTGCCTCTTGTCAACAATGGGTCTGACTGAGGGCCTCCAGGAGAGAAGCCCAAGCAACACGCGCCCCGAGGAGCGTCTTGCCACATGTCAACAATGGGTCTGACTGAGTGCCTCCAGGAGAGAGGCCCAAGCAAGACGCGCCCCGAGGAGCGTCTTGACACTTGTCAACACTGGGTCTGACAGAGGGCCTCCAGGAGAGAGGCCCAAGCAAGACTCGCCCCGAGGAGTGTCTTGCCACATGTCAGCACTCGGTTTGACTGAGCGACTCCAGGAGAGAGGCCCAAGCAAGACGCGCCCCGAGGAGCGTCTTGCCACGTGTCAACACTGGGTCTGATTGAGGGCCTCCAGGAGAGAGGCCCAAGCAAGACGCGCCCCGAGGAGCGTCTTGCCACATGTCAACACTGGGTCTGACAGAGGGCCTCCAGGAGAGAGGCCCAAGCAAGACGCGCCCCGAGGAGCGTCTTGCCACATGTCAGCACTCGGTCTGACTGAGCGCCTCCAGGAGAGAGCCCCAAGCAAGACGCGCCCCGAGGAGCGTCTTGCCACGTGTCAACACTGGGTCTGACTGAGCGCCTCCAGGAGAGAGGCCCAAGTAAGACGCGCCCCGAGGAGCGTCTTGCCACATGTCAACACTGGGTCTGACTGAGCGCCTCCAGGAGAGAGGCCCAAGCAAGACGCGCCCCGAGGAGCGTCTTGCCACGTGTCAACACTGGGTCTGATTGAGGGCCTCCAGGAGAGATGCCCAAGCAAGACGCGCCCCGAGGAGCGTCTTGCCACATGTCAGCACTCGGTCTGACTGAGCGCCTCCAGGAGAGAGGCCCAAGCAAGACGCGCCCCGAGGAGCGTCTTGCCACATGTCAGCACTGGGTCTGACTGAGAGCCTCCAGGAGAGAGGCCCAAGCAAGACGCGCCCCGAGGAGCGTCTTGCCAAATGTCAACACTGGGTCTGACTGAGCGCCTCCAGGAGAGAGGCCCAAGTAAGACGCGCCCCGAGGAGCGTCTTGCCACATGTCAACACTGGGTCTGACTGAGCGCCTCCAGGAGAGAGGCCCAAGCAAGACGCGCCCCGAGGAGCGTCTTTACACTTGTCAACACTGGGTCTGACTGAGGGCCTCCATGAGAGAGGCCCAAGCAAGACGCGCCCAGAGAAGCGTCTTGCTACATGTCAACACTGGGTCTGACAGAGGGCCTCCAGGAGAGAGGCCCAAGCAAGACGCGCCCCGAGGAGTGTCTTGCCACATGTCACCACTGGGTCTGACTGAGCGCCTCTAGGAGAGAGGCCCAAGCAAGACGTGCCCCGAGGAGTGTCTTGCCACTTGTTAACACTGGGTCTGACTGAGGGCCTCCATGAGAGAAGCCCAAGCAAGACGCGCCCCGAGGAGTGTCTTGCCACATGTCAACACTGGGTCTGACAGAGGGCCTCCAGGAGAGAGGCCCAAGCAATACGCGCCCCGAGGAGCGTCTTGCCATATGTCACCACTGGGTCTGACTGAGCGCCTCCAGGAGAGAGGCCCAAGCAAGACACGCCCCGAGGAGCGTCTTGCCACATGTCAGCACTCGGTCTGACTGAGCGCCTCCAGGAGAGAGAGCCAAGCAAGACGCGCCCCTAGGAGCGTCTTGCCACATGTCAACACTGGGTCTGACAGAGGGCCTCCAGGAGAGAGGCCCAAGCAAGACGCGCCCCGAGGAGCGTCCTGCCACGTGTCAACACTGGGTCTGATTGAGGGCCTCCAGGAGAGAGGCCCAAGCAAGACGTGCCCCGAGGAGCGTCTTGCCACATGTCACCACTGGGTCTGACTGAGCGCCTCCAGGAGAGAGGCCCAAGAAAGACGCGCCCCGAGGAGCGTCTTGCCACATGTCAGCACTCGGTCTGACTGAGCGCCTCCAGGAGAGAGGCCCAAGCAAGACGCGCCCCGAGGAGCGTCTTGCCACATGTCACCACTGGGTCTGACTGAGAGCCTCCAGGAGAGAGGCCCAAGCAAGACGCGCCCCGAGGAGCGTCTTGCCACATGTCAACACTGGGTCTGACTGAGCGCCTCCAGGAGAGAGGCCCAAGTAAGACGCGCCCCGAGGAGCGTCTTGCCACATGCCAACACTGGGTCCGACTGAGCGCCTCCAGGAGAGAGGCCCAAGCAAGACGCGCCCCGAGGAGCGTCTTGACACTTGTCAACACTGGGTCTGACTGAGGGCCTCCATGAGAGAGGCCCAAGCAAGACGCGCCCAGAGAAGCTTCTTGCTACATGTCAACACTGGGTCTGACAGAGGGCCTCCAGGAGAGAGGCCCAAGCAAGACGCGCCCCGAGGAGTGTCTTGCCACATGTCACCACTGGGTCTGACTGAGGATCTCCATGAGAGAATCCCAAGCAAGACGTGCCCCGAGGAGTGTCTTGCCACATGTCAACACTGGGTCTGACAGAGGGCCTCCAGGAGAGAGGCCCAAGCAATATGCGCCCCGAGGAGCGTCTTGCCATATGTCACCACTGGGTCTGACTGAGCGCCTCCAGGAGAGAGGCCCAAGCAAGACACGCCCCGAGGAGCGTCTTGCCACATGTCAGCACTCGGTCTGACTGAGCGCCTCCAGGAGAGAGAGCCAAGCAAAACGCACCCCTAGGAGCGTCTTGCCACATGTCAACACTGGGTCTGACAGAGGGCCTCCAGGAGAGAGGCCCAAGAAAGACGCGCCCCGAGGAGTGTCTTGCCACATGTCAACACTGGGTCTGACAGAGGGCCTCCAGGAGAGAGGCCCAAGCAAGACGCGCCCCGAGGAGCGTCTTGCCACATGTCACCACTGGGTCTGACTGAGCGCCTCCAGGAGAGAGGCCCAAGCAAGACGCGCCCCGAGGAGTGTCTTGCCACATGTCACCACTGGGTCTGACAGAGGGCCTCCAGGAGAGAGGCCCAAGCAATACGCGCCCCGAGGAGCGTCTTGCCACATGTCACCACTGGGTCTTACTGAGCGCCTCCAGGAGAGAGGCCCAAGCAAGACGCACCTCGAGGAGCGTCTTGCCACGTGTCAACACTGGGTCTGACTGAGCGCCTCCAGGAGAGAGGCCCGAGTAAGACGCGCCCCGAGGAGCGTCTTGCCACATGTCAACACTGGGTCTGACTGAGCGCCTCCAGGAGAGAGGCCCAAGCAAGACGCGCCCCGAGGAGCGTCTTGCCACGTGTCAACACTGGGTCTGATTGAGGGCCTCCAGGAGAGAGGCCCAAGCAAGACGTGCCCCGAGGAGCGTCTTGCCACATGTCACCACTGGGTCTGACTGAGCGCCTCCAGGAGAGAGGCCCAAGCAAGACGCACCCCGAGGAGCGTCTTGACACTTGTCAACACTGGGTCTGACTGAGGGCCTCCATGAGAGAGGCCCAAGCAAGACGCGCCCAGAGAAGCGTCTTGCTACATGTCAACACTGGGTCTGACAGAGGGCCTCCAGGAGAGAGGCCCAAGCAAGACGCGCCCCGAGGAGTGTCTTGCCACATGTCACCACTGGGTCTGACTGAGCGCCTCTAGGAGAGAGGCCAAAGCAAGACGCGCCCCGAGGAGCGTCTTGCCACATGTCAGCACTCGGTCTGACTGAGCGCCTCCAGGAGAGAGGCCCAAGCAAGACGCGCCCCGAGGAGTGTCTTGACACTTGTTAACACTGGGTCTGACTGAAGGCCTCCATGAGAGAAGCTCAAGCAAGACGTGCCCAGAGGAGTGTCTTGCCACATGTCAACACTGGGTCTGACAGAGGGCCTCCAGGAGAGAGGCCCAAGCAATACGCGCCCCGAGGAGCGTCTTGCCATATGTCACCACTGGGTCTGACTGAGCGCCTCCAGGAGAGAGGCCCAAGCAAGACACGCCCCGAGGAGCGTCTTGCCACATGTCAGCACTCGGTCTGACTGAGCGCCTCCAGGAGAGAGAGCCAAGCAAGACGCGCCCCTAGGAGCGTCTTGCCACATGTCAACACTGGGTCTGACAGAGGGCCTCCAGGAGAGAGGCCCAAGCAAGACGCGCCCCGAGGAGTGTCTTGCCACATGTCAACACTGGGTCTGACAGAGGGCCTCCAGGAGAGAGGCCCAAGCAATACGCGCCCTGAGGAGCGTCTTGCCATATGTCACCACTGGGTCTGACTGAGCGCCTCCAGGAGAGAGGCCCAAGCAAGACGCGCCCCGAGGAGCGTCTTGCCAAATGTCAACACTGGGTCTGACTGAGCGCCTCCAGGAGAGAGGCCCAAGCAAGAAGCGCCCCGAGGACCGTCTTGCCACATGTCAACAATGGGTCTGACTGAGCGCCTCCAGGAGAGAGGCCCAAGAAAGACGTGCCCCGAGGAGCGTCTTGACACTTGTCAACACTGGGTCTGACTGAGGGCCTCCAGGAGAGAAGCCCAAGCAAGACGCGCCCCGAGGAGTGTCTTGCCACATGTCAACACTGGGTCTGACAGAGGGCCTCCAGGAGAGAGGCCCACGCAACACGCGCCCCGAGGAGCGTCTTGCCATATGTCACCACTCGGTCTGACTGAGCGCCTCCAGGAGAGAGGCCCAAGCAAGACGCGCACCGAGGAGCGTCTTGCCACATGTCAGCACTCGGTCTGACTGAGCGCCTCCAGGAGAGAGGCCCAAGCAAGACGTGCCCCGAGGAGCGTCTTGACACTTGTCAACACTGGGTCTGACTGAGGGCCTCCAGGAGAGAAGCCCAAGCAAGACGCGCCCCGAGGAGTGTCTTGCCACATGTCAACACTGGGTCTGACAGAGGGCCTCCAGGAGAGAGGCGCAAGCAACACGCGCCCCGAGGAGAGTCTTGCCATATGTCACCACTGGGTCTGACTGAGCGCCTCCAGGAGAGAGGCCCAAGCAAGACGCGCACCGAGGAGCATCTTGCCACATGTCACCACTCGGTCTGACTGAGCGCATCCAGGAGAGAGGCCCAAGCAAGACGCGCCCCTAGGAGCGTCTTGCCACATATCAACACTGGGTCTGACTGAGCGCCTCCAGGAGAGAGGCCCAAGCAAGATGCGCCCCGAGGAGTGTCTTGCCAAATGTCAACACTGGGTCTGACAGAGGGCCTCCAGGAGAGGGGCCAAAGCAACACTCGCCCCGAGGAGCGTCTTGCCATATGTCACCACTGGGTCTGACTGAGCGCCTCAAGGAGAGAGGCCCAAGCAAGACGCGCCCCGAGGAGCGTCTTGCCACATGTCAGCACTCGGTCTGACTGAGCGCCTCCAGGAGAGAGGCCCAAGCAAGATGCGCCCCTAGGAGCGTCTTGCCACATGTAAACACTGGGTCTGACAGCGGGCCTCCAGGAGAGAGGCCCAAGCAAGATGCGCCCCGAGGAGTGTCTTGCCACCTGTCAACACTGGGTCTGACTGAGGGCCTCCAGGAGAGAGGCCCAAGCAATACGCGCCCCGAGGAGTGTCTTGCCATATGTCACCACTGGGTCTGACTGAGCGCCTCCAGGAGAGAGGCCCAAGCAAGACGCGCCCCGAGGAGCGTCTTGCCACATGTCAGCACTCGGTCTGACTGAGCGCCTCCAGGAGAGAGGCCCAAGCAAGACGCGCCCCGAGAAGCGTCTTGCCACATGTCAACACTGGGTCTGACAGAGGGCCTCCAGGAGAGAGGCCCAAGCAACACGCGCCCCGAGGAGCGTCTTGCCATATGTCACCACTGGGTCTGACTGAGCGCCTACAGGAGAGAGGCCCAAGCAAGACGCGCCCCGAGGAGCGTCTTGCCACATGTCAGCACTCGGTCTGACTGAGCGCCTCCAGGAGAGAGGCCCAAGCAAGACGCGCCCCTAGGAGCGTCTTGCCACATGTCAACACTGGGTCTGACAGCGGGCCTCGAGGAGAGAGGCCGAAGCAAGACGCGCCCCGGGGAGCGTCTTGCCACATGTCACCACTGGGTCTGACTGAGCGCCTCCAGGAGAGAGGCCCAAGCAAGACTTGCCCGAGGAGCGTCTAGCCACATGTTACCACTGGGTCTGACTGAGCGCCTCCAGGAGAGAGGCCCAAGCAAGACGTGCCCCGAGGAGCGTCTTGCCACATGTCAACACTGGGTCTGACTGAGCGCCTCCAGGAGAGAGGCCCAAGCAAGAAGCGCCCCGAGTAGAGTCTTGCCACATGTCAACACTGGGTCTGACTGAGCGCCTCCAGGAGAGAGGCCCAAGCAAGAAGCGCCCCGAGGAGCGTCTTGCCACTTGTCAACAATGGGCCTGAATGAGGGCCTCCAGGAGAGAAGCCCAAGCAAGACGCGCCCCGAGGAGCGTCTTGCCACATGTCAACAATGGGTCTGACTGAGCGCCTCCAAGAGAGAGGCCCAAGCAAGATGCGCCCCGAGGAGTGTCTTGACACTTGTCAACACTGGGTCTGACTGAGGGCCTCCATGAGAGAAGCCCAAGCAAGACGCGCCCCGAGGAGCGTCTTGCCACATGTCAACACTGGGTCTGACAGAGGGCCTCCAGGAGAGAGGCCCAAGCAAGACGCGGCCCGAGGAGTGTCTTGCCACATGTCAACACTGGGTCTGACTGAGCGCCTCCAGGAGAGAGGCCCAAGCAAGACGCGCCCCGAGGAGCGTCTTGCCACATGTCACCACTGGGTCTGACTGAGAGCCTCCAGGAGAGAGGCCCAAGCAAGACGTGCCCCGAGGAGCGTCTTGCCACATGTCAACACTGGGTCTGACTGAGCGCCTCCAGGAGAGAGGCCCAAGCAAGAAGCGCCCCGAGGAGCGTCTTGCCTCTTGTCAACAATGGGTCTGACTGAGGGCCTCCAGGAGAGAAGCCCAAGCAACACGTGCCCCGAGGAGCGTCTTGCCACATGTCAACACTGGGCCTGACTGAGCGCCTCCAGGAGAGAAGCCCAAGCAAGACGCGCCCCAAGGAGCGTCTTGACACTTGTCAACACTGGGTCTGACTGAGGGCCTCCATGAGAGAGGCCCAAGCAAGACACGCCCCGAGGAGCGTCTTGCCACATGTCAACACTGGGTCTGACAGAGGGCCTCCAGGAGAGAGGCCCAAGCAAGACGCGCCCCGAGGAGTGTCTTGCCACATGTCAGCACTCGGTTTGACTGAGCGCCTCCAGGAGAGAGGCCCAAGCAAGACGCGCCCCGAGGAGCGTCTTGCCACGTGTCAACACTGGGTCTGATTGAGGGCCTCCAGGAGAGAGGCCCAAGCAAGACGCGCCCCGAGGAGCGTCTTGCCACATGTCAACACTGGGTCTGACAGAGGGCCTCCAGGAGAGAGGCCCAAGCAAGACGCGCCCCGAGGAGCGTCTTGCCACATGTCAGCACTCGGTCTGACTGAGCGCCTCCAGGAGAGAGCCCCAAGCAAGACGCGCCCCGAGGAGCGTCTTGACACTTGTCAACACTGGGTCTGACTGAGGGCCTCCAGGAGAGAGGCCCAAGTAAGACACGCCCCGAGGAGCGTCTTGCCACATGTCAACACTGGGTCTGACTGAGCGCCTCCAGGAGAGAGGCCCAAGCAAGACGCGCCCCGAGGAGCGTCTTGCCACGTGTCAACACTGGGTCTGATTGAGGGCCTCCAGGAGAGATGCCCAAGCAAGACGCGCCCCGAGGAGCGTCTTGCCACATGTCAGCACTCGGTCTGACTGAGCGCCTCCAGGAGAGAGGCCCAAGCAAGACGCGCCCCGAGGAGCGTCTTGCCACATGTCAACACTGGGTCTGATTGAGGGCCTCCAGGAGAGAGGCCCAAGCAAGACGCGCCCCGAGGAGCGTCTTGCCACATGTCAACACTGGGTCTGACAGAGGGCCTCCAGGAGAGAGGCCCAAGCAAGACGCGCCCCGAGGAGCGTCTTGCCACATGTCAGCACTCGGTCTGACTGAGCGCCTCCAGGAGAGAGGCCCAAGCAAGACGCGCCCCGAGGAGCGTCTTGCCACATGTCAACACTGGGTCTGACTGAGCTCCTCCAGTAGAGAGGCCCAAGTAAGACGCGCCCCGAGGAGCGTCTTGCCACATGTCAACACTGGGTCTGACTGAGCGCCCCCAGCAGAGAGGCCCAAGCAAGACACGCCAGGAGGAGCGTCTTGCCACGTGTCAACACTGGGTCTGATTGAGGGCCTCCAGGAGAGAGGCCCAAGCAAGACGTGCCCCGAGGAGCGTCTTGCCACATGTCACCACTGGGTCTGACTGAGCGCCTCCAGGAGAGAGGCCCAAGCAAGACGCGCCCCGAGGAGCGTCTTGCCACATGTCAGCACTCGGTCTGACTGAGCGCCTCCAGGAGAGAGGCCCAAGCAAGACGCGCCCCGAGGAGCGTCTTGCCACATGTCACCACTGGGTCTGACTGAGAGCCTCCAGGAGAGAGGCCCAAGCAAGACGCGCCCCGAGGAGCGTCTTGCCACATGTCAACACTAGGTCTGACTGAGCTCCTCCAGGAGAGAGGCCCAAGTAAGACGCGCCCCGAGGAGCGTCTTGCCACATGTCAACACTGGGTCTGACTGAGCGCCTCTAGGAGAGAGGCCCAAGCAAGACGCGCCCCGAGGAGTGTCTTGACACTTGTTAACACTGGGTCTGACTGAGGGCCTCCATGAGAGAAGCCCAAGCAAGACATGCCCCGAGGAGTGTCTTGCCACATGTCAACACTGGGTCTGACAGAGGGCCTCCAGGAGAGAGGCCCACGCAACACGCGCCCCTAGGAGCGTCTTGCCATATGTCACCACTGGGTCTGACTGAGCGCCTCCAGGAGAGAGGCCCAAGCAAGACGCGCACCGAGGAGCGTCTTGCCACATGTCAGCACTCGGTCTGACTGAGCGCTTTCAGGAGAGAGGCCCAAGCAAGACGTGCCCCGAGGAGCGTCTTGACACTTGTCAACACTGGGTCTGACTGAGGGCCTCCAGGAGAGAAGCCCAAGCAAGACGCGCCCCGAGGAGTGTCTTGCCACATGTCACCACTGGGTCTGACTGAGCGTCTCTAGGAGAGAGGCCCAAGCAAGACGCGCCCCGAGGAGCGTCTTGCCACATGTCAACACTGGGTCTGACTGAGCGCCTCCAGGAGAGAGGCCCAAGCAAGAAGCGCCCCGAGGAGCGTCTTGCCTCTTGTCAACAATGGGTCTGACTGAGGGCCTCCAGGAGAGAAGCCCAAGCAAGACGCGCCCCGAGGAGCGTCTTGCCACATGTCAACAATGGGTCTGACTGAGCGCCCCCAGCAGAGAGGCCCAAGCAAGACACGCCAGGAGGAGCGTCTTGCCACGTGTCAACACTGGGTCTGATTGAGGGCCTCCAGGAGAGAGGCCCAAGCAAGACGTGCCCCGAGGAGCGTCTTGCCACATGTCACCACTGGGTCTGACTGAGCGCCTCCAGGAGAGAGGCCCAAGCAAGACGCGCCCCGAGGAGCGTCTTGCCACATGTCAGCACTCGGTCTGACTGAGCGCCTCCAGGAGAGAGGCCCAAGCAAGACGCGCCCCGAGGAGCGTCTTGCCACATGTCACCACTGGGTCTGACTGAGAGCCTCCAGGAGAGAGGCCCAAGCAAGACGCGCCCTGAGGAGCGTCTTGCCACATGTCAACACTAGGTCTGACTGAGCTCCTCCAGGAGAGAGGCCCAAGTAAGACGCGCCCCGAGGAGCGTCTTGCCACATGTCAACACTGGGTCTGACTGAGCGCCTCCAGGAGAGAGGCCCAAGCAAGACGCGCCCCGAGGAGTGTCTTGACACTTGTTAACACTGGGTCTGACTGAGGGCCTCCATGAGAGAAGCCCAAGCAAGACATGCCCCGAGGAGTGTCTTGCCACATGTCAACACTGGGTCTGACAGAGGGCCTCCAGGAGAGAGGCCCAAGCAATACGCGCCCCGAGGAGCGTCTTGCCATATGTCACCACTGGGTCTGACTGAGCGCCTCCAGGAGAGAGGCCCAAGCAAGACACACCCCGAGGAGCGTCTTGCCACATGTCAGCACTCGGTCTGACTGAGCGCCTCCAGGAGAGAGAGCCAAGCAAGACGCGCCCCTAGGAGCGTCTTGCCACATGTCAACACTGGGTCTGACAGAGGGCCTCCAGGAGAGAGGCCCAAGCAAGACGCGCCCCGAGGAGCGTCATGCCACATGTCACTACTCGGTTTGACTGAGCGCCTCCAGGAGAGAGGCCCAAGCAAGACGCGCCCCGAGGAGCGTCTTGCCACGTGTCAACACTGGGTCTGACTGAGGGCCTCTATGAGATAAGCCCAAGCAAGACGCGCCCTGAGGAGTTTCTTGCCACATGTCAACACTGTGTCATACAGAGGGCCTCCAGGAGAGAGGCCCAAGCAAGACGCGCCCCGAGGAGTATCTTGCCACATGTCAACACTGGGTCTGACTGAGCGCCTCCAGGAGAGAGTCCCAAGCAAGACGCGCCCCGAGGAGCGTCTTGCCACATGTCACCACTGGGTCTGACTGAGTGCCTCCAGGAGAGAGGCCCAAGCAAGACGCGCCCCGAGGAGCGTCTTGCCACATGTCAACACTGGGTCTGACTGAGCGCCTCCAGGAGAGAGGCCCAAGCAAGACGTGCCCCGAGGAGCGTCTTGCCACAAGTCAACACTGGGTCTGACTGAGCGCCTCCAGGAGAGAGGCCCAAGCAAGACGTGCCCCGAGGAGCGTCTTGCCACATGTCAACACTGGGTCTGACTGAGCGCCTCCAGGAGAGAGGCCCAAGCAAGACGTGCCCCGAGGAGCGTCTTGCCACATGTCAACACTGGGTCTGACTGAGCGCCTCCAGGAGAGAGGCCCAAGCAAGAAGCGCCCCGAGGAGCGTCTTGCCTCTTGTCAACAATGGGTCTGACTGAGGGCCTCCAGGAGAGAAGCCCAAGCAAGACGCGCCCCGAGGAGCGTCTTGCCACATGTCAACAATGGGTCTGACTGAGTGCCTCCAGGAGAGCGGCCCAAGCAAGAAGCGCCCCGAGGAGCGTCTTGCCTCTTGTCAACAATGGGTCTGACTGAGGGCCTCCAGGAGAGAAGCCCAAGCAAGACGCGCCCCGAGGAGCGTCTTGCCACATGTCAACAATGGGTCTGACTGAGTGCCTCCAGGAGAGAGGCCCAAGCAAGACGCGCCCCGAGGAGCGTCTTGACACTTGTCAACACTGGGTCTGACTGAGGGCCTCCATGAGAGAGGCCCAAGCAAGACACGCCCCGAGGAGCGTCTTGCCACATATCAACACTGGGTCTGACAGAGGGCCTCCAGGAGAGAGGCCCAAGCAAGACTCGCCCCGAGGAGTGTCTTGCCACATGTCACCACTGGGTCTGACTGAGCGCCTCTAGGAGAGAGGCCCAAGCAAGACGCGCCCCGAGGAGCGTCATGCCACATGTCACTACTCGGTTTGACTGAGCGCCTCCAGGAGAGAGGCCCAAGCAAGACGCTGCCCGAGGAGCGTCTTGCCACGTGTCAACACTGGGTCTGATTGAGGGCCTCCAGGAGAGAGGCCCAAGCAAGACGCGCCCCGAGGAGCGTCTTGCCACATGTCAACACTGGGTCTGACAGAGGGCCTCCAGGAGAGAGGCCCAAGCAAGACGCGCCCCGAGGAGCGTCTTGCCACATGTCAGCACTCGGTCTGACTGAGCGCCTCCAGGAGAGAGGCCCAAGTAAAACGCGCCCCGAGGAGCGTCTTGCCACATGTCAACACTGGGTCTGACTGAGCGCCTCCAGGAGAGAGGCCCAAGCAAGACACGCCAGGAGGAGCGTCTTGCCACGTGTCAACACTGGGTCTGATTGAGGGCCTCCAGGAGAGAGGCCCAAGCAAGACGTGCCCCGAGGAGCGTCTTGCCACATGTCACCACTGGGTCTGACTGAGCGCCTCCAGGAGAGAGGCCCAAGCAAGACGCGCCCCGAGGAGCGTCTTGCCACATGTCACCACTGGGTCTGACTGAGAGCCTCCAGGAGAGAGGCCCAAGCAAGACGCGCCCCGAGGAGCGTCTTGCCACATGTCAACACTAGGTCTGACTGAGCTCCTCCAGGAGAGAGGCCCAAATAAGACGCGCCCCGAGGAGCGTCTTGCCACATGTCAACACTGGGTCTGACTGAGCGCCTCCAGGAGAGAGGCCCAAGCAAGACGCGCCCCGAGGAGTGTCTTGACACTTGTTAACACTGGGTCTGACTGAGGGCCTCCATGAGAGAAGCCCAAGCAAGACATGCCCCGAGGAGTGTCTTGCCACATGTCAACACTGGGTCTGACAGAGGGCCTCCAGGAGAGAGGCCCAAGCAATACGCGCCCCGAGGAGCGTCTTGCCATATGTCACCACTGGGTCTGACTGAGCGACTCCAGGAGAGAGGCCCAAGCAAGACACGCCCCGAGGAGCGTCTTGCCACATGTCAGCACTCGGTCTGACTGAGCGCCTCCAGGAGAGAGAGCCAAGCAAGACGCGCCCCTAGGAGCGTCTTGCCACATGTCAACACTGGGTCTGACAGAGGGCCTCCAGGAGAGAGGCCCAAGCAAGATGTGCCCCGAGGAGTGTCTTGACACTTGTCAACACTGGGTCTGACTGAGGGCCTCCATGAGAGAAGCCCAAGCAAGACGCGCCCCGAGGAGTTTCTTGCCACATGTCAACACTGTGTCTGACAGAGGGCCTCCAGGAGAGAGGCCCAAGCAAGACGCGCCCCGAGGAGTGTCTTGCCACATGTCAACACTGGGTCTGACTGAGCACCTCCAGGAGAGAGTCCCAAGCAAGACGCGCCCCGAGGAGCGTCTTGCCACATGTCACCACTGGGTCTGACTGAGAGCCTCCAGGAGAGAGGCCCAAGCAAGACGCGCCCCGAGGAGCGTCTTGCCACATGTCAACACTGGGTCTGACTGAGCGCCTCCAGGAGAGAGGCCCAAGCAAGACGTGCCCCGAGGAGCGTCTTGCCACATGTCAACACTGGGTCTGACTGAGCGCCTCCAGGAGAGAGGCCCAAGCAAGACGTGCCCCGAGGAGCGTCTTGCCACATGTCAACACTGGGTCTGACTGAGCGCCTCCAGGAGAGAGGCCCAAGCAAGACGTGCCCCGAGGAGCGTCTTGCCACATGTCAACACTGGGTCTGACTGAGCGCCTCCAGGAGAGAGGCCCAAGCAAGAAGCGCCCCGAGGAGCGTCTTGCCTCTTGTCAACAATGGGTCTGACTGAGGGCCTCCAGGAGAGAAGCCCAAGCAAGACGCGCCCCGAGGAGCGTCTTGCCACATGTCAACAATGGGTCTGACTGAGTGCCTCCAGGAGAGAGGCCCAAGCAAGACGCGCCCCGAGGAGCGTCTTGACACTTGTCAACACTGGGTCTGACTGAGGGCCTCCATGAGATAGGCCCAAGCAAGACACGCCCCGAGGAGCGTCTTGCCACATGTCACCACTGGGTCTGACTGAGCGCCTCTAGGAGAGAGGCCCAAGCAAGACGCGCCCCGAGGAGCGTCATGCCACATGTCACTACGCGGTTTGACTGAGCGCCTCCAGTAGAGAGGCCCAAGCAAGACGCGCCCCGAGGAGCGTCTTGCCACGTGTCAACACTGGGTCTGATTGAGGGCCTCCAGGAGAGAGGCCCAAGCAAGACGCGCCCCGAGGAGCGTCTTGCCACATGTCAACACTGGGTCTGACAGAGGGCCTCTAGGAGAAAGGCCCAAGAAAGACGCGCCCCGAGGAGCGTCTTGCCACATGTCAGCACTCGGTCTGACTGAGCGCCTCCAGGAGAGAGGCCCAAGCAAGACGCGCCCCGAGGAGCGTCTTGCCACATGTCAACACTGGGTCTGACTGAGCGCCTCCAGGAGAGAGGCCCAAGCAAGACGCGCCCCGAGGAGCGTCTTGCCATGTGTCAACACTGGGTCTGATTGAGGGCCTCCAGGAGAGAGGCCCAAGCAAGACGTGCCCCGAGGAGCGTCTTGCCACATGTCACCACTGGGTCTGACTGAGCACCTCCAGGAGAGAGGCCCAAGCAAGACGCGCCCCGAGGAGCGTCTTGCCACATGTCAGCACTCGGTCTGACTGAGCGCCTCCAGGAGAGAGGCCCAAGTAAGACGCGCCCCGAGGAGCGTCTTGCCACATGTCAACACTGGGTCTGACTGAGCGCCTCCAGGAGAGAGGCCCAAGCAAGACGCGACCGAGGAGTGTCTTGACACTTGTTAACACTGGGTCTGACTGTGGGCCTCCATGAGAGAAGCCCAAGCAAGACATGCCCCGAGGAGTGTCTTGCCACATGTCAACACTGGGTCTGACAGAGGGCCTCCAGGAGAGAGGCCCAAGCAAGACGCGCCCCGAGGAGTGTCTTGCCACATGTCAACACTGGGTCTGACAGAGGACCTCCAGGAGAGAGGCCCAAGCAAGATGCGCCCCGTGGAGTGTCTTGACACTTGTCAACACTGGGTCTGACTGAGGGCCTCCATGAGAGAGGCCCAAGCAAGACACGCCCCGAGGAGCGTCTTGCCACATGTCAACACTGGGTCTGACAGAGGGCCTCCAGGAGAGAGGCCCAAGCAAGACACGCCCCGAGGAGCGTCTTGCCACATGTCAACACTGGGTCTGACAGAGGGCCTCCAGGAGAGAGGCCCAAGCAAGACGCGCCCCGAGGAGCGTCATGCCACATGTCACTACTCGGTTTGACTGAGCGCCTCCAGGAGAGAGGCCCAAGCAAGACGCGCCCCGAGGAGCGTCTTGCCACATGTCAGCACTCGGTCTGACTGAGCGCCTCCAGGAGAGAGGCCCAAGCAAGACGCGCCCCGAGGAGCTTCTTGCCACATGTCAACACTGGGTCTGACAGAGGGCCTCCAGGAGAGAGGCCCAAGCAAGACGCGCCCCGAGGAGCGTCTTGCCACATGTCAGCACTCGGTCTGACTGAGCGCCTCCAGGAGAGAGACCCAAGCAAGACGCGCCCCGAGGAGCGTCTTGCCACATGTCAACACTGGGTCTGACTGAGCGCCTCCAGGAGAGAGGCCCAAGTAAGACGCGCCCCGAGGAGCGTCTTGCCACATGTCAACACTGGGTCTGACTGAGCGCCTCCAGGAGAGAGGCCCAAGCAAGACGTGCCCCGAGGAGCGTCTTGCCACATGTCACCACTGGGTCTGACTGAGCGCCTCAAGGAGAGAGGCCCAAGCAAGACGCGCCCCGAGGAGCGTCTTGCCACATGTCAGCACTCGGTCTGACTGAGCGCCTCCAGGAGAGAGGCCCAAGCAAGACGCGCCCCGAGGAGCGTCTTGCCACATGTCACCACTGGGTCTGACTGAGAGCCTCCAGGAGAGAGGCCCAAGCAAGACGCGCCCCGAGGAGCGTCTTGCCACATGTCAACACTGGGTCTGACTGAGCGCCTCCAGGAGAGAGGCCCAAGTAAGACGCGCCCCGAGGAGCGTCTTGCCACATGTCAACACTGGGTCTGACTGAGCGCCTCCAGGAGAGAGGCCCAAGCAAGACGCGCCCCGAGGAGTGTCTTGACACTTGTTAACACTGGGTCTGACTGAGGGCCTCCATGAGAGAAGCCCAAGCAAGACATGCCCCGAGGAGTGTCTTGCTACATGTCAACACTGGGTCTGACAGAGGGACTCCAGGAGAGAGGCCCAAGCAATACGCGCCCCGAGGAGCGTCTTGCCATATGTCACCACTGGGTCTGAATGAGCGCCTCCAGGAGAGAGGCCCAAGCAAGACACGCCCCGAGGAGCGTCTTGCCACATGTCAGCACTCGATCTGACTGAGCGCCTCCAGGAGAGAAGCCCAAGCAAGACGCGCCCCAAGGAGCGTCTTGCCACATGTCAACAATGGGTCTGACTGAGCGCCTCCAGGAATGAGGCCCAAGCAAGACGCGCCCCGAGGAGCGTCTTGACACTTGTCAACACTGGGTCTGACTGAGGGCCTCCATGAGAGAGGCCCAAGCAAGACGCGCCCCGAGGAGCGTCTTGCCACATGTCAACACTGGGTCTGACAGAGGGCCTCCAGGAGAGAGGCCCAAGCAAGACGCGCCCCGAGGAGTGTCTTGCCACATGTCAACACTGGGTCTGACTGAGCGCCTCCAGGAGAGAGGCCCAAGCAAGACACGCCCCGAGGAGCGTCTTGACACATGTCAACACTGGGTCTGACTGAGGGCCTCAATGAGAGAAGCCCAAGCAAGACGTGCCCCGAGGAGCATCTTGCCACATGTCAACACTGGGTCTGACTGAGCGCCTCCAGGAGAGAGGCCCAAGCAAGAAGCGCCCCGAGGAGCGTCTTGCCTCTTGTCAACAATGGGTCTGACTGAGGGCCTCCAGGAGAGAAGCCCAAGCAAGACGCGCCCCGAGGAGCGTCTTGCCACATGTCAACAATGGGTCTGACATAGTGCCTCCAGGAGAGAGGCCCAAGCAAGACGCGCCCCGAGGAGCGTCTTGACACTTGTCAACACTGGGTCTGACTGAGGGCCTCCATGAGAGAGGCCCAAGCAAGACACGCCCCGAGGAGCGTCTTGCCACATGTCAACACTGGGTCTGACAGAGGGCCTCCAGGAGAGAGGCCCAAGCAAGACTCGCCCCTAGGAGTGTCTTGCCACATGTCACCACTGGGTCTGACTGAGCACCTCTAGGAGAGAGGCCCAAGCAAGACGCGCCCCGAGGAGCGTCATGCCACATGTCACTACTCGGTTTGACTGAGCGCCTCCAGGAGAGAGGCCCAAGCAAGACGCGCCCCGAGGAGCGTCTTGCCACGTGTCAACACTGGGTCTGATTGAGGGCCTCCAGGAGAGAGGCCCAAGCAAGACGCGCCCCGAGGAGCGTCTTGCCACATGTCAACACTGGGTCTGACAGAGGGCCTCCAGGAGAGAGGCCCAAGCAAGACGCGCCCCGAGGAGCGTCTTGCCACATGTCAGCACTCGGTCTGACTGAGCGCCTCCAGGAGAGAGGCCCAAGCAAGACGCGCCCCGAGGAGCGTCTTGCCACATGTCAACACTGGGTCTGACTGAGCTCCTCCAGTAGAGAGGCCCAAGTAAGACACGCCCCGAGGAGCGTCTTGCCACATGTCAACACTGGGTCTGACTAAGCGCCCCCAGCAGAGAGGCCCAAGCAAGACACGCCAGGAGGAGCGTCTTGCCACGTGTCAACACTGGGTCTGATTGAGGGCCTCCAGGAGAGAGGCCCAAGCAAGACGTGCCCCGAGGAGCGTCTTGCCACATGTCACCACTGGGTCTGACTGAGCGCCTCCAGGAGAGAGGCCCAAGCAAGACGCGCCCCGAGGAGCGTCTTGCCACATGTCAGCACTCGGTCTGACTGAGCGCCTCCAGGAGAGAGGCCCAAGCAAGACGCGCCCCGAGGAGCGTCTTGCCACATGTCACCACTGGGTCTGACTGAGAGCCTCCAGGAGAGAGGCCCAAGCAAGACGCGCCCCGAGGAGCGTCTTGCCACATGTCAACACTAGGTCTGACTGAGCTCCTCCAGGAGAGAGGCCCAAGTAAGACGCGCCCCGAGGAGCGTCTTGCCACATGTCAACACTGGGTCTGACTGAGCGCCTCCAGGAGAGAGGCCCAAGCAAGACGCGCCCCGAGGAGTGTCTTGACACTTGTCAACACTGGGTCTGACAGAGGGCCTCCAGGAGAGAGGCCCAAGCAATACGCGCCCCGAGGAGCGTCTTGCCATATGTCACCACTGGGTCTGACTGAGCGCCTCCAGGAGAGAGGCCCAAGCAAGACACACCCCGAGGAGCGTCTTGCCACATGTCAGCACTCGGTCTGACTGAGCGCCTCCAGGAGAGAGAGCCAAGCAAGACGCGCCCCTAGGAGCGTCTTGCCACATGTCAACACTGGGTCTGACAGAGGGCCTCCAGGAGAGAGGCCCAAGCAAGACGCGCCCCGAGGAGTGTCTTGCCACATGTCAACACTGGGTCTGACAGAGGGCCTCCAGGAGAGAGGCCCAAGCAAGATGTGCCCCGAGGAGTGTCTTGACACTTGTCAACACTGGGTCTGACTGAGGGCCTCTATGAGAGAAGCCCAAGCAAGTCCCGCCCCGAGGAGTTTCTTGCCACATGTCAACACTGTGTCATACAGAGGGCCTCCAGGAGAGAGTCCCAAGCAAGACGCGCCCCGAGGAGCGTCTTGCCACACGTCACCACTGGGTCTGACTGAGAGCCTCCAGGAGAGAGGCCCAAGCAAGAAGCGCCCCGAGGAGCGTCGTGCCTCTTGTCAACAATGGGTCTGACTGAGGGCCTCCAGGAGAGAAGCCCAAGCAAGACGCGCCCCGAGGAGCGTCTTGCCACATGTCAACAATGGGTCTGACTGAGTGCCTCCAGGAGAGAGGCCCAAGCAAGACGCGCCCCGAGGAGCGTCTTGACACTTGTCAACACTGGGTCTGACTGAGGGCCTCCATGAGAGAGGCCCAAGCAAGACACGCCCCGAGGAGCGTCTTGCCACATATCAACACTGGGTCTGACAGAGGGCCTCCAGGAGAGAGGCCCAAGCAAGACTCGCCCCGAGGAGTGTCTTGCCACATGTCACCACTGGGTCTGACTGAGCGCCTCTAGGAGAGAGGCCCAAGCAAGACGCGCCCCGAGGAGCGTCATGCCACATGTCACTACTCGGTTTGACTGAGCGCCTCCAGGAGAGAGGCCCAAGCAAGACGCGCCCCGAGGAGCGTCTTGCCACGTGTCAACACTGGGTCTGATTGAGGGCCTCCAGGAGAGAGGCCCAAGCAAGACGCGCCCCGAGGAGCGTCTTGCCACATGTCAACACTGGGTCTGACAGAGGGCCTCCAGGAGAGAGGCCCAAGCAAGACGCGCCCCGAGGAGCGTCTTGCCACATGTCAGCACTCGGTCTGACTGAGCGCCTCCAGGAGAGAGGCCCAAGTAAAACGCGCCCCGAGGAGCGTCTTGCCACATGTCAACACTGGGTCTGACTGAGCGCCTCCAGGAGAGAGGCCCAAGCAAGACACGCCAGGAGGAGCGTCTTGCCACGTGTCAACACTGGGTCTGATTGAGGGCCTCCAGGAGAGAGGCCCAAGCAAGACGTGCCCCGAGGAGCGTCTTGCCACATGTCACCACTGGGTCTGACTGAGCGCCTCCAGGAGAGAGGCCCAAGCAAGACGCGCCCCGAGGAGCGTCTTGCCACATGTCACCACTGGGTCTGACTGAGAGCCTCCAGGAGAGAGGCCCAAGCAAGACGCGCCCCGAGGAGCGTCTTGCCACATGTCAACACTAGGTCTGACTGAGCTCCTCCAGGAGAGAGGCCCAAGTAAGACGCGCCCCGAGGAGCGTCTTGCCACATGTCAACACTGGGTCTGACTGAGCGCCTCCAGGAGAGAGGCCCAAGCAAGACGCGCCCCGAGGAGTGTCTTGACACTTGTTAACACTGGGTCTGACTGAGGGCCTCCATGAGAGAAGCCCAAGCAAGACATGCCCCGAGGAGTGTCTTGCCACATGTCAACACTGGGTCTGACAGAGGGCCTCCAGGAGAGAGGCCCAAGCAATACGCGCCCCGAGGAGCGTCTTGCCATATGTCACCACTGGGTCTGACTGAGCGACTCCAGGAGAGAGGCCCAAGCAAGACACGCCCCGAGGAGCGTCTTGCCACATGTCAGCACTCGGTCTGACTGAGCGCCTCCAGGAGAGAGAGCCAAGCAAGACGCGCCCCTAGGAGCGTCTTGCCACATGTCAACACTGGGTCTGACAGAGGGCCTCCAGGAGAGAGGCCCAAGCAAGACGCGCCCCGAGGAGTGTCTTGCCACATGTCAACACTGGGTCTGACAGAGGGCCTCCAGGAGAGAGGCCCAAGCAAGATGTGCCCCGAGGAGTGTCTTGACACTTGTCAACACTGGGTCTGACTGAGGGCCTCCATGAGAGAAGCCCAAGCAAGACGCGCCCCGAGGAGTTTCTTGCCACATGTCAACACTGTGTCTGACAGAGGGCCTCCAGGAGAGAGGCCCAAGCAAGACGCGCCCCGAGGAGTGTCTTGCCACATGTCAACACTGGGTCTGACTGAGCGCCTCCAGGAGAGAGTCCCAAGCAAGACGCGCCCCGAGGAGCGTCTTGCCACATGTCACCACTGGGTCTGACTGAGAGCCTCCAGGAGAGAGGCCCAAGCAAGACGCGCCCCGAGGAGCGTCTTGCCACATGTCAACACTGGGTCTGACTGAGCGCCTCCAGGAGAGAGGCCCAAGCAAGACGTGCCCCGAGGAGCGTCTTGCCACATGTCAACACTGGGTCTGACTGAGCGCCTCCAGGAGAGAGGCCCAAGCAAGACGTGCCCCGAGGAGCGTCTTGCCACACGTCAACACTGGGTCCGACTGAGCGCCTCCAGGAGAGAGGCCCAAGCAAGACGTGCCCCGAGGAGCGTCTTGCCACATGTCAACACTGGGTCTGACTGAGCGCCTCCAGGAGAGAGGCCCAAGCAAGAAGCGCCCCGAGGAGCCTCTTGCCTCTTGTCAACAATGGGTCTGACTGAGGGCCTCCAGGAGAGAAGCCCAAGCAAGACGCTCCCCGAGGAGCGTCTTGCCACATGTCAACAATGGGTCTGACTGAGTGCCTCCAGGAGAGAGGCCCAAGCAAGACGCGCCCCGAGGAGCGTCTTGACACTTGTCAACACTGGGTCTGACTGAGGGCCTCCATGAGAGAGGCCCAAGCAAGACACACCCCGAGGAGCGTCTTGCCACATGTCACCACTGGGTCTGACTGAGCGCCTCTAGGAGAGAGGCCCAAGCAAGACGCGCCCCGAGGAGCGTCATGCCACATGTCACTACGCGGTTTGACTGAGCGCCTCCAGGAGAGAGGCCCAAGCAAGACGCGCCCCGAGGAGCGTCTTGCCACGTGTCAACACTGGGTCTGATTGAGGGCCTCCAGGAGAGAGGCCCAAGCAAGACGCGCCCCGAGGAGCGTCTTGCCACATGTCAACACTGGGTCTGACAGAGGGCCTCTAGGAGAAAGGCCCAAGAAAGACGCGCCCCGAGGAGCGTCTTGCCACATGTCAGCACTCGGTCTGACTGAGCGCCTCCAGGAGAGAGGCCCAAGCAAGACGCGCCCCGAGGAGCGTCTTGCCACATGTCAACACTGGGTCTGACTGAGCGCCTCCAGGAGAGAGGCCCAAGCAAGACGCGCCCCGAGGAGCGTCTTGCCATGTGTCAACACTGGGTCTGATTGAGGGCCTCCAGGAGAGAGGCCCAAGCAAGACGTTCCCCGAGGAGCGTCTTGCCACATGTCACCACTGGGTCTGACTGAGCACCTCCAGGAGAGAGGCCCAAGCAAGACGCGCCCCGAGGAGCGTCTTGCCACATGTCAGCACTCGGTCTGACTGAGCGCCTCCAGGAGAGAGGCCCAAGTAAGACGCGCCCCGAGGAGCGTCTTGCCACATGTCAACACTGGGTCTGACTGAGCGCCTCCAGGAGAGAGGCCCAAGCAAGACGCGCCCGAGGAGTGTCTTGACACTTGTTAACACTGGGTCTGACTGTGGGCCTCCATGAGAGAAGCCCAAGCAAGACATGCCCCGAGGAGTGTCTTGCCACATGTCAACACTGGGTCTGACAGAGGGCCTCCAGGAGAGAGGCCCAAGCAAGACGCGCCCCGAGGAGTGTCTTGCCACATGTCAACACTGGGTCTGACAGAGGACCTCCAGGAGAGAGGCCCAAGCAAGATGCGCCCCGAGGAGTGTCTTGACACTTGTCAACACTGGGTCTGACTGAGGGCCTCCATGAGAGAGGCCCAAGCAAGACACGCCCCGAGGAGCGTCTTGCCACATGTCAACACTGGGTCTGACAGAGGGCCTCCAGGAGAGAGGCCCAAGCAAGACACGCCCCGAGGAGCGTCTTGCCACATGTCAACACTGGGTCTGACAGAGGGCCTCCAGGAGAGAGGCCCAAGCAAGACGCGCCCCGAGGAGCGTCATGCCACATGTCACTACTCGGTTTGACTGAGCGCCTCCAGGAGAGAGGCCAAAGCAAGACGCGCCCCGAGGAGCGTCTTGCCACATGTCAGCACTCGGTCTGACTGAGCGCCTCCAGGAGAGAGGCCCAAGCAAGACGCGCCCCGAGGAGCTTCTTGCCACATGTCAACACTGGGTCTGACAGAGGGCCTCCAGGAGAGAGGCCCAAGCAAGACGCGCCCCGAGGAGCGTCTTGCCACATGTCAGCACTCGGTCTGACTGAGCGCCTCCAGGAGAGAGGCCCAAGCAAGACGCGCCCCGAGGAGCGTCTTGCCACATGTCAACACTGGGTCTGACTGAGCGCCTCCAGGAGAGAGGCCCAAGTAAGACGCGCCCCGAGGAGCGTCTTGCCACATGTCAACACTGGGTCTGACTGAGCGCCTCCAGGAGAGAGGCCCAAGCAAGACGTGCCCCGAGGAGCGTCTTGCCACATGTCACCACTGGGTCTGACTGAGCGCCTCAAGGAGAGAGGCCCAAGCAAGACGCGCCCCGAGGAGCGTCTTGCCACATGTCAGCACTCGGTCTGACTGAGCGCCTCCAGGAGAGAGGCCCAAGCAAGACGCGCCCCGAGGAGCGTCTTGCCACATGTCACCACTGGGTCTGACTGAGAGCCTCCAGGAGAGAGGCCCAAGCAAGACGCGCCCCGAGGAGCGTCTTGCCACATGTCAACACTGGGTCTGACTAAGCGCCTCCAGGAGAGAGGCCCAAGTAAGACGCGCCCCGAGGAGCGTCTTGCCACATGTCAACACTGGGT
This sequence comes from Nothobranchius furzeri, assembly GCF_043380555.1. Taxonomy (NCBI): domain Eukaryota; kingdom Metazoa; phylum Chordata; class Actinopteri; order Cyprinodontiformes; family Nothobranchiidae; genus Nothobranchius; species Nothobranchius furzeri. The sequence continues at coordinate 30,149,028 of NC_091743.1, forward strand.
CTGACTGAGCGCCTCCAGGAGAGAGGCCCAAGCAAGACGCGCCCCGAGGAGTGTCTTGACACTTGTTAACACTGGGTCTGACTGAGGGCCTCCATGAGAGAAGCCCAAGCAAGACATGCCCCAAGGAGTGTCTTGCCACATGTCAACACTGGGTCTGACAGAGGGACTCCAGGAGAGAGGCCCAAGCAATACGCGCCCCGAGGAGCGTCTTGCCATATGTCACCACTGGGTCTGACTGAGCGCCTCCAGGAGAGAGGCCCAAGCAAGACACGCCCCGAGGAGCGTCTTGCCACATGTCAGCACTCGATCTGACTGAGCGCCTCCAGGAGAGAGAGCCAAGCAAGACGCGCCCCTAGGAGCGTCTTGCCACATGTCAACACTGGGTCTGACAGAGGGCCTCCAGGAGAGAGGCCCAAGCAAGACGCGCCCCGAGGAGTGTCTTGCCACATGTCAACACTGGGTCTGACAGAGGACCTCCAGGAGAGAGGCCCAAGCAAGATGCGCCCCGAGGAGTGTCTTGACACTTGTCAACACTGGGTCTGACTGAGGGCCTCCATGAGAGAGGCCCAAGCAAGACACGCCCCGAGGAGCGTCTTGCCACATGTCAACACTGGGTCTGACAGAGGGCCTCCAGGAGAGAGGCCCAAGCAAGACACGCCCCGAGGAGCGTCTTGCCACATGTCAACACTGGGTCTGACAGAGGGCCTCCAGGAGAGAGGCCCAAGCAAGACGCGCCCCGAGGAGCGTCATGCCACATGTCACTACTCGGTTTGACTGAGCGCTTCCAGGAGAGAGGCCCAAGCAAGACGCGCCCCGAGGAGCGTCTTGCCACATGTCAGCACTCGGTCTGACTGAGCGCCTCCAGGAGAGAGGCCCAAGCAAGACGCGCCCCGAGGAGCTTCTTGCCACATGTCAACACTGGGTCTGACAGAGGGCCTCCAGGAGAGAGGCCCAAGCAAGACGCGCCCCGAGGAGCGTCTTGCCACATGTCAGCACTCGGTCTGACTGAGCGCCTCCAGGAGAGAGGCCCAAGCAAGACGCGCCCCGAGGAGCGTCTTGCCACATGTCAACACTGGGTCTGACTGAGCGCCTCCAGGAGAGAGGCCCAAGTAAGACGCGCCCCGAGGAGCGTCTTGCCACATGTCAACACTGGGTCTGACTGAGCGCCTCCAGGAGAGAGGCCCAAGCAAGACGTGCCCCGAGGAGCGTCTTGCCACATGTCACCACTGGGTCTGACTGAGCGCCTCAAGGAGAGAGGCCCAAGCAAGACGCGCCCCGAGGAGCGTCTTGCCACATGTCAGCACTCGGTCTGACTGAGCGCCTCCAGGAGAGAGGCCCAAGCAAGACGCGCCCCGAGGAGCGTCTTGCCACATGTCACCACTGGGTCTGACTGAGAGCCTCCAGGAGAGAGGCCCAAGCAAGACGCGCCCCGAGGAGCGTCTTGCCACATGTCAACACTGGGTCTGACTGAGCGCCTCCAGGAGAGAGGCCCAAGTAAGACGCGCCCCGAGGAGCGTCTTGCCACATGTCAACACTGGGTCTGACTGAGCGCCTCCAGGAGAGAGGCCCAAGCAAGACGCGCCCCGAGGAGTGTCTTGACACTTGTTAACACTGGGTCTGACTGAGGGCCTCCATGAGAGAAGCCCAAGCAAGACATGCCCCAAGGAGTGTCTTGCCACATGTCAACACTGGGTCTGACAGAGGGACTCCAGGAGAGAGGCCCAAGCAATACGCGCCCCGAGGAGCGTCTTGCCATATGTCACCACTGGGTCTGACTGAGCGCCTCCAGGAGAGAGGCCCAAGCAAGACACGCCCCGAGGAGCGTCTTGCCACATGTCAGCACTCGATCTGACTGAGCGCCTCCAGGAGAGAGAGCCAAGCAAGACGCGCCCCTAGGAGCGTCTTGCCACATGTCAACACTGGGTCTGACAGAGGGCCTCCAGGAGAGAGGCCCAAGCAAGACGCGCCCCGAGGAGTGTCTTGCCACATGTCATCACTGGGTCTGACAGAGGGCCTCCAGGAAAAAGGCCCAAGCAAGATGCGCCCCGAGGAGTGTCTTGACTCTTGTCAACACTGGGTCTGACTGAGGGCCTCCATGAGAGAAGCCCAAGCAAGACGCGCCCCGAGGAGTTTCTTGCCACATGTCAACACTGGGTCTGTCAGAGGGCCTCCAGGAGAGAGGCCCAAGCAAGAAGCGCCCCGAGGAGTGTCTTGTCACATGTCAACACTGGGTCTGACTGAGCGCCTCCAGGAGAGAGGCCCAAGCAAGACGCGCCCCGAGGAGCGTCTTGCAACATGTCACCACTGGGTCTGACTGAGAGCCTCCAGGAGAGAGGCCCAAGCAAGACGCGCCCCGAGGAGCCTCTTGCCACATGTCAACACTGGGTCTGACTGTGCACCTCCAGGAGAGAGGCCCAAGCAAGACGTGCCCCGAGGAGCGTCTTGACACTTGTCAACACTGGGTCTGACTGAGGGCCTCCAGGAGAGAAGCCCAAGCAAGACGTGCCCCGAGGAGCGTCTTGCCACATGTCAACACTGGGTCTGACTGAGCGCCTCCTGGAGAGAGGCCCAAGCAAGACACGCCCCGAGGAGCGTCTTGACACATGTCAACACTGGGTCTGACTGAGGGCCTCAATGAGAGCGGCCCAAGCAAGACACGCCCCGAGGAGCGTCTTGCCACATGTCAACACTGGGTCTGACAGAGGGTCTCCAGGAGAGAGGCCCAAGCAAGACTCGCCCCGAGGAGTGTCTTGCCACATGTCACCACTGGGTCTGACTGAGCGCCTCTAGGAGAGAGGCCCAAGCAAGACGCGCCCCGAGGAGAGTCATGCCACATGTCACTACTCGGTTTGACTGAGCGCATCCAGGAGAGAGGCCCAAGCAAGACGCGCCCCGAGGAGCGTCTTGCCACGTGTCAACACTGGGTCTGACAGAGGGCCTCCAGGAGAGAGGCCCAAGCAATACGTGCCCCGAGGAGCGTCTTGCCACATGTCACCACTGGGTCTGACTGAGCGCCTCCAGGAGAGATTCCCAAGTAAGACGCGCCCCGAGGAGCGTCTTGCCACATGTCACCACTGGGTCTGACTGAGCGCCTCCAGGAGAGAGTCCCAAGCAAGACGCGCCCCGAGGAGCGTCTTGCCACATGTCAACACTGGGTCTGACTGAGCGCCTCCAGGAGAGAGGCCCAAGCAAGACGTGCCCCGAGGAGCGTCTTGCCACATGTCAACACTGGGTCTGACTGAGCGCCTCCAGGAGAGAGGCCCAAGCAAGGAGCGCCCCGAGGAGCGTATTGCCTCTTGTCAATTAATGGGTCTGACTGAGGGCCTCCAGGAGAGAAGCCCAAGCAAGACGCACCCCGAGGAGCGTCTTGCCACATGTCAACAATGGGTCTGACTGAGTGCCTCCAGGAGAGAGGCCCAAGCAAGACGCGCCCCGAGGAGCGTCTTGACACTTGTCAACACTGGGTCTGACTGAGGGCCTCCATGAGAGAGGCCCAAGCAAGACACGCCCCGAGGAGCGTCTTGCCACATGTCAACACTGGGTCTGACAGAGGGTCTCCAGGAGAGAGGCCCAAGCAAGACTCGCCCCGAGGAGTGTCTTGCCACATGTCACCACTGGGTCTGACTGAGCGCCTCTAGGAGAGAGGCCCAAGCAAGACGCGCCCCGAGGAGCGTCATGCAACATGTCACTACTCGGTTTGACTGAGCGCCTCCAGGAGAGAGGCCCAAGCAAGACGCGCCCCGAGGAGCGTCTTGCCACGTGTCAACACTGGGTCTGACAGATGGCCTCCAGGAGAGATGCCCAAGCAAGACGCACCCCGAGGAGCGTCTTGCCACATGTCAGCACTCGGTCTGACTGAGCGCCTCCAGGAGAGAGGCCCAAGCAAGACGCGCCCCGAGGAGCGTCTTGCCACATGTCAACACTGTGTCTGACTGAGCGCCTCCAGGAGAGAGGCCCAAGGAAGACGCGCCCCGAGGAGCGTCTTGCCAAATGTCAACACTGGGTCTGACTGAGCGCCTCCAGGAGAGAGGCCCAAGCAAGACGCGCCCCGAGGAGCGTCTTGCCACGTGTCAACACTGGGTCTGATTGAGGGCCTCCAGGAGAGAGGCCCAAGCAAGACGCGCCCCGAGGAGCGTCTTGCCACATGTCAACACTGGGTCTGACAGAGGGCCTCCAGGAGAGAGGCCCAAGCAATACGTGCCCCGAGGAGCGTCTTGCCACATGTCACCACTGGGTCTGACTGAGCGCCTCCAGGAGAGAGGCCCAAGTAAGACGCGCCCCGAGGAGCGTCTTGCCACATGTCACCACTGGGTCTGACTGAGCGCCTCCAGGAGAGAGGCCCAAGCAAGACGCGCCCCGAGGAGCGTCTTGCCACATGTCAACACTGGGTCTGACTGAGCGCCTCCAGGAGAGAGGCCCAAGCAAGACGTGCCCCGAGGAGCGTCTTGCCTCTTGTCAACAATGGGTCTGACTGAGCGCCTCCAGGAGAGAGGCCCAAGCAAGAAGCGCCCCGAGGAGCGTCTTGCCTCTTGTCAACAATGGGTCTGACAGAGGGCCTCCAGGAGAGAGGCCCAAGCAAGACGCGCCCCGAGGAGTTTCTTGACACTTGTTAACACTGGGTCTGACTGTGGGCCTCCATGAGAGAAGCCCAAGCAAGACATGCCCCGAGGAGTGTCTTGCCACATGTCAACACTGGGTCTGACAGAGGGCCTCCAGGAGAGAGGCCCAAGCAAGACGCACCCCGAGGAGTGTCTTGCCACATGTCAACACTGGGTCTGACAGAGGGCCTCCAGGAGAGAGGCCCAAGCAAGATGCGCCCCGAGGAGTGTCTTGACACTTGTCAACACTGGGTCTGACTGAGGGCCTCCATGAGAGAGGCCCAAGCAAGACACGCCCCGAGGAGCGTCTTGCCACATGTCAACACTGGGTCTGACAGAGGGCCTCCAGGAGAGAGGCCCAAGCAAGACTCGCCCCGAGGAGTGTCTTGCCACATGTCACCACTGGGTCTGACTGAGCGCCTCTAGGAGAGAGGCCCAAGCAAGACGCGCCCCGAGGAGCGTCATGGCACATGTCACTACTCGGTTTGACTGAGCGCCTCCAGGAGAGAGGCCCAAGCAAGACGCGCCCCGAGAAAGCGTCTTGCCACATGTCAGCACTCGGTCTGACTGAGCGCCTCCAGGAGAGAGGCCCAAGCAAGACGCGCCCCGAGGTGCGTCTTGCCACGTGTCAACACTGGAGCTGATTGAGGGCCTCCAGGAGAGAGGCCCAAGCAAGACGCGCCCCGAGGAGCGTCTTGCCACATGTCAACACTGGGTCTGACAGAGGGCCTCCAGGAGAGAGGCCCAAGCAAGACGCGCCCCGAGGAGCGTCTTGCCACATGTCAGCACTCGGTCTGACTGAGCGCCTCCAGGAGAGAGGCCCAAGTAAGACGCGCCCCGAGGAGCGTCTTGCCACATGTCAACACTGGGTCTGACTGAGCGCCTCCAGGAGAGAGGCCCAAGCAAGACGCGCCCCGAGGAGCGTCTTGCCACGTGTCAACACTGGGTCTGACTGAGCGCCTCCAGGAGAGAGGCCCAAGCAAGACGCGCCCCGAGGAGCGTCTTGCCACGTGTCAACACTGGGTCTGATTGAGGGCCTCCAGGAGAGAGGCCCAAGCAAGACGTGCCCCGAGGAGCGTCTTGCCACATGTCACCACTGGGTCTGACTGAGCGCCTCAAGGAGAGAGGCCCAAGAAAGACGCGCCCCGAGGAGCGTCTTGCCACATGTCAGCACTCGGTCTGACTGAGCGCCTCCAGGAGAGAGGCCCAAGCAAGACGCGCCCCGAGGAGCGTCTTGCCACATGTCACCACTGGGTCTGACTGAGAGCCTCCAGGAGAGAGGCCCAAGCAAGACGCGCCCCGAGGAGCGTCTTGCCACACGTCAACACTGGGTCTGACTGAGCGCCTCCAGGAGAGAGGCCCAAGTAAGACGCGCCCCGAGGAGCGTCTTGCCACATGTCAACACTGGGTCTGACTGAGCGCCTCCAGGAGAGAGGCCCAAGCAAGACGCGCCCCGAGGAGTGTCTTGACACTTGTTAACACTGGGTCTGACTGAGGGCCTCCATGAGAGAAGCCCAAGCAAGACATGCCCCGAGGAGTGTCTTGCCACATGTCAACACTGGGTCTGACAGAGGGCCTCCAGGAGAGAGGCCCAAGCAATACGCGCCCCGAGGAGCGTCTTGCCATATGTCACCACTGGGTCTGACTGAGCGCCTCCAGGAGAGAGGCCCAAGCAAGACACGCCCCGAGGAGCGTCTTGCCACATGTCAGCACTCGATCTGACTGAGCGCCTCCAGGAGAGAGAGCCAAGCAAGACGCGCCCCTAGGAGCGTCTTGCCACATGTCAACACTGGGTCTGACAGAGGGCCTCCAGGAGAGAGGCCCAAGCAAGACGCGCCCCGAGGAGTGTCTTGCCACATGTCATCACTGGGTCTGACAGAGGGCCTCCAGGAAAAAGGCCCAAGCAAGATGCGCCCCGAGGAGTGTCTTGACTCTTGTCAACACTGGGTCTGACTGTGAGCCTCCAGGAGAGAGGCCCAAGCAAGACGTGCCCCGAGGAGCGTCTTGACACTTGTCAACACTGGGTCTGACTGAGGGCCTCCAGGAGAGAAGCCCAAGCAAGACGTGCCCCGAGGAGCGTCTAACCACATGTCAACACTGGGTCTGACTGAGCGCCTCCAGGAGAGAGGCCCAAGCAAGACACGCCCCGAGGAGCGTCTTGACACATGTCAACACTGGGTCTGACTGAGGGCCTCAATGAGAGAAGCCCAAGCAAGACGCGCCCCGAGGAGCGTCTTGCCACATGTCAACACTGGGTCTGACAGAGGGCCTCCAGGAGAGAGGCCCAAGCAATACGTGCCCCGAGGAGCGTCTTGACACATGTCACCACTGGGTCTGACTGAGCGCCTCCAGGAGAGAGGCCCAAGCAAGACGCGCCCCGAGGAGCGTCTTGCCACATGTCACCACTGGGTCTGACTGAGCGCCTCCAGGAGAGAGGCTCAAGCAAGACGCGCCCCGAGGAGCGTCTTGCCACATGTCAACACTGGGTCTGACTGAGCGCCTCCAGGAGAGAGGCCCAAGCAAGACGTGCCCCGAGGAAAGTCTTGCCACATGTCAACACTGGGTCTGACTGAGCGCCTCCAGGAGAGAGGCCCAAGCAAGAAGCACCCCGAGGAGCGTCTTGCCTCTTGTCAACAATGGGTCTGACTGAGGGCCTCCAGGAGAGAAGCCCAAGCAAGACGCACCCCGAGGAGCGTCTTGCCACATGTCAGCACTCGGTCTGACTGAGCGCCTCCAGGAGAGAGGCCCAAGCAAGACGCGCCCCGAGGTGCTTCTTGCCACGTGTCAACACTGGAGCTGATTGAGGGCCTCCAGGAGAGAGGCCCAAGCAAGACGCGCCCCGAGGAGCGTCTTGCCACATGTCAACACTGGTTCTGACAGAGGGCCTCCAGGAGAGAGGCCCAAGCAAGACGCGCCCCGAGGAGCGTCTTGCCACATGTCAGCACTCGGTCTGACTGAGCGCCTCCAGGAGAGAGGCCCAAGCAAGACGCGCCCCGAGGTGCGTCTTGCCACATGTCAACACTGGGTCTGACTGAGCGCCTCCAGGAGAGAGGCCCAAGTAAGACGCGCCCCGAGGAGCGTCTTGCCACATGTCAACACTGGGTCTGACTGAGCGCCTCCAGGAGAGAGGCCCAAGCAAGACGCGCCCCGAGGAGCGTCTTGCCACGTGTCAACACTGGTTCTGATTGAGGGCCTCCAGGAGAGAGGCCCAAGCAAGACATGCCCCGAGGAGCGTCTTGCCACATGTCACCACTGGGTCTGACTGAGCGCCTCAAGGAGAGAGGCCCAAGAAAGACGCGCCCCGAGGAGCGTCTTGCCACATGTCAGCACTCGGTCTGACTGAGCGCCTCCAGGAGAGAGGCCCAAGCAAGACGCGCCCCGAGGAGCGTCTTGCCACATGTCACCACTGGGTCTGACTGAGAGCCTCCAGGAGAGAGGCCCAAGCAAGACGCGCCCCGAGGAGCGTCTTGCCACACGTCAACACTGGGTCTGACTGAGCGCCTCCAGGAGAGAGGCCCAAGTAAGACGCGCCCCGAGGAGCGTCTTGCCACATGTCAACACTGGGTCTGACTGAGCGCCTCCAGGAGAGAGGCCCAAGCAAGACGCGCCCCGAGGAGTGTCTTGACACTTGTTAACACTGGGTCTGACTGAGGGCCTCCATGAGAGAAGCCCAAGCAAGACATGCCCCGAGGAGTGTCTTGCCACATGTCAACACTGGGTCTGACAGAGGGCCTCCAGGAGAGAGGCCCAAGCAATACGCGCCCCGAGGAGCGTCTTGCCATATGTCACCACTGGGTCTGACTGAGCGCCTCCAGGAGAGAGGCCCAAGCAAGACACGCCCCGAGGAGCGTCTTGCCACATGTCAGCACTCGATCTGACTGAGCGCCTCCAGGAGAGAGAGCCAAGCAAGACGCGCCCCTAGGAGCGTCTTGCCACATGTCAACACTGGGTCTGACAGCGGGCCTCCAGGAGAGAGGCCCAAGCAAGACGCGCCCCGAGGAGTGTCTTGCCACATGTCATCACTGGGTCTGACAGAGGGCCTCCAGGAAAAAGGCCCAAGCAAGATGCGCCCCGAGGAGTGTCTTGACTCTTGTCAACACTGGGTCTGACTGTGAGCCTCCAGGAGAGAGGCCCAAGCAAGACGTGCCCCGAGGAGCGTCTTGACACTTGTCAACACTGGGTCTGACTGAGGGCCTCCAGGAGAGAAGCCCAAGCAAGACGTGCCCCGAGGAGCGTCTAACCACATGTCAACACTGGGTCTGACTGAGCGCCTCCAGGAGAGAGGCCCAAGCAAGACACGCCCCGAGGAGCGTCTTGACACATGTCAACACTGGGTCTGACTGAGGGCCTCAATGAGAGAAGCCCAAGCAAGACGCGCCCCGAGGAGCGTCTTGCCACATGTCAACACTGGGTCTGACAGAGGGCCTCCAGGAGAGAGGCCCAAGCAATACGTGCCCCGAGGAGCGTCTTGACACATGTCACCACTGGGTCTGACTGAGCGCCTCCAGGAGAGAGGCCCAAGCAAGACGCGCCCCGAGGAGCGTCTTGCCACATGTCACCACTGGGTCTGACTGAGCGCCTCCAGGAGAGAGGCTCAAGCAAGACGCGCCCCGAGGAGCGTCTTGCCACATGTCAACACTGGGTCTGACTGAGCGCCTCCAGGAGAGAGGCCCAAGCAAGACGTGCCCCGAGGCGCGTCTTGCCACATGTCAACACTGGGTCTGACTGAGCGCCTCCAGGAGAGAGGCCCAAGCAAGAAGCACCCCGAGGAGCGTCTTGCCTCTTGTCAACAATGGGTCTGACTGAGGGCCTCCAGGAGAGAAGCCCAAGCAAGACGCACCCCGAGGAGCGTCTTGCCACATGTCAACAATGGGTCTGACTGAGTGCCTCCAGAAGAGAGGCCCAAGCAAGACGCGCCCCGAGGAGCATCTTGACACTTGTCAACACTGGGTCTGACTGAGGGCCTCCATGAGAGAGGCCCAAGCAAGACACGCCCCGAGGAGCGTCTTGCCACATGTCAACACTGGGTCTGACAGAGGGCCTCCAGGAGAGAGGCCCAAGCAAGACTCACCCCGAGGAGTGTCTTGCCACATGTCACCACTGGGTCTGACTGAGCGCCTCTAGGAGAGAGGCCCAAGCAAGACGCGCCCCGAGGAGCGTCATGCCACATGTCACTACTCGGTTTGACTGAGCGCCTCCAGGAGAGAGGCCCAAGCAAGACGCGCCCCGAGGAGCGTCTTGCCACATGTCAACACTGGGTCTGACTGAGCGCCTCCAGGAGAGAGGCCCAAGGAAGACGCGCCCCGAGGAGCGTCTTGCCAAATGTCAACACTGGGTCTGACTGAGCGCCTCCAGGAGAGAGGCCCAAGCAAGACGCGCCCCGAGGAGCGTCTTGCCACGTGTCAACACTGGGTCTGATTGAGGGCCTCCAGGAGAGAGGCCCAAGCAAGACGCGCCCCGAGGAGCGTCTTGCCACATGTCAACACTGGGTCTGACAGAGGGCCTCCAGGAGAGAGGCCCAAGCAATACGTGCCCCGAGGAGCGTCTTGCCACATGTCACCACTGGGTCTGACTGAGCGCCTCCAGGAGAGAGGCCCAAGTAAGACGCCCCCCGAGGAGCGTCTTGCCACATGTCACCACTGGGTCTGACTGAGCGCCTCCAGGAGAGAGGCCCAAGCAAGACGCGCCCCGAGGAGCGTCTTGCCACATGTCAACACTGGGTCTGACTGAGCGCATCCAGGAGAGAGGCCCAAGCAAGACGTGCCCCGAGGAGCGTCTTGCCACATGTCAACACTGGGTCTGACTGAGCGCCTCCAGGAGAGAGGCCCAAGCAAGAAGCGCCCCGAGGAGCGTCTTGCCTCTTGTCAACAATGGGTCTGACTGAGGGCCTCCAGGAGAGAAGCCCAAGCAAGACGCACCCCGAGGAGCGTCTTGCCACATGTCAACAATGGGTCTGTCTGAGTGCCTCCAGGAGAGAGGCCCAAGCAAGACGCGCCCCGAGGAGCGTCTTGACACTTGTCAACACTGGGTCTGACTGAGGGCCTCCATGAGAGAGGCCCAAGCAAGACACGCCCCGAGGAGCGTCTTGCCACATGTCAACACTGGGTCTGACAGAGGGCCTCCAGGAGAGAGGCCCAAGCAAGACTCGCCCCGAGGAGTGTCTTGCCACATGTCACCACTGGGTCTGACTGAGCGCCTCTAGGAGAGAGGCCCAAGCAAGACGCGCCCCGAGGAGCGTCATGCCACATGTCACTACTCGGTTTGACTGAGCGCCTCCAGGAGAGAGGCCCAAGCAAGACACGCCCCGAGGAGCGTCTTGCCACGTGTCAACACTGGGTCTGACAGAGGGCCTCCAGGAGAGAGGCTCAAGCAAGACGCGCCCCGAGTAGCGTCTTGCCACATGTCAGCACTCGGTCTGACTGAGCGCCTCCAGGAGAGAGGCCCAAGCAAGACGCGCCCCGAGGAGCGTCTTGCCACATGTCAACACTGGGTCTGACTGAGCGCCTCCAGGAGAGAGGCCCAAGGAAGACGGGCCCGAGGAGCGTCTTGCCAAATGTCAACACTGGGTCTAACTGAGCGCCTCCAGGAGAGAGGCCCAAGCAAGACGCGCCCCGAGGAGCGTCTTGCCACGTGTCAACACTGGGTCTGATTGAGGGCCTCCAGGAGAGAGGCCCAAGCAAGACGTGCCCCGAGGAGCGTCTTGCCACATGTCACCACTGGCTCTGACTGAGCGCCTCCAGGAGAGAGGCCCAAGCAAGACGCGCCCCGAGGAGCGTCTTGCCACATGTCAACACTCGGTCTGACTGAGCGCCTCCAGGAGAGAGGCCCAAGCAAGACGCGCTCCGAGGAGCGTCTTGCCACATGTCACCACTGGGTCTGACTGAGAGCCTCCAGGAGAGAGGCCCAAGCAAGACGCGCCCCGAGGAGCGTCTTGCCACATGTCAACACTGGGTCTGACTGAGCGCCTCCAGGAGAGAGGCCCAAGTAAGACGCGCCCCGAGGAGCGTCTTGCCACATGTCAACACTGGGTCTGACTGAGCGCCTCCAGGAGAGAGGCCCAAGCAAGACGCGCCCCGAGGAGTGTCTTGACACTTGTTAACACTGGGTCTGACTGAGGGCCTCCATGAGAGAAGCCCAAGCAAGACATGCCCCGAGGAGTGTCTTGCCACATGTCAACACTGGGTCTGACAGAGGGCCTCCAGGAGAGAGGCCCAAGCAATACGCGTCCCGAGGAGCGTCTTGCCATATGTCACCACTGGGTCTGACTGAGCGCCTCCAGGAGAGAGGCCCAAGCAAGACACGCCCCGAGGAGCGTCTTGCCACATGTCAGCACTCGGTCTGACTGAGTGCCTCCAGGAGAGAGAGCCAAGCAAGACGCGCCCCTAGGAGCGTCTTGCCACATGTCAACACTGGGTCTGACAGAGGGCCTCCAGGAGAGAGGCCCAAGCAAGAAGCTCCCCGAGGAGTGTCTTGCCACATGTCAACACTGGGTCTGACAGAGGGCCTCCAGGAGAGAGGCCCAAGCAAGATGCGCCCCGAGGAGTGTCTTGACACTTGTCAACACTGGGTCTGACTGAGGGCCTCCATGAGAGAAGCCCAAGCAAGACGCGCCCCGAGGAGTTTCTTGCCACATGTCAACACTGGGTCTGACAGAGGGCCTCCAGGAGAGAGGCCCAAGCAAGACTCGCCCCAAGGAGTGTCTTGCCACATGTCACCACTGGGTCTGACTGAGCGCCTCTAGGAGAGAGGCCCAAGCAAGACGCGCCCCGAGGAGCGTCATGCCACATGTCACTACTCGGTTTGACTGAGAGCCTCCAGGAGAGAGGCCCAAGCAAGACGCGCCCCGAGGAGCGTCTTGCCACGTGTCAACACTGGGTCTGATTGAGGGCCTCCAGGAGAGAGGCCCAAGCAAGATGCGCCCCGAGGAGCGTCTTGCCACATGTCAACACTGGGTCTGACAGAGGGCCTCCAGGAGAGAGGCCCAAGCAAGACGCGCCCCGAGGAGCGTCTTGCCACATGTCAGCACTCGGTCTGACTGAGCGCCTCCAGGAGAGAGGCCCAAGTAAGACGCGCCCCGAGGAGCGTCTTGCCACGTGTCAACACTGGGTCTGATTGAGGGCCTCCAGGAGAGAGGCCCAAGCAAGACGTGCCCCGAGGAGCGTCTTGCCACATGTCACCACTGGGTCTGACTGAGCGCCTCCAGGAGAGAGGCCCAAGCAAGACGCGGCCCGAGGAGCGTCTTGCCACATGTCAGCACTCGGTCTGACTGAGCGCCTCCAGGAGAGAGGCCCAAGCAAGACGCGCCCCGAGGAGCGTCTTGCCACATGTCACCACTGGGTCTGACTGAGAGCCTCCAGGAGAGAGGCCCAAGCAAGACGCGCCCCGAGGAGCGTCTTGCCACATGTCAACACTGGGTCTGACTGAGCGCCTCCAGGAGAGAGGCCCAAGTAAGACGCGCCCCGAGGAGCGTCTTGCCACATGTCAACACTGGGTCTGACTGAGCGCCTCCAGGAGAGAGGCCCAAGCAAGACGCGCCCCGAGGAGTGTCTTGACACTTGTTAACACTGGGTCTGACTGAGGGCCTCCATGAGAGAAGCCCAAGCAAGACGCGCCCCGAGGAGTTTCTTGCCACATGTCAACACTGGGTCTGACAGAGTGCCTCCAGGAGAGAGGCCCAAGCAAGACTCGCCCCGAAGGAGTGTCTTGCCACATGTCACCACTGGGTCTGACTGAGCGCCTCTAGGAGAGAGGCCCAAGCAAGACGCGCCCCGAGGAGCGTCATGCCACATGTCACTACTCGGTTTGACTGAGAGCCTCCAGGAGAGAGGCCCAAGCAAGACGCGCCCCGATGAGCGTCTTGCCACGTGTCAACACTGGGTCTGATTGAGGGCCTCCAGGAGAGAGGCCCAAGCAAGATGCGCCCCGAGGAGCGTCTTGCCACATGTCAACACTGGGTCTGACAGAGGGCCTCCAGGAGAGAGGCCCAAGCAAGACGCGCCCCGAGGAGCGTCTTGCCACATGTCAGCACTCGGTCTGACTGAGCGCCTCCAGGAGAGAGGCCCAAGTAAGACGCGCCCCGAGGAGCGTCTTGCCACGTGTCAACACTGGGTCTGATTGAGGGCCTCCAGGAGAGAGGCCCAAGCAAGACGTGCCCCGAGGAGCGTCTTGCCACATGTCACCACTGGGTCTGACTGAGCGCCTCCAGGAGAGAGGCCCAAGCAAGACGCGCCCCGAGGAGCGTCTTGCCACTTGTCAGCACTCGGTCTGACTGAGCGCCTCCAGGAGAGAGGCCCAAGCAAGACGCGCCCCGAGGAGCGTCTTGCCACATGTCACCACTGGGTCTGACTGAGAGCCTCCAGGAGAGAGGCCCAAGCAAGACGCGCCCTGAGGAGCGTCTTGCCACATGTCAACACTGGGTCTGACTGAGCGCCTCCAGGAGAGAGGCCCAAGTAAGACGCGCCCCGAGGAGCGTCTTGCCACATGTCAACACTGGGTCTGACTGAGCGCCTCCAGGAGAGAGGCCCAAGCAAGACGCGCCCCGAGGAGTGTCTTGACACTTGTTAACACTGGGTCTGACTGAGGGCCTCCATGAGAGAAGCCCAAGCAAGACATGCCCCGAGGAGTGTCTTGCCACATGTCAACACTGGGTCTGACAGAGGGCCTCCAGGAGAGAGGCCCAAGCAATACGCGCCCCGAGGAGCGTCTTGCCATATGTCACCACTGGGTCTGACTGAGCGCCTCTAGGAGAGAGGCCCAAGCAAGACACGCCCCGAGGAGCGTCTTGCCACATGTCAGCACTCGGTCTGACTGAGCGCCTCCAGGAGAGAGGCCCAAGCAAGAAGCGCCACGAGGAGCGTCTTGCCACATGTCAACAATGGGTCTGACTGAGCGCCTCCAGGAGAGAGGCCCAAGAAAGACGAGCCCCGAGGAGCGTCTTGACACTTGTCAACACTGGGTCTGACTGAGCGCCTCCAGGAGAGAGGCCCAAGCAAGACGCGCACCGAGGAGCGTCTTGCCACATGTCAGCACTCGGTCTGACTGAGCGCCTCCAGGAGAGAGGCCCAAGCAAGACGTGCCCCGAGGAGCGTCTTGACACTTGTCAACACTGGGTCTGACAGCGGGCCTCCAGGAGAGAGGCCGAAGCAAGACGCGCCTCGAGGAGTGTCTTGCCACATGTCAACACTGGGTCTGACAGAGGGCCTCCAGGAGAGAGGCCCACGCAACACGCGCCCCGAGGAGCGTCTTGCCATATGTCACCACTGGGTCTGACTGAGCGCCTCCAGGAGAGAGGCCAAAGCAAGACGCGCACCGAGGAGCGTCTTGCCACATGTCAGCACTCGGTCTGACTGAGCGCCTCCAGGAGAGAGGCCCAAGCAAGACGCGCCCCTAGGAGCGTCTTGCCACATGTCAACACTGGGTCTGACAGAGGGCCTCCAGGAGAGAGGCCCAAGCAAGACGCGCCCCGAGGAGTGTCTTGCCATATGTCACCACTGGGTCTGACTGAGCGCCTCAAGGAGAGAGGCCCAAGCAAGACGCGCCCCGAGGAGCGTCTTGCCACATGTCAGCACTCGGTCTGACGGAGCGCCTCCAGGAGAGAGGCCCAAGCAAGATGCGCCCCTAAGAGTATCTTGCCACATGTCAACACTGGGTCTGACAGCGGGCCTCTAGGAGAGAAGCCCAAGCAAGACGCGCCCCAAGGAGTGTCTTGCCACCTGTCAACACTGGGTCTGACTGAGGGCCTCCAGGAGAGAGGCCCAAGCAATACGCGCCCCGAGGAGTGTCTTGCCATATGTCACCACTGAGTCTGACTGAGCGCCTCCAGGAGAGAGGCCCAAGCAAGACGCGCCCCGAGGAGCGTCTTGCCACATGTCAACACTGGGTCTGACAGAGGGCCTCCAGGAGAGAGGCCCAAGCAACACGCGCCCCGAGAAGCATCTTGCCATATGTCACCACTGGGTCTGACTGAGCGCCTCCAGGAGAGAGGCCCAAGCAAGACGCGCCCCGAGGAGCGTCTTGCCACATGTCAGCACTCGGTCTGACTGAGCGCCTCCAGGAGAGAGACCCAAGCAAGACGCGCCCCTAGGAGCGTCTTGCCACATGTCAACACTGGGTCTGACAGCGGGCCTCCAGGAGAGAGGCCGAAGCAAGACGCGCCTCGAGGAGTGTCTTGCCACATGTCACCACTGGGTCTGACAGAGCGCCTCCAGGAGAGAGGCCCAAGCAAGACTTGCCCGAGGAGCGTCATGCCACATGTCACTACTCGGTCTGACTGAGCGCCTCCAGGAGAGAGGCCCAAGCAAGACGCGCCCCGAGGAGCATCTTGCCACGTGTCAACACTGGGTCCGATTGAGGGCCTCCAGTTGAGAGGCCCAAGCAAGACGCGCCCCGAGGAGGGTCTTGCCACATGTCAACACTGGGTCTGTCAGAGGGCCTCCAGGAGAGAGGCCCAAGCAAGACGCGCCCCGAGGAGTGTCTTGCCACATGTCAACACTGGGTCTGACTGAGCGCCTCCAGGAGAGAAGCCCAAGCAAGACGCGCCCCGAGGAGCGTCTTGCCACATGTCAGCACTCGGTCTGACTGAGCGCCTCCAGGAGAGAGGCCCAAGCAAGACGCGCCCCGAGGAGCGTCTTGCCACATGTCAACACTGGGTCTGACTGAGCGCCTCCAGGAGAGAGGCCCAAGTAAGACGCGCCCCGAGGAGCGTCTTGCCACATGTCAACACTGGGTCTGACTGAGCGCCTCCAGGAGAGAGGCCCAAGCAAGACGCGCCCCGAGGAGTGTCTTGACACTTGTTAACACTGGGTCTGACTGAGGGCCTCCATGAGAGAAGCCCAAGCAATACGCGCCCCGAGGAGCGTCTTGCCATATGTCACCACTGGGTCTGACTGAGCGCCTCTAGGAGAGAGGCCCAAGCAAGACACGCCCCGAGGAGCGTCTTGCCACATGTCAGCACTCGGTCTGACTGAGCGCCTCCAGGAGAGAGGCCCAAGCAAGAAGCGCCACGAGGAGCGTCTTGCCACATGTCAACAATGGGTCTGACTGAGCGCCTCCAGGAGAGAGGCCCAAGAAAGACGAGCCCCGAGGAGCGTCTTGACACTTGTCAACACTGGGTCTGACAGAGGGCCTCCAGGAGAGAGGCCCACGCAACACGCGCCCCGAGGAGCGTCTTGCCATATGTCACCACTGGGTCTGACTGAGCGCCTCCAGGAGAGAGGCCAAAGCAAGACGCGCACCGAGGAGCGTCTTGCCACATGTCAGCACTCGGTCTGACTGAGCGCCTCCAGGAGAGAGGCCCAAGCAAGACGCGCCCCTAGGAGCGTCTTGCCACATGTCAACACTGGGTCTGACAGAGGGCCTCCAGGAGAGAGGCCCAAGCAAGACGCGCCCCGAGGAGTGTCTTGCCACATGTCACCACTGGGTCTGACAGAGGGCTTCCAGGAGAGAGGCCCAAGCAATACGCGCACCGAGGAGCGTCTTGCCATATGTCACCACTGGGTCTGACTGAGCGCCTCCAGGAGAGAGGCCCAAGCAAGACGCGCCCCGAGGAGCGTCTTGCCACATGTCATCACTCGGTCTGACTGAGCGCCTCCAGGAGAGAGGCCCAAGCAAGACGCGCCCCTAGGAGCGTCTTGCCACATGTCAACACTGGGTCTGACTGAGCGCCTCCAGGAGAGAAGCCCAAGCAAGACGCGCCCCGAGGAGTGTCTTGCCACATGTCAACACTGGGTCTGACAGAGGGCCTCCAGGAGAGAGGCCCAAGCAACACGCGCCCCGAGGAGCGTCTTGCCATATGTCACCACTGGGTCTGACTGAGCGCCTCAAGGAGAGAGGCCCAAGCAAGACGCGCCCCGAGGAGCGTCTTGCCACATGTCAGCACTCGGTCTGACGGAGCGCCTCCAGGAGAGAGGCCCAAGCAAGATGCGCCCCTAAGAGTATTTTGCCACATGTCAACACTGGGTCTGACAGCGGGCCTCCAGGAGAGAAGCCCAAGCAAGACGCGCCCCGAGGAGTGTCTTGCCACCTGTCAACACTGGGTCTGACTGAGGGCCTCCAGGAGAGAGGCCCAAGCAATACGCGCCCCGAGGAGTGTCTTGCCATATGTCACCACTGAGTCTGACTGAGCGCCTCCAGGAGAGAGGCCCAAGCAAGACGCGCCCCGAGGAGCGTCTTGCCACATGTCAACACTGGGTCTGACAGAGGGCCTCCAGGAGAGAGGCCCAAGCAACACGCGCCCCGAGAAGCATCTTGCCATATGTCACCACTGGGTCTGACTGAGCGCCTCCAGGAGAGAGGCCCAAGCAAGACGCGCCCCGAGGAGCGTCTTGCCACATGTCAGCACTCGGTCTGACTGAGCGCCTCCAGGAGAGAGACCCAAGCAAGACGCGCCCCTAGGAGCGTCTTGCCACATGTCAACACTGGGTCTGACAGCGGGCCTCCAGGAGAGAGGCCGAAGCAAGACGCGCCTCGAGGAGTGTCTTGCCACATGTCAACACTGGGTCTGACAGAGGGCCTCCAGGAGAGAGGCCCAAGCAAGACGCGCACCGAGGAGCGTCTCTCCACATGTCAGCACTCGGTCTGACTGAGCGCCTCCAGGAGAGAGGCCCAAGCAAGACGTGCCCCGAGGAGCGTCTTGACACTTGTCAACACTGGGTCTGACTGAGGGCCTCCAGGAGAGAAGCCCAAGCAAGACGCGCCCCGAGGAGTGTCTTGCCACATGTCAACACTGGGTCTGACAGAGGGCCTCCAGGAGAGAGGCCCACGCAACACGCGCCCCGAGGAGCGTCTTGCCATATGTCACCACTGGGTCTGACTGAGCGCCTCCAGGAGAGAGGCCAAAGCAAGACGCGCACCGAGGAGCGTCTTGCCACATGTCAGCACTCGGTCTGACTGAGCGCCTCCAGGAGAGAGGCCCAAGCAAGACGCGCCCCTAGGAGCGTCTTGCCACATGTCAACACTTGGTCTGACAGAGGGCCTCCAGGAGAGAGGCCCAAGCAAGACGCGCCCCGAGGAGTGTCTTGCCACATGTCACCACTGGGTCTGACAGAGGGCTTCCAGGAGAGAGGCCCAAGCAATACGCGCACCGAGGAGCGTCTTGCCATATGTCACCACTGGGTCTGACTGAGCGCCTCCAGGAGAGAGGCCCAAGCAAGACGCGCCCCGAGGAGCGTCTTGCCACATGTCATCACTCGGTCTGACTGAGCGCCTCCAGGAGAGAGGCCCAAGCAAGACGCGCCCCTAGGAGCGTCTTGCCACATGTCAACACTGGGTCTGACTGAGCGCCTCCAGGAGAGAAGCCCAAGCAAGACGCGCCCCGAGGAGTGTCTTGCCACATGTCAACACTGGGTCTGACAGAGGGCCTCCAGGAGAGAGGCCCAAGCAACACGTGCCCCGAGGAGCGTCTTGCCATATGTCACCACTGGGTCTGACTGAGCGCCTCAAGGAGAGAGGCCCAAGCAAGACGCGCCCCGAGGAGCGTCTTGCCACATGTCAGCACTCGGTCTGACGGAGCGCCTCCAGGAGAGAGGCCCAAGCAAGATGCGCCCCTAAGAGTATCTTGCCACATGTCAACACTGGGTCTGACAGCGGGCCTCCAGGAGAGAAGCCCAAGCAAGACGCGCCCCGAGGAGTGTCTTGCCACCTGTCAACACTGGGTCTGACTGAGGGCCTCCAGGAGAGAGGCCCAAGCAATACGCGCCCCGAGGAGTGTCTTGCCATATGTCACCACTGAGTCTGACTGAGCGCCTCCAGGAGAGAGGCCCAAGCAAGACGCGCCCCGAGGAGCTTCTTGCCACATGTCAACACTGGGTCTGACAGAGGGCCTCCAGGAGAGAGGCCCAAGCAACACGCGCCCCGAGAAGCATCTTGCCATATGTCACCACTGGGTCTGACTGAGCGCCTCCAGGAGAGAGGCCCAAGCAAGACGCGCCCCGAGGAGCGTCTTGCCACATGTCAGCACTCGGTCTGACTGAGCGCCTCCAGGAGAGAGACCCAAGCAAGACGCGCCCCTAGGAGCGTCTTGCCACATGTCAACACTGGGTCTGACAGCGGGCCTCCAGGAGAGAGGCCGAAGCAAGACGCGCCTCGAGGAGTGTCTTGCCACATGTCACCACTGGGTCTGACTGAGCGCCTCCAGGAGAGAGGCCCAAGCAAGACTTGCCCGAGGAGCGTCATGCCACATGTCACTACTCGGTCTGACTGAGCGCCTCCAGGAGAGAGGCCCAAGCAAGACGCGCCCCGAGGAGCATCTTGCCACGTGTCAACACTGGGTCCGATTGAGGGCCTCCAGGAGAGAGGCCCAAGCAAGACGCGCCCCGAGGAGGGTCTTGCCACATGTCAACACTGGGTCTGTCAGAGGGCCTCCAGGAGAGAGGCCCAAGCAAGACGCGCCCCGAGGAGTGTCTTGCCACATGTCAACACTGGGTCTGACTGAGCGCCTCCAGGAGAGAGGCCCAAGCAAGACGCGCCCCGAGGAGCGTCTTGCCACATGTCACCACTGGGTCTGACTGAGAGCCTCCAGGAGAGAGGCCCAAGCAAGACGCGCCCCGAGGAGCGTCTTGCCACATGTCAACACTGGGTCTGACTGTGCACCTCCAGGAGAGAGGCCCAAGCAAGACGTGCCCCGAGGAGCGTCTTGACACTTGTCAACACTGGGTCTGACTGAGGGCCTCCAGGAGAGAAGCCCAAGCAAGACGTGCCCCGAGGAGCGTCTTGCCACATGTCAACACTGGGTCTGACTGAGCGCCTCCAGGTGAGAGGCCCAAGCAAGACACGCCCCGAGGAGCGTCTTGACACATGTCAACACTGGGTCTGACTGAGGGCCTCAATGAGAGAAGCCCAAGCAAGACGCGCCCCGAGGAGCGTCTTGCCACATGTCAACACTGGGTCTGACAGAGGGCCTCCAGGAGAGAGGCCCAAGCAATACGTGCCCCGAGGAGCGTCTTGCCACATGTCACCACTGGGTCTGACTGAGCGCCTCCAGGAGAGAGGCCCAAGTAAGACGCGCCCCGAGGAGCGTCTTGCCACATGTCACCACTGGGTCTGACTGAGCGCCTCCAGGAGAGAGGTCCAAGCAAGACGCGCCCCGAGGAGCGTCTTGCCACATGTCAACACTGGGTCTGACTGAGCGCCTCCAGGAGAGAGGCCCAAGCAAGACGTGCCCCGAGGAGCGTCTTGCCACATGTCAACACTGGGTCTGACTGAGCGCCTCCAGGAGAGAGGCCCACGCAAGAAGCGCCCCGAGGAGCGTCTTGCCTCTTGTCAACAATGGGTCTGACTGAGGGCCTCCAGGAGAGAGGCCCATGGAAGACGCGCCCCGAGGAGCGTCTTGCCAAATGTCAACACTGGGTCTGACTGAGCGCCTCCAGGAGAGAGGCCCAAGCAAGACGCGCCCCGAGGAGCGTCTTGCCACGTGTCAACACTGGGTCTGATTGAGGGCCTCCAGGAGAGAGGCCCAAGCAAGACGCGCCCCGAGGAGCGTCTTGCCACATGTCAACACTGGGTCTGACAGAGGGCCTCCAAGAGAGAGGCCCAAGCAATACGTGCCCCGAAGAGCGTCTTGCCACATGTCACCACTGGGTCTGACTGAGCGCCTCCAGGAGAGAGGCCCAAGTAAGACGCGCCCCGAGGAGCGTCTTGCCACATGTCACCACTGGGTCTGACTGAGCGCCTCCAGGAGAGAGGCCCAAGCAAGACGCGCCCCGAGGAGCGTCTTGCCACATGTCAACACTGGGTCTGACTGAGCGCCTCCAGGAGAGAGGCCCAAGGAAGATGCGCCCCGAGGAGCGTCTTGCCAACTGTCAACACTGGGTCTGACTGAGCGCCTCCAGGAGAGAGGCCCAAGCAAGACGCGCCCCGAGGAGCGTCTTGCCACGTGTCAACACTGGGTCTGATTGAGGGCCTCCAGGAGAGAGGCCCAAGCAAGACGCGCCCCGAGGAGCGTCTTGCCACATGTCAACACTGGGTCTGACAGAGGGCCTCCAGGAGAGAGGCCCAAGCAATACGTGCCCCGAAGAGCGTCTTGCCACATGTCACCACTGGGTCTTACTGAGCGCCTCCAGGAGAGAGGCCCAAGTAAGACGCGCCCCTAGGAGCGTCTTGCCACATGTCACCACTGGGTCTGACTGAGCGCCTCCAGGAGAGAGGCCCAAGCAAGACGCGCCCCGAGGAGCGTCTTGCCACATGTCAACACTGGGTCTGACTGAGCGCCTCCAGGAGAGAGGCCCAAGCAAGACGTGCCCCGAGGAGCGTCTTGCCACATGTCAACACTGGGTCTGACTGAGCGCCTCCAGGAGAGAGGCCCAAGGAAGACGCGCCCCGAGGAGCGTCTTGCCAAATGTCAACACTGGGTCTAACTGAGCGCCTCCAGGAGAGAGGCCCAAGCAAGATGCGCCCCGAGGAGCGTCTTGCCACGTGTCAACACTGGGTCTGATTGAGGGCCTCCAGGAGAGAGGCCCAAGCAAGACGTGCCCCGAGGAGCGTCTTGCCACATGTCACCACTGGGTCTGACTGAGCGCCTCCAGGATAGATGCCCAAGCAAGACGCGCCCCGAGGAGCGTCTTGCCACATGTCAGCACTCGGTCTGACTGAGCGCCTCCAGGAGAGAGGCCCAAGCAAGACGCGCCCCGAGGAGCGTCTTGCCACATGTCACCACTGGGTCTGACTGAGAGCCTCCAGGAGAGAGGCCCAAGCAAGACGCGCCCCGAGGAGCGTCTTGCCACATGTCAACACTGGGTCTGACTGAGCGCCTCCAGGAGAGAGGCCCAAGTAAGACGCGCCCCGAGGAGCGTCTTGCCACATGTCAACACTGGGTCTGACTGAGCGCCTCCAGGAGAGAGGCCCAAGCAAGACGCGCCCCGAGGAGTGTCTTGACACCTGTTAACACTGGGTCTGACTGAGGGCCTCCATGAGAGATGCCCAAGCAAGGCATGCCCCGAGGAGTGTCTTGCCACATGTCAACACTGGGTTTGACAGAGGGCCTCCAGGAGAGAGGCCCAAGCAATACGCGTCCCGAGGAGCGTCTTGCCATATGTCACCACTGGGTCTGACTGAGCGCCTCCAGGAGAGAGGCCCAAGCAAGACACGCCCCGAGGAGCGTCTTGCCACATGTCAGCACTCGGTCTGACTGAGCGCCTCCAGGAGAGAGAGCAGAGCAAGACGCGCCCCTAGGAGCGTCTTGCCACATGTCAACACTGGGTCTGACAGAGGGCCTCCAGGAGAGAGGCCCAAGCAAGACGATCCCCGAGGAGTGTCTTGCCACATGTCAACACTGGGTCTGACCGAGGGCCTCCAGGAGAGAGGCCCAAGCAAGATGCGCCCCGAGGAGTGTCTTGACACTTGTCAACACTGGGTCTGACTGAGGGCCTCCATGAGAGAAGCCCAAGCAAGACGCGCCCCGAGGAGTTTCTTGCCACATGTCAACACTGGGTCTGACAGAGGGCCTCCAGGAGAGAGGCCCAAGCAAGACGCGCCCCGAGGAGTGTCTTGCCACATGTCAACACTGGGTCTGACTGAGCGCCTCCAGGAGAGAGGCCCAAGCAAGACGGCGCACCGAGGAGCGTCTTGCCACATGTCACCACTGGGTCTGACTGAGAGCCTCCAGGAGAGAGGCCCAAGCAAGACGCGCCCCGAGGAGCGTCTTGCCACATGTCAACAGTGGGTCTGACTGAGCGCCTCCAGGAGAGAGGCCCAAGCAAGACGTGCCCCGAGGAGCGTCTTGACACTTGTCAACACTGGGTCTGACTGAGGGCCTCCAGGAGAGAAGCCCAAGCAAGACGTGCCCCGAGGAGCGTCTTGCCACATGTCAACACTGGGTCTGACTGAGCGCCTCCAGGAGAGAAGCCCAAGCAAGACGCGCCCCGAGGAGCGTCTTGCCACATGTCAACACTGGGTCTGACAGAGGGCCTCCAGGAGAGAGGCCCAAGCAAGACGCGCCCCGAGGAGTGTCTTGCCATATGTCACCACTGAGTCTGACTGAGCGCCTCCAGGAGAGAGGCCCAAGCAAGACGCGCCCCGAGGAGCGTCTTGCCACATGTCAACACTGGGTCTGACAGAGGGCCTCCAGGAGAGAGGCCCAAGCAACACGCGCCCCGAGAAGCATCTTGCCATATGTCACCACTGGGTCTGACTGAGCGCCTCCAGGAGAGAGGCCCAAGCAAGACGCGCCCCGAGGAGCGTCTTGCCACATGTCAGCACTCGGTCTGACTGAGCGCCTCCAGGAGAGAGACCCAAGCAAGACGCGCCCCTAGGAGCGTCTTGCCACATGTCAACACTGGGTCTGACAGCGGGCCTCCAGGAGAGAGGCCGAAGCAAGACGCGCCTCGAGGAGTGTCTTGCCACTTGTCACCACTGGGTCTGACTGAGCGCCTCCAGGAGAGAGGCCCAAGCAAGACTTGCCCGAGGAGACTCATGCCACATGTCACTACTCGGTCTGACTGAGCGCCTCCAGGAGAGAGGCCCAAGCAAGACGCGCCCCGAGGAGCATCTTGCCACGTGTCAACACTGGGTCCGATTGAGGGCCTCCAGTTGAGAGGCCCAAGCAAGACGCGCCCCGAGGAGGGTCTTGCCACATGTCAACACTGGGTCTGTCAGAGGGCCTCCAGGAGAGAGGCCCAAGCAAGACGCGCCCCGAGGAGTGTCTTGCCACATGTCAACACTGGGTCTGACTGAGCGCCTCCAGGAGAGAGGCCCAAGCAAGACGCGCCCCGAGGAGCGTCTTGCCACATGTCAGCACTCGGTCTGACTGAGCGCCTCCAGGAGAGAGGCCCAAGCAAGACGCGCCCCGAGGAGCGTCTTGCCACATGTCAACACTGGGTCTGACTGAGCGCCTCCAGGAGAGAGGCCCAAGTAAGACGCGCCCCGAGGAGCGTCTTGCCACATGTCAACACTGGGTCTGACTGAGCGCCTCCAGGAGAGAGGCCCAAGCAAGACGCGCCCCGAGGAGTGTCTTGACACTTGTTAACACTGGGTCTGACTGAGGGCCTCCATGAGAGAAGCCCAAGCAAGACATGCCCCGAGGAGTGTCTTGCCACATGTCAACACTGGGTCTGACAGAGGGCCTCCAGGAGAGAGGCCCAAGCAATACGCGCCCCGAGGAGCGTCTTGCCATATGTCACCACTGGGTCTGACTGAGCGCCTCTAGGAGAGAGGCCCAAGCAAGACACGCCCCGAGGAGCGTCTTGCCACATGTCAGCACTCGGTCTGACTGAGCGCCTCCAGGAGAGAGGCCCAAGCAAGAAGCGCCACGAGGAGCGTCTTGCCACATGTCAACAATGGGTCTGACTGAGCGCCTCCAGGAGAGAGGCCCAAGAAAGACGAGCCCCGAGGAGCGTCTTGACACTTGTCAACACTGGGTCTGACTGAGGGCCTCCAGGAGAGAAGCCCAAGCAAGACGCGCCCCGAGGAGTGTCTTGCCACATGTCAACACTGGGTCTGACAGAGGGCCTCCAGGAGAGAGGCCCAAGCAAGACGCGCACCGAGGAGCGTCTTGCCACATGTCAGCACTCGGTCTGACTGAGCGCCTCCAGGAGAGAGGCCCAAGCAAGACGTGCCCCGAGGAGCGTCTTGACACTTGTCAACACTGGGTCTGACTGAGGGCCTCCAGGAGAGAAGCCCAAGCAAGACGCGCCCCGAGGAGTGTCTTGCCACATGTCAACACTGGGTCTGACAGATGGCCTCCAGGAGAGAGGCCCACGCAACACGCGCCCCGAGGAGCGTCTTGCCATATGTCACCACTGGGTCTGACTGAGCGCCTCCAGGAGAGAGGCCAAAGCAAGACGCGCACCGAGGAGAGTCTTGCCACATGTCAGCACTCGGTCTGACTGAGCGCCTCCAGGAGAGAGGCCCAAGCAAGACGCGCCCCTAGGAGCGTCTTGCCACATGTCAACACTGGGTCTGACAGAGGGCCTCCAGGAGAGAGGCCCAAGCAAGACGCGCCCCGAGGAGTGTCTTGCCACATGTCACCACTGGGTCTGACAGAGGGCTTCCAGGAGAGAGGCCCAAGCAATACGCGCACCGAGGAGCGTCTTGCCATATGTCACCACTGGGTCTGACTGAGCGCCTCCAGGAGAGAGGCCCAAGCAAGACGCGCCCCGAGGAGCGTCTTGCCACATGTCATCACTCGGTCTGACTGAGCGCCTCCAGGAGAGAGGCCCAAGCAAGACGCGCCCCTAGGAGCGTCTTGCCACATGTCAACACTGGGTCTGACTGAGCGCCTCCAGGAGAGAAGCCCAAGCAAGACGCGCCCCGAGGAGTGTCTTGCCACATGTCAACACTGGGTCTGACAGAGGGCCTCCAGGAGAGAGGCCCAAGCAACACGCGCCCCGAGGAGCGTCTTGCCATATGTCACCACTGGGTCTGACTGAGCGCCTCAAGGAGAGAGGCCCAAGCAAGACGCGCCCCGAGGAGCGTCTTGCCACATGTCAGCACTCGGTCTGACAGAGCGCCTCCAGGAGAGAGGCCCAAGCAAGATGCGCCCCTAAGAGTATCTTGCCACATGTCAACACTGGGTCTGACAGCGGGCCTCCAGGAGAGAAGCCCAAGCAAGACGCGCCCCGAGGAGTGTCTTGCCACCTGTCAACACTGGGTCTGACTGAGGGCCTCCAGGAGAGAGGCCCAAGCAATACGCGCCCCGAGGAGTGTCTTGCCATATGTCACCACTGAGTCTGACTGAGCGCCTCCATGAGAGAGGCCCAAGCAAGACGCGCCCCGAGGAGCGTCTTGCCACATGTCAACACTGGGTCTGACAGAGGGCCTCCAGGAGAGAGGCCCAAGCAACACGCGCCCCGAGAAGCATCTTGCCATATGTCACCACTGGGTCTGACTGAGCGCCTCCAGGAGAGAGGCCCAAGCAAGACGCGCCCCGAGGAGCGTCTTGCCACATGTCAGCACTCGGTCTGACTGAGCGCCTCCAGGAGAGAGACCCAAGCAAGACGCGCCCCTAGGAGCGTCTTGCCACATGTCAACACTGGGTCTGACAGCGGGCCTCCAGGAGAGAGGCCGAAGCAAGACGCGCCTCGAGGAGTGTCTTGCCACATGTCACCACTGGGTCTGACTGAGCGCCTCCAGGAGAGAGGCCCAAGCAAGACTTGCCCGAGGAGCGTCATGCCACATGTCACTACTCGGTCTGACTGAGCGCCTCCAGGAGAGAGGCCCAAGCAAGACGCGCCCCGAGGAGCATCTTGCCACGTGTCAACACTGGGTCCGATTGAGGGCCTCCACGAGAGAGGCCCAAGCAAGACGCGCCCCGAGGAGGGTCTTGCCACATGTCAACACTGGGTCTGTCAGAGGGCCTCCAGGAGAGAGGCCCAAGCAAGACGCGCCCCGAGGAGTGTCTTGCCACATGTCAACACTGGGTCTGACTGAGCGCCTCCAGGAGAGAGGCCCAAGCAAGACGCGCCCCGAGGAGCGTCTTGCCACATGTCACCACTGGGTCTGACTGAGAGCCTCCAGGAGAGAGGCCCAAGCAAGACGCGCCCCGAGGAGCGTCTTGCCACATGTCAACACTGGGTCTGACTGTGCACCTCCAGGAGAGAGGCCCAAGCAAGACGTGCCCCGAGGAGCGTCTTGACACTTGTCAACACTGGGTCTGACTGAGGGCCTCCAGGAGAGAAGCCCAAGCAAGACGTGCCCCGAGGAGCGTCTTGCCACATGTCAACACTGGGTCTGACTGAGCGCCTCCAGGAGAGAGGCCCAAGCAAGACACGCCCCGAGGAGCGTCTTGACACATGTCAACACTGGGTCTGACTGAGGGCCTCAATGAGAGAAGCCCAAGCAAGACGCGCCCCAGGAGCGTCTTGCCACAAGTCAACACTGGGTCTGACAGAGGGCCTCCAGGAGAGAGGCCCAAGCAATACATGCCCTGAGGAGCGTCTTGCCACATGTCACCACTGGGTCTGACTGAGCGCCTCCAGGAGAGAGGCCCAAGTAAGACGCGCCCCGAGGAGCGTCTTGCCACATGTCACCACTGGGTCTGACTGAGCGCCTCCAGGAGAGAGGCCAAAGCAAGACGCGCCCCGAGGAGCGTCTTGCCACATGTCAACACTGGGTCTGACTGAGCGCCTCCAGGAGAGAGGCCCAAGCAAGACGTGCCCCGAGGAGCGTCTTGCCACATGTCAACACTGGGTCTGACTGAGCGCCTCCAGGAGAGAGGCCCACGCAAGAAGCGCCCCGAGGAGCGTCTTGCCTCTTGTCAACAATGGGTCTGACTGAGGGCCTCCAGGAGAGAGGCCCAAGGAAGACGCGCCCCGAGGAGCGTCTTGCCAAATGTCAACACTGGGTCTGACTGAGCGCCTCCAGGAGAGAGGCCCAAGCAAGACGCGCCGCGAGGAGCGTCTTGCCACGTGTCAACACTGGGTCTGATTGAGGGCCTCCAGGAGAGAGGCCCAAGCAAGACGCGCCCCGAGGAGCGTCTTGCCACATGTCAACACTGGGTCTGACAGAGGGCCTCCAAGAGAGAGGCCCAAGCAATACGTGCCCCGAAGAGCGTCTTGCCACATGTCACCACTGGGTCTGACTGAGCGCCTCCAGGAGAGAGGCCCAAGTAAGACGCGCCCCGAGGAGCGTCTTGCCACATGTCACCACTGGGTCTGACTGAGCGCCTCCAGGAGAGAGGCCCAAGCAAGACGCGCCCCGAGGAGCGTCTTGCCACATGTCAACACTGGGTCTGACTGAGCGCCTCCAGGAGAGAGGCCCAAGGAAGATGCGCCCCGAGGAGCGTCTTGCCAACTGTCAACACTGGGTCTGACTGAGCGCCTCCAGGAGAGAGGCCCAAGCAAGACGCGCCCCGAGGAGCGTCTTGCCACGTGTCAACACTGGGTCTGATTGAGGGCCTCCAGGAGAGAGGCCCAAGCAAGACGCGCCCCGAGGAGCGTCTTGCCACATGTCAACACTGGGTCTGACAGAGGGCCTCCAGGAGAGAGGCCCAAGCAATACGTGCCCCGAAGAGCGTCTTGCCACATGTCACCACTGGGTCTTACTGAGCGCCTCCAGGAGAGAGGCCCAAGTAAGACGCGCCCCTAGGAGCGTCTTGCCACATGTCACCACTGGGTCTGACTGAGCGCCTCCAGGAGAGAGGCCCAAGCAAGACGCGCCCCGAGGAGCGTCTTGCCACATGTCAACACTGGGTCTGACTGAGCGCCTCCAGGAGAGAGGCCCAAGCAAGACGTGCCCCGAGGAGCGTCTTGCCACATGTCAACACTGGGTCTGACTGAGCGCCTCCAGGAGAGAGGCCCAAGGAAGACACGCCCCGAGGAGCGTCTTGCAAAATGTCAACACTGGGTCTAACTGAGCGCCTCCAGGAGAGAGGCCCAAGCAAGATGCGCCCCGAGGAGCGTCTTGCCACGTGTCAACACTGGGTCTGATTGAGGGCCTCCAGGAGAGAGGCCCAAGCAAGACGTGCCCCGAGGAGCGTCTTGCCACATGTCACCACTGGGTCTGACTGAGCGCCTCCAGGAGAGAGGCCCAAGCAAGACGCGCCCCGAGGAGCGTCTTGCCACATGTCAGCACTCGGTCTGACTGAGCGCCTCCAGGAGATAGGCCCAAGCAAGACGCGCCCCGAGGAGCGTCTTGCCACATGTCACCACTGGGTCTGACTGAGAGCCTCCAGGAGAGAGGCCCAAGCAAGACGCGCCCCGAGGAGCGTCTTGCCACATGTCAACACTGGGTCTGACTGAGCGCCTCCAGGAGAGAGGCCCAAGTAAGACGCGCCCCGAGGAGCGTCTTGCCACATGTCAACACTGGGTCTGACTGAGCGCCTCCAGGAGAGAGGCCCAAGCAAGACGCGCCCCGAGGAGTGTCTTGACACTTGTTAACACTGGGTCTGACTGAGGGCCTCCATGAGAGAAGCCCAAGCAAGACATGCCCCGAGGAGTGTCTTGCCACATGTCAACACTGGGTCTGACAGAGGGCCTCCAGGAGAGAGGCCCAAGCAATACGCGTCCCGAGGAGCGTCTTGCCATATGTCACCACTGGGTCTGACTGAGCGCCTCCAGGAGAGAGGCCCAAGCAAGACGCGCCCCTAGGAGCGTCTTGCCACATGTCAACACTGGGTCTGACAGAGGGCCTCCAGGAGAGAGGCCCAAGCAAGACGATCCCCGAGGAGTGTCTTGCCACATGTCAACACTGGGTCTGACAGAGGGCCTCCAGGAGAGAGGCCCAAGCAAGATGCGCCCCGAGGAGTGTCTTGACACTTGTCAACACTGGGTCTGACTGAGGGCCTCCATGAGAGAAGCCCAAGCAAGACGCGCCCCGAGGAGTTTCTTGCCACATGTCAACACTGGGTCTGACAGAGGGCCTCCAGGAGAGAGGCCCAAGCAAGACGCGCCCCGAGGAGTGTCTTGCCAAATGTCAACACTGGGTCTGACTGAGCGCCTCCAGGAGAGAGGCCCAAGCAAGACGGCGCACCGAGGAGCGTCTTGCCACATGTCACCACTGGGTCTGACTGAGAGCCTCCAGGAGAGAGGCCCAAGCAAGACGCGTCCCGAGGAGCGTCTTGCCACATGTCAACACTGGGTCTGACTGAGCGCCTCCAGGAGAGAGGCCCAAGTAAGAAGCGCCCCGAGGAGCGTCTTGCCACATGTCACCACTGGGTCTGACTGAGCGCCTCCAGGAGAGAGGCCCAAGCAAGACGCGCCCCGAGGAGCGTCTTGCCACATGTCAACACTGGGTCTGACTGAGCGCCTCCAGGAGAGAGGCCCAAGCAAGACGTGCCCCGAGGAGCGTCTTGCCACATGTCAACACTGGGTCTGACTGAGCGCCTCCAGGAGAGAGGCCCAAGCAAGAAGCGCCCCGAGGAGCGTCTTGCCTCTTGTCAACAATAGGTCTGACTGAGGGCCTCCAGGAGAGAAGCCCAAGCAAGACGTGCCCCGAGGAGCGTCTTGCCACATTCAACAATGGGTCTGACTGAGTGCCTCCAGGAGAGAGGCCCAAGCAAGACGCGCCCCGAGGAGCGTCTTGACACTTGTCAACACTGGGTCTGACTGAGGGCCTCCATGAGAGAGGCCCAAGCAAGACACGCCCCGAGGAGCGTCTTGCCACATGTCAACACTGGGTCTGACAGAGGGCCTCTAGGAGAGAGGCCCAAGCAAGACGCGCCCCGAGGAGCGTCATGCCACATGTCACTACTCGGTTTGACTGAGCTCCTCCAGGAGAGAGGCCCAAGCAAGACGCGCCCCGAGGAGCGTCTTGCCACGTGTCAACACTGGGTCTGATTGAGGGCCTCCAGGAGAGAGGCCCAAGCAAGATGCGCCTCGAGGAGCGTCTTGCCACATGTCACCACTGGGTCTGACTGAGCGCCTCCAGGAGAGAGGCCCAAGCAAGACGCGCCGCGAGGAGCGTCTTGCCACATGTCAACACTGGGTCTGACTGAGCGCCTCCAGGAGAGAGGCCCAAGGAAGATGCGCCCCGAGGAGCGTCTTGCCAACTGTCAACACTGGGTCTGACTGAGCGCCTCCAGGAGAGAGGCCCAAGCAAGACGCGCCCCGAGGAGCGTCTTGCCACGTGTCAACACTGGGTCTGATTGAGGGCCTCCAGGAGAGAGGCCCAAGCAAGACGCGCCCCGAGGAGCGTCTTGCCACATGTCAACACTGGGTCTGACAGAGGGCCTCCAGGAGAGAGGCCCAAGCAATACGTGCCCCGAAGAGCGTCTTGCCACATGTCACCACTGGGTCTTACTGAGCGCCTCCAGGAGAGAGGCCCAAGTAAGACGCGCCCCTAGGAGCGTCTTGCCACATGTCACCACTGGGTCTGACTGAGCGCCTCCAGGAGAGAGGCCCAAGCAAGACGCGCCCCGAGGAGCGTCTTGCCACATGTCAACACTGGGTCTGACTGAGCGCCTCCAGGAGAGAGGCCCAAGCAAGACGTGCCCCGAGGAGCGTCTTGCCACATGTCAACACTGGGTCTGACTGAGCGCCTCCAGGAGAGAGGCCCAAGGAAGACGCGCCCCGAGGAGCGTCTTGCCAAATGTCAACACTGGGTCTAACTGAGCGCCTCCAGGAGAGAGGCCCAAGCAAGATGCGCCCCGAGGAGCGTCTTGCCACGTGTCAACACTGGGTCTGATTGAGGGCCTCCAGGAGAGAGGCCCAAGCAAGACGTGCCCCGAGGAGCGTCTTGCCACATGTCACCACTGGGTCTGACTGAGCGCCTCCAGGAGAGAGGCCCAAGCAAGACGCGCCCCGAGGAGCGTCTTGCCACATGTCAGCACTCGGTCTGACTGAGCGCCTCCAGGAGATAGGCCCAAGCAAGACGCGCCCCGAGGAGCGTCTTGCCACATGTCACCACTGGGTCTGACTGAGAGCCTCCAGGAGAGAGGCCCAAGCAAGACGCGCCCCGAGGAGCGTCTTGCCACATGTCAACACTGGGTCTGACTGAGCGCCTCCAGGAGAGAGGCCCAAGTAAGACGCGCCCCGAGGAGCGTCTTGCCACATGTCAACACTGGGTCTGACTGAGCGCCTCCAGGAGAGAGGCCCAAGCAAGACGCGCCCCGAGGAGTGTCTTGAAACTTGTTAACACTGGGTCTGACTGAGGGCCTCCATGAGAGAAGCCCAAGCAAGACATGCCCCGAGGAGTGTCTTGCCACATGTCAACACTGGGTCTGACAGAGGGCCTCCAGGAGAGAGGCCCAAGCAATACGCGTCCCGAGGAGCGTCTTGCCATATGTCACCACTGGGTCTGACTGAGCGCCTCCAGGAGAGAGGCCCAAGCAAGACACGCCCCGAGGAGCGTCTTGCCACATGTCAGCACTCGGTCTGACTGAGCGCCTCCAGGAGAGAGAGCCAAGCAAGACGCGCCCCTAGGAGCGTCTTGCCACATGTCAACACTGGGTCTGACAGAGGGCCTCCAGGAGAGAGGCCCAAGCAAGACGATCCCCGAGGAGTGTCTTGCCACATGTCAACACTGGGTCTGACAGAGGGCCTCCAGGAGAGAGGCCCAAGCAAGATGCGTCCCGAGGAGTGTCTTGACACTTGTCAACACTGGGTCTGACTGAGGGCCTCCATGAGAGAAGCCCAAGCAAGACGCGCCCCGAGGAGTTTCTTGCCACATGTCAACACTGGGTCTGACAGAGGGCCTCCAGGAGAGAGGCCCAAGCAAGACGCGCCCCGAGGAGTGTCTTGCCAAATGTCAACACTGGGTCTGACTGAGCGCCTCCAGGAGAGAGGCCCAAGCAAGACGGCGCACCGAGGAGCGTCTTGCCACATGTCACCACTGGGTCTGACTGAGAGCCTCCAGGAGAGAGGCCCAAGCAAGACGCGTCCCGAGGAGCGTCTTGCCACATGTCAACACTGGGTCTGACTGAGCGCCTCCAGGAGAGAGGCCCAAGTAAGAAGCGCCCCGAGGAGCGTCTTGCCACATGTCACCACTGGGTCTGACTGAGCGCCTCCAGGAGAGAGGCCCAAGCAAGACGCGCCCCGAGGAGCGTCTTGCCACATGTCAACACTGGGTCTGACTGAGCGCCTCCAGGAGAGAGGCCCAAGCAAGAAGCGCCCCGAGGAGCGTCTTGCCTCTTGTCAACAATAGGTCTGACTGAGGGCCTCCAGGAGAGAAGCCCAAGCAAGACGTGCCCCGAGGAGCGTCTTGCCACATTCAACAATGGGTCTGACTGAGTGCCTCCAGGAGAGAGGCCCAAGCAAGACGCGCCCCGAGGAGCGTCTTGACACTTGTCAACACTGGGTCTGACTGAGGGCCTCCATGAGAGAGGCCCAAGCAAGACACGCCCCGAGGAGCGTCTTGCCACATGTCAACACTGGGTCTGACAGAGGGCCTCTAGGAGAGAGGCCCAAGCAAGACGCGCCCCGAGGAGCGTCATGCCACATGTCACTACTCGGTTTGACTTAGCTCCTCCAGGAGAGAGGCCCAAGCAAGACGCGCCCCGAGGAGCGTCTTGCCACGTGTCAACACTGGGTCTGATTGAGGGCCTCCAGGAGAGAGGCCCAAGCAAGACGCGCCCCGAGGAGCGTCTTGCCACATGTCAGCACTCGGTCTGACTGAGCGCCTCCAGGAGAGAGGCCCAAGTAAGACGCGCCCCGAGGAGCGTCTTGCCACGTGTCAACACTTGGTCTGATTGAGGGCCTCCTGGAGAGAGGCCCAAGCAAGACGTGCCCCGAGGAGCGTCTTGCCACATGTCACCACTGGGTCTGACTGAGCGCCTCCAGGAGAGAGGCCCAAGCAAGACGCGCCCCGAGGAGCGTCTTGCCACATGTCAGCACTTGGTCTGACTGAGCGCCTCCAGGAGAGAGGCCCAAGCAAGACGCGCCCCGAGGAGCGTCTTGCCACATGTCACCACTGGGTCTGACTGAGAGCCTCCAGGAGAGAGGCCCAAGCAAGACGCGCCCCGAGGAGCGTCTTGCCACATGTCAACACTGGGTCTGACTGAGCACCTCCAGGAGAGAGGCCCAAGTAAGACGCGCCCCGAGGAGCGTCTTGCCACATGTCAACACTGGGTCTGACTGAGCGCCTCCAGGAGAGAGGCCCAAGCAAGACGCGCCCCGAGGAGTGTCTTGACACTTGTTAACACTGGGTCTGACTGAGGGCCTCCATGAGAGAAGCCCAAGCAAGACATGCCCCGAGGAGTGTCTTGCCACATGTCAACACTGGGTCTGACAGAGGGCCTCCAGGAGAGAGGCCCAAGCAATACGCGCCCCGAGGAGCGTCTTGCCATATGTCACCACTGGGTCTGACTGAGCGCCTCCAGGAGAGAGGCCCAAGCAAGACACGCCCCGAGGAGCGTCTTGCCACATGTCAGCACTCGGTCTGACTGAGCGCCTCCAGGAGAGAGAGCCAAGCAAGACGCGCCCCTAGGAGCGTCTTGCCACATGTCAACACTGGGTCTGACAGAGGGCCTCCAGGAGAGAGGCCCAAGCAAGACGCGCCCCGAGGAGTGTCTTGCCACATGTCAACACTGGGTCTGACAGAGGGCCTCCAGGAGAGAGGCCCAAGCAATACGCGCCCTGAGGAGCGTCTTGCCATATGTCACCACTGGGTCTGACTGAGCGCCTCCAGGAGAGAGGCCCAAGCAAGACGCGCCCCGAGGAGCGTCTTGCCAAATGTCAACACTGGGTCTGACTGAGCGCCTCCAGGAGAGAGGCCCAAGCAAGAAGCGCCACGAGGAGCGTCTTGCCACATGTCAACAATGGGTCTGACTGAGCGCCTCCAGGAGAGAGGCCCAAGAAAGACGTGCCCCGAGGAGCGTCTTGACACTTGTCAACACTGGGTCTGACTGAGGGCCTCCAGGAGAGAAGCCCAAGCAAGACGCGCCCCGAGGAGTGTCTTGCCACATGTCAACACTGGGTCTGACAGAGGGCCTCCAGGAGAGAGGCCCACGCAACACGCGCCCCGAGGAGCGTCTTGCCATATGTCACCACTGGGTCTGACTGAGCGCCTCCAGGAGAGAGGCCAAAGCAAGACGCGCCCCGATGAGCGTCTTGCCACATGTCAGCACTCGGTCTGACTGAGCGCCTCCAGGAGAGAGGCCCAAGCAAGACGCGCCCCTAGGAGCGTCTTGCCACATGTCAACACTGGGTCTGACAGAGGGCCTCCAGGAGAGAGGCCCAAGCAAGACGCGCCCCGAGGAGTGTCTTGCCACATGTCACCATTGGGTCTGACAGAGGGCTTCCAGGAGAGAGGCCCAAGCAATACGCGCCCCGAGGAGTGTCTTGCCATATGTCACCACTGGGTCTGACTGAGCGCCTCCAGGAGAGAGGCCCAAGCAACACGCGCCCCGAGAAGCGTCTTGCCATATGTCACCACTGGGTCTGACTGAGCGCCTCCAGGAGAGAGGCCCAAGCAAGACACGCCCCGAGGAGCGTCTTGCCACATGTCAGCACTCGGTCTGACTGAGCGCCTCCAGGAGAGAGGCCCAAGCAATACGCGTCCCGAGGAGCGTCTTGCCACATGTCAACACTGGGTCTGACTGAGCGCCTCCAGGAGAGAGGCCCAAGCAAGACACGCCCCGCGGAGCGTCTTGTCACATGTCAGCACTCGGTCTGACTGAGCGCCTCCAGGAGAGAGAGCCAAGCAAGAAGCGCCCCTAGGAGCGTCTTGCCACATGTCAACACTGGGTCTGACAGAGGGCCTCCAGGAGAGAGGCCCAAGCAAGACGATCCCCGAGGAGTGTCTTGCCACATGTCAACACTGGGTCTGACAGAGGGCCTCCAGGAGAGAGGCCCAAGCAAGATGCGCCCCGAGGAGTGTCTTGACACTTGTCAACACTGGGTCTGACTGAGGGCCTCCATGAGAGAAGCCCAAGCAAGACGCGCCCCGAGGAGTTTCTTGCCACATGTCAACACTGGGTCTGACAGAGGGCCTCCAGGAGAGAGGCCCAAGCAAGACGCGCCCCGAGGAGTGTCTTGCCACATGTCAACACTGGGTCTGACTGAGCGCCTCCAGGAGAGAGGCCCAAGCAAGACGGCGCACCGAGGAGCGTCTTGCCACATGTCAACACTGGGTCTGACTGAGAGCCTCCAGGAGAGAGGCCCAAGCAAGACGTGCCCCGAGGAGCGTCTTGACACTTGTCAACACTGGGTCTGACTGAGGGCCTCCAGGAGAGAAGCCCAAGCAAGACGCGTCCCGAGGAGCGTCTTGCCACATGTCAACACTGGGTCTGACTGAGCGCCTCCAGGAGAGAGGCCCAAGTAAGAAGCGCCCCGAGGAGCGTCTTGCCACATGTCACCACTGGGTCTGACTGAGCGCCTCCAGGAGAGAGGCCCAAGCAAGACGCGCCCCGAGGAGCGTCTTGCCACATGTCAACACTGGGTCTGACTGAGCGCCTCCAGGAGAGAGGCCCAAGCAAGAAGCGCCCCGAGGAGCGTCTTGCCTCTTGTCAACAATAGGTCTGACTGAGGGCCTCCAGGAGAGAAGCCCAAGCAAGACGTGCCCCGAGGAGCGTCTTGCCACATTCAACAATGGGTCTGACTGAGTGCCTCCAGGAGAGAGGCCCAAGCAAGACGCGCCCCGAGGAGCGTCTTGACACTTGTCAACACTGGGTCTGACTGAGGGCCTCCATGAGAGAGGCCCAAGCAAGACACGCCCCGAGGAGCGTCTTGCCACATGTCAACACTGGGTCTGACAGAGGGCCTCTAGGAGAGAGGCCCAAGCAAGACGCGCCCCGAGGAGCGTCATGCCACATGTCACTACTCGGTTTGACTGAGCTCCTCCAGGAGAGAGGCCCAAGCAAGACGCGCCCCGAGGAGCGTCTTGCCACGTGTCAACACTGGGTCTGATTGAGGGCCTCCAGGAGAGAGGCCCAAGCAAGACGCGCCCCGAGGAGCGTCTTGCCACATGTCAGCACTCGGTCTGACTGAGCGCCTCCAGGAGAGAGGCCCAAGTAAGACGCGCCCCGAGGAGCGTCTTGCCACGTGTCAACACTTGGTCTGATTGAGGGCCTCCTGGAGAGAGGCCCAAGCAAGACGTGCCCCGAGGAGCGTCTTGCCACATGTCACCACTGGGTCTGACTGAGCGCCTCCAGGAGAGAGGCCCAAGCAAGACGCGCCCCGAGGAGCGTCTTGCCACATGTCAGCACTTGGTCTGACTGAGCGCCTCCAGGAGAGAGGCCCAAGCAAGACGCGCCCCGAGGAGCGTCTTGCCACATGTCACCACTGGGTCTGACTGAGAGCCTCCAGGAGAGAGGCCCAAGCAAGACGCGCCCCGAGGAGCGTCTTGCCACATGTCAACACTGGGTCTGACTGAGCACCTCCAGGAGAGAGGCCCAAGTAAGACGCGCCCCGAGGAGCGTCTTGCCACATGTCAACACTGGGTCTGACTGAGCGCCTCCAGGAGAGAGGCCCAAGCAAGACGCGCCCCGAGGAGTGTCTTGACACTTGTTAACACTGGGTCTGACTGAGGGCCTCCATGAGAGAAGCCCAAGCAAGACATGCCCCGAGGAGTGTCTTGCCACATGTCAACACTGGGTCTGACAGAGGGCCTCCAGGAGAGAGGCCCAAGCAATACGCGCCCCGAGGAGCGTCTTGCCATATGTCACCACTGGGTCTGACTGAGCGCCTCCAGGAGAGAGGCCCAAGCAAGACACGCCCCGAGGAGCGTCTTGCCACATGTCAGCACTCGGTCTGACTGAGCGCCTCCAGGAGAGAGAGCCAAGCAAGACGCGCCCCTAGGAGCGTCTTGCCACATGTCAACACTGGGTCTGACAGAGGGCCTCCAGGAGAGAGGCCCAAGCAAGACGCGCCCCGAGGAGTGTCTTGCCACATGTCAACACTGGGTCTGACAGAGGGCCTCCAGGAGAGAGGCCCAAGCAATACGCGCCCTGAGGAGCGTCTTGCCATATGTCACCACTGGGTCTGACTGAGCGCCTCCAGGAGAGAGGCCCAAGCAAGACGCGCCCCGAGGAGCGTCTTGCCAAATGTCAACACTGGGTCTGACTGAGCGCCTCCAGGAGAGAGGCCCAAGCAAGAAGCGCCACGAGGAGCGTCTTGCCACATGTCAACAATGGGTCTGACTGAGCGCCTCCAGGAGAGAGGCCCAAGAAAGACGTGCCCCGAGGAGCGTCTTGACACTTGTCAACACTGGGTCTGACTGAGGGCCTCCAGGAGAGAAGCCCAAGCAAGACGCGCCCCGAGGAGTGTCTTGCCACATGTCAACACTGGGTCTGACAGAGGGCCTCCAGGAGAGAGGCCCATGCAACACGCGCCCCGAGGAGCGTCTTGCCATATGTCACCACTGGGTCTGACTGAGCGCCTCCAGGAGAGAGGCCCAAGCAAGATGCGCACCGAGGAGCGTCTTGCCACATGTCAGCACTCGGTCTGACTGAGCGCCTCCAGGAGAGAGGCCCAAGAAAGACGTGCCCCGAGGAGCGTCTTGACACTTGTCAACACTGGGTCTGACTGAGGGCCTCCAGGAGAGAAGCCCAAGCAAGACGCGCCCCGAGGAGTGTCTTGCCACATGTCAACACTGGGTCTGACAGAGGGCCTCCAGGAGAGAGGCCCACGCAACACGCGCCCCGAGGAGCGTCTTGCCATATGTCACCACTGGGTCTGACTGAGCGCCTCCAGGAGAGAGGCCAAAGCAAGACGCGCCCCGATGAGCGTCTTGCCACATGTCAGCACTCGGTCTGACTGAGCGCCTCCAGGAGAGAGGCCCAAGCAAGACGCGCCCCTAGGAGCGTCTTGCCACATGTCAACACTGGGTCTGACAGAGGGCCTCCAGGAGAGAGGCCCAAGCAAGACGCGCCCCGAGGAGTGTCTTGCCACATGTCACCATTGGGTCTGACAGAGGGCTTCCAGGAGAGAGGCCCAAGCAATACGCGCCCCGAGGAGTGTCTTGCCATATGTCACCACTGGGTCTGACTGAGCGCCTCCAGGAGAGAGGCCCAAGCAACACGCGCCCCGAGAAGCGTCTTGCCATATGTCACCACTGGGTCTGACTGAGCGCCTCCAGGAGAGAGGCCCAAGCAAGACACGCCCCGAGGAGCGTCTTGCCACATGTCAGCACTCGGTCTGACTGAGCGCCTCCAGGAGAGAGGCCCAAGCAATACGCGTCCCGAGGAGCGTCTTGCCACATGTCAACACTGGGTCTGACTGAGCGCCTCCAGGAGAGAGGCCCAAGCAAGACACGCCCCGAGGAGCGTCTTGTCACATGTCAGCACTCGGTCTGACTGAGCGCCTCCAGGAGAGAGAGCCAAGCAAGAAGCGCCCCTAGGAGCGTCTTGCCACATGTCAACACTGGGTCTGACAGAGGGCCTCCAGGAGAGAGGCCCAAGCAAGACGATCCCCGAGGAGTGTCTTGCCACATGTCAACACTGGGTCTGACAGAGGGCCTCCAGGAGAGAGGCCCAAGCAAGATGCGCCCCGAGGAGTGTCTTGACACTTGTCAACACTGGGTCTGACTGAGGGCCTCCATGAGAGAAGCCCAAGCAAGACGCGCCCCGAGGAGTTTCTTGCCACATGTCAACACTGGGTCTGACAGAGGGCCTCCAGGAGAGAGGCCCAAGCAAGACGCGCCCCGAGGAGTGTCTTGCCACATGTCAACACTGGGTCTGACTGAGCGCCTCCAGGAGAGAGGCCCAAGCAAGACGGCGCACCGAGGAGCGTCTTGCCACATGTCAACACTGGGTCTGACTGAGAGCCTCCAGGAGAGAGGCCCAAGCAAGACGTGCCCCGAGGAGCGTCTTGACACTTGTCAACACTGGGTCTGACTGAGGGCCTCCAGGAGAGAAGCCCAAGCAAGACGCGCCCCGAGGAGTGTCTTGCCACATGTCAACACTGGGTCTGACAGAGGGCCTCCAGGAGAGAGGCCCATGCAACACGCGCCCCGAGGAGCGTCTTGCCATATGTCACCACTGGGTCTGACTGAGCGCCTCCAGGAGAGAGGCCCAAGCAAGATGCGCACCGAGGAGCGTCTTGCCACATGTCAGCACTCGGTCTGACTGAGCGCCTCCAGGAGAGAGGCCCAAGAAAGACGTGCCCAGAGGAGCGTCTTGACACTTGTCAACACTGGGTCTGACTGAGGGCCTCCAGGAGAGAAGCCCAAGCAAGACGCGCCCCGAGGAGTGTCTTGCCACATGTCAACACTGGGTCTGACAGAGGGCCTCCAGGAGAGAGGCCCACGCAACACGCGCCCCGAGGAGCGTCTTGCCATATGTCACCACTGGGTCTGACTGAGCGCCTCCAGGAGAGAGGCCAAAGCAAGACGCGCACCGATGAGCGTCTTGCCACATGTCAGCACTCGGTCTGACTGAGCGCCTCCAGGAGAGAGGCCCAAGCAAGACGCGCCCCTAGGAGCGTCTTGCCACATGTCAACACTGGGTCTGACAGAGGGCCTCCAGGAGAGAGGCCCAAGCAAGACGCGCCCCGAGGAGTGTCTTGCCACATGTCACCATTGGGTCTGACAGAGGGCTTCCAGGAGAGAGGCCCAAGCAATACGCGCCCCGAGGAGTGTCTTGCCATATGTCACCACTGGGTCTGACTGAGCGCCTCCAGGAGAGAGGCCCAAGCAACACGCGCCCCGAGAAGCGTCTTGCCATATGTCACCACTGGGTCTGACTGAGCGCCTCCAGGAGAGAGGCCCAAGCAAGACACGCCCCGAGGAGCGTCTTGCCACATGTCAGCACTCGGTCTGACTGAGCGCCTCCAGGAGAGAGACCCAAGCAAGACGCGCCCCTAGGAGCGTCTTGCCACATGTCAACACTGGGTCTGACAGCGGGCCTCCAGGAGAGAGGCCGAAGCAAGACGCGCCTCGATGAGTGTCTTGCCACATGTCACCACTGGGTCTGACTGAGCGCCTCCAGGAGAGAGGCCCAAGCAAGACGCGCCCCGAGGAGCATCTTGCCACGTGTGAACACTGGGTCCGATTGAGGGCCTCCAGGAGAGAGGCCCAAGCAAGACGCGCCCCGAGGAGGGTCTTGCCACGTGTCAACACTGGGTCTGACAGAGGGCCTCCAGGAGAGAGGCCCATGCAATACGTGCCCCGAGGAGCGTCTAGCCACATGTTATCACTGGGTCTGACTGAGCGCCTCCAGGAGAGAGGCCCAAGCGAGACGTGCCCCGAGGAGCGTCTTGCCACATGTCAACACTGGGTCTGACTGAGCTCCTCCAGGAGAGAGTCCCAAGCAAGAAGCGCCCCGAGTAGAGTCTTGCCACATGTCAACACTGGGTCTGACTGAGCGCCTCCAGGAGAGAGGCCCAAGCAAGAAGCGCCCCGAGGAGCGTCTTGCCACATGTCAACAATGGGTCTGACTGAGGGCCTCCAGGAGAGAAGCCCGAGCAAGACGCGCCCCGAGGAGCGTCTTGCCACATGTCCACAATGGGTCTGACTGAGCGCCTCCAGGAGAGAGGCCCAAGCAAGATGCGCCCCGAGGAGTGTCTTGACACTTGTCAACACTGGGTCTGACTGTGGGCCTCCATGAGAGAAGCCCAACCAAGACGCGCCCCGAGGAGTGTCTTGCCACATGTCAACACTGGGTCTGACAGAGGGCCTCCAGGAGAGAGGCCCAAGCAAGACGCGCCCCGAGAAGCGTCATGCCACATGTCAATACTCGGTTTGACTGAGCGCCTCCAGGAGAGAGGCCCAAGCAAGATGCGCCCCGAGGAGCGTCTTGCCACGTGTCAACACTGGGTCTGATTGAGGGCCTATAGGAGAGAGGCCCAAGCAAGACGCGACCCGAGGAGCGTCTTGCCACATGTCAACACTCGGTCTGACTGAGCACCTCCAGGAGAGAGGCCCAAGCAAGACGCGCCCCGAGGAGCGTCTTGCCACATGTCAACACTGGGTCTGACTGAGCGCCTCCAGGAGAGAGGCCCAAGCAAGACGCGCCCCGAGGAGCGTCTTGCCACGTGTCAACACTGGGTCTGATTGAGGGCCTCCAGGAGAGAGGCCCAAGCAAGACGTGCCCCGAGGAGCGTCTTGCCACATGTCACCACTGGGTCTGACTGAGCGCCTCCAGGAGAGAGGCCCAAGCAAGACGCGCCCCGAGGAGCGTCTTGCCACATGTCAGCACTCGGTCTGACTGAGGGCCTCCATGAGAGAAGCCCAAGCAAGACATGCCCCGAGGAGTGTCTTGCCACATGTCAACACTGGGTCTGACTGAGGGCCTCCATGAGAGAAGCCCAAGCAAGACATGCCCCGAGGAGTGTCTTGCCACATGTCAACACTGGGTCTGACAGAGGGCCTCCAGGAGAGAGGCCCAAGCAATACGCGTCCCGAGGAGCGTCTTGCCATATGTCACCACTGGGTCTGACTGAGCGCCTCCAGGAGAGAGGCCCAAGCAAGACACGCCCCGAGGAGCGTCTTGTCACATGTCAGCACTCGGTCTGACTGAGCGCCTCCAGGAGAGAGAGCCAAGCAAGACGCGCCCCTAGGAGCGTCTTGCCACATGTCAACACTGGGTCTGACAGAGGGCCTCCAGGAGAGAGGCCCAAGCAAGACGATCCCCGAGGAGTGTCTTGCCACATGTCAACACTGGGTCTGACAGAGGGCCTCCAGGAGAGAGGCCCAAGCAAGATGCGCCCGAGGAGTGTCTTGACACTTGTCAACACTGGGTCTGACTGAGGGCCTCCATGAGAGAAGCCCAAGCAAGACGCGCCCCGAGGAGTTTCTTGCCACATGTCAACACTGGGTCTGACAGAGGGCCTCCAGGAGAGAGGCCCAAGCAAGACGCGCCCCTAGGAGCGTCTTGCCACATGTCAACACTGGGTCTGACAGAGGGCCTCCAGGAGAGAGGCCCAAGCAAGACGATCCCCGAGGAGTGTCTTGCCACATGTCAACACTGGGTCTGACAGAGGGCCTCCAGGAGAGAGGCCCAAGCAAGATGCGCCCCGAGGAGTGTCTTGACACTTGTCAACACTGGGTCTGACTGAGGGCCTCCATGAGAGAAGCCCAAGCAAGACGCGCCCCGAGGAGTTTCTTGCCACATGTCAACACTGGGTCTGACAGAGGGCCTCCAGGAGAGAGGCCCAAGCAAGACGCGCCCCGAGGAGTGTCTTGCCACATGTCAACACTGGGTCTGACTGAGCGCCTCCAGGAGAGAGGCCCAAGCAAGACGGCGCACCGAGGAGCGTCTTGCCACATGTCAGCACTCGGTCTGACTGAGGGCCTCCATGAGAGAAGCCCAAGCAAGACATGCCCCGAGGAGTGTCTTGCCACATGTCAACACTGGGTCTGACTGAGGGCCTCCATGAGAGAAGCCCAAGCAAGACATGCCCCGAGGAGTGTCTTGCCACATGTCAACACTGGGTCTGACAGAGGGCCTCCAGGAGAGAGGCCCAAGCAATACGCGTCCCGAGGAGCGTCTTGCCATATGTCACCACTGGGTCTGACTGAGCGCCTCCAGGAGAGAGGCCCAAGCAAGACACGCCCCGAGGAGCGTCTTGTCACATGTCAGCACTCGGTCTGACTGAGCGCCTCCAGGAGAGAGAGCCAAGCAAGACGCGCCCCTAGGAGCGTCTTGCCACATGTCAACACTGGGTCTGACAGAGGGCCTCCAGGAGAGAGGCCCAAGCAAGACGATCCCCGAGGAGTGTCTTGCCACATGTCAACACTGGGTCTGACAGAGGGCCTCCAGGAGAGAGGCCCAAGCAAGATGCGCCCCGAGGAGTGTCTTGACACTTGTCAACACTGGGTCTGACTGAGGGCCTCCATGAGAGAAGCCCAAGCAAG
Source organism: Nothobranchius furzeri (assembly GCF_043380555.1). Taxonomy (NCBI): domain Eukaryota; kingdom Metazoa; phylum Chordata; class Actinopteri; order Cyprinodontiformes; family Nothobranchiidae; genus Nothobranchius; species Nothobranchius furzeri. The sequence goes on from NC_091743.1 coordinate 30,192,722, forward strand.
ACGCGCCCCGAGGAGTTTCTTGCCACATGTCAACACTGGGTCTGACAGAGGGCCTCCAGGAGAGAGGCCCAAGCAAGACGCGCCCCTAGGAGCGTCTTGCCACATGTCAACACTGGGTCTGACAGAGGGCCTCCAGGAGAGAGGCCCAAGCAAGACGATCCCCGAGGAGTGTCTTGCCACATGTCAACACTGGGTCTGACAGAGGGCCTCCAGGAGAGAGGCCCAAGCAAGATGCGCCCCGAGGAGTGTCTTGACACTTGTCAACACTGGGTCTGACTGAGGGCCTCCATGAGAGAAGCCCAAGCAAGACGCGCCCCGAGGAGTTTCTTGCCACATGTCAACACTGGGTCTGACAGAGGGCCTCCAGGAGAGAGGCCCAAGCAAGACGCGCCCCGAGGAGTGTCTTGCCACATGTCAACACTGGGTCTGACTGAGCGCCTCCAGGAGAGAGGCCCAAGCAAGACGGCGCACCGAGGAGCGTCTTGCCACATGTCACCACTGGGTCTGACTGAGAGCCTCCAGGAGAGAGGCCCAAGCAAGACGCGCCCCGAGGAGCGTCTTGCCACATGTCAACACTGGGTCTGACTGAGCGCCTCCAGGAGAGAGGCCCAAGCAAGACGTGCCCCGAGGAGCGTCTTGACACTTGTCAACACTGGGTCTGACTGAGGGCCTCCAGGAGAGAAGCCCAAGCAAGACGTGCCCCGAGGAGCGTCTTGCCACATGTCAACACTGGGTCTGACTGAGCGCCTCCAGGAGAGAAGCCCAAGCAAGACGCGCCCCGAGGAGCGTCTTGCCACATGTCAACACTGGGTCTGACAGAGGGCCTCCAGGAGAGAGGCCCAAGCAAGACGCGCCCCGAGGAGTGTCTTGCCACATGTCAACACTGGGTCTGACTGAGGGCCTCCATGAGAGAAGCCCAAGCAAGACATGCCCCGAGGAGTGTCTTGCCACATGTCAACACTGGGTCTGACAGAGGGCCTCCAGGAGAGAGGCCCAAGCAATACGCGTCCCGAGGAGCGTCTTGCCATATGTCACCACTGGGTCTGACTGAGCGCCTCCAGGAGAGAGGCCCAAGCAAGACACGCCCCGAGGAGCGTCTTGTCACATGTCAGCACTCGGTCTGACTGAGCGCCTCCAGGAGAGAGAGCCAAGCAAGACGCGCCCCTAGGAGCGTCTTGCCACATGTCAACACTGGGTCTGACAGAGGGCCTCCAGGAGAGAGGCCCAAGCAAGACGATCCCCGAGGAGTGTCTTGCCACATGTCAACACTGGGTCTGACAGAGGGCCTCCAGGAGAGAGGCCCAAGCAAGATGCGCCCCGAGGAGTGTCTTGACACTTGTCAACACTGGGTCTGACTGAGGGCCTCCATGAGAGAAGCCCAAGCAAGACGCGCCCCGAGGAGTTTCTTGCCACATGTCAACACTGGGTCTGACAGAGGGCCTCCAGGAGAGAGGCCCAAGCAAGACGCGCCCCGAGGAGTGTCTTGCCACATGTCAACACTGGGTCTGACTGAGCGCCTCCAGGAGAGAGGCCCAAGCAAGACGGCGCACCGAGGAGCGTCTTGCCACATGTCACCACTGGGTCTGACTGAGAGCCTCCAGGAGAGAGGCCCAAGCAAGACGCGCCCCGAGGAGCGTCTTGCCACATGTCAACACTGGGTCTGACTGAGCGCCTCCAGGAGAGAGGCCCAAGCAAGACGTGCCCCGAGGAGCGTCTTGACACTTGTCAACACTGGGTCTGACTGAGGGCCTCCAGGAGAGAAGCCCAAGCAAGACGTGCCCCGAGGAGCGTCTTGCCACATGTCAACACTGGGTCTGACTGAGCGCCTCCAGGAGAGAAGCCCAAGCAAGACGCGCCCCGAGGAGCGTCTTGCCACATGTCAACACTGGGTCTGACAGAGGGCCTCCAGGAGAGAGGCCCAAGCAAGACGCGCCCCGAGGAGTGTCTTGCCACATGTCAACACTGGGTCTGACTGAGCGCCTCCAGGAGAGAGGCCCAAGCAAGACACGCCCCGAGGAGCGTCTTGACACATGTCAACACTGGGTCTGACTGAGGGCCTCAATGAGAGAAGCCCAAGCAAGACGCGCCCCGAGGAGCGTCTTGCCACATGTCACCAATGGGTCTGACTGAGCGCCTCCAGGAGAGAGGCCCAAGTAAGAAGCGCCCCGAGGAGCGTCTTGCCACATGTCACCACTGGGTCTGACTGAGCGCCTCCAGGAGAGAGGCCCAAGCAAGACGCGCCCCGAGGAGCGTCTTGCCACATGTCAACACTGGGTCTGACTGAGCGCCTCCAGGAGAGAGGCCCAAGCAAGACGTGCCCCGAGGAGCGTCTTGCCACATGTCAACACTGGGTCTGACTGAGCGCCTCCAGGAGAGAGGCCCAAGCAAGAAGCGCCCCGAGGAGCGTCTTGCCTCTTGTCAACAATAGGTCTGACTGAGGGCCTCCAGGAGAGAAGCCCAAGCAAGACGTGCCCCGAGGAGCGTCTTGCCACATTCAACAATGGGTCTGACTGAGTCCCTCCAGGAGAGAGGCCCAAGCAAGACGCGCCCCGAGGAGCGTCTTGACACTTGTCAACACTGGGTCTGACTGAGGGCCTCCATGAGAGAGGCCCAAGCAAGACACGCCCCGAGGAGCGTCTTGCCACATGTCAACACTGGGTCTGACAGAGGGCCTCTAGGAGAGAGGCCCAAGCAAGACGCGCCCCGAGGAGCGTCATGCCACATGTCACTACTCGGTTTGACTGAGCTCCTCCAGGAGAGAGGCCCAAGCAAGACGCGCCCCGAGGAGCGTCTTACCACGTGTCAACACTGGGTCTGATTGAGGGCCTCCAGGAGAGAGGCCCAAGCAAGATGCGCCTCGAGGAGCGTCTTGCCACATGTCAACACTGGGTCTGACAGAGGGCCTCCAGGAGAGAGGCCCAAGCAAGACGCGCCCCGAGGAGCGTCTTGCCACATGTCAGCACTCGGTCTGACTGAGCGCCTCCAGGAGAGAGGCCCAAGTAAGACGCGCCCCGAGGAGCGTCTTGCCACGTGTCAACACTGGGTCTGATTGAGGGCCTCCTGGAGAGAGGCCCAAGCAAGACGTGCCCCGAGGAGCGTCTTGCCACATGTCACCACTGGGTCTGACTGAGCGCCTCCAGGAGAGAGGCCCAAGCAAGACGCGCCCCGAGGAGCGTCTTGCCACATGTCACCACTGGGTCTGACTGAGAGCCTCCAGGAGAGAGGCCCAAGCAAGACGCGCCCCGAGGAGCGTCTTGCCACATGTCAACACTGGGTCTGACTGAGCACCTCCAGGAGAGAGGCCCAAGTAAGACGCGCCCCGAGGAGCGTCTTGCCACATGTCAACACTGGGTCTGACTGAGCGCCTCCAGGAGAGAGGCCCAAGCAAGACGCGCCCCGAGGAGTGTCTTGACACTTGTTAACACTGGGTCTGACTGAGGGCCTCCATGAGAGAAGCCCAAGCAAGACATGCCCCGAGGAGTGTCTTGCCACATGTCAACACTTTGTCTGACAGAGGGCCTCCAAGAGAGAGGCCCAAGCAATACGCGCCCCGAGGAGCGTCTTGCCATATGTCACCACTGGGTCTGACTGAGCGCCTCCAGGAGAGAGGCCCAAGCAAGACACGCCCCGAGGAGCGTCTTGCCACATGTCAGCACTCGGTCTGACTGAGCGCCTCCAGGAGAGAGAGCCAAGCAAGACGCGCCCCTAGGAGCGTCTTGCCACATGTCAACACTGGGTCTGACAGAGGGCCTCCAGGAGAGAGGCCCAAGCAAGACGCGCCCCGAGGAGCGTCTTGCCACATGTCAACAATGGGTCTGACTGAGGGCCTCCAGGAGAGAGGCCCAAGCAAGACGCGCCCCGAGAAGCGTCATGCCACATGTCAATACTCGGTTTGACTGAGCGCCTCCAGGAGAGAGGCCCAAGCAAGATGCGCCCCGAGGAGCGTCTTGCCACGTGTCAACACTGGGTCTGATTGAGGGCCTATAGGAGAGAGGCCCAAGCAAGACGCGCCCCGAGGAGCGTCTTGCCACATGTCAACACTGGGTCTGACTGAGCGCCTCCAGGAGAGAGGCCCAAGCAAGACGCGCCCCGAGGAGCGTCTTGCCACGTGTCAACACTGGGTCTGATTGAGGGCCTCCAGGAGAGAGGCCCAAGCAAGACGTGCCCCGAGGAGCGTCTTGCCACATGTCACCACTGGGTCTGACTGAGCGCCTCCAGGAGAGAGGCCCAAGCAAGACGCGCCCCGAGGAGCGTCTTGCCACATGTCAGCACTCGGTCTGACTGAGGGCCTCCATGAGAGAAGCCCAAGCAAGACATGCCCCGAGGAGTGTCTTGCCACATGTCAACACTGGGTCTGACTGAGGGCCTCCATGAGAGAAGCCCAAGCAAGACATGCCCCGAGGAGTGTCTTGCCACATGTCAACACTGGGTCTGACAGAGGGCCTCCAGGAGAGAGGCCCAAGCAATACGCGTCCCGAGGAGCGTCTTGCCATATGTCACCACTGGGTCTGACTGAGCGCCTCCAGGAGAGAGGCCCAAGCAAGACACGCCCCGAGGAGCGTCTTGTCACATGTCAGCACTCGGTCTGACTGAGCGCCTCCAGGAGAGAGAGCCAAGCAAGACGCGCCCCTAGGAGCGTCTTGCCACATGTCAACACTGGGTCTGACAGAGGGCCTCCAGGAGAGAGGCCCAAGCAAGACGATCCCCGAGGAGTGTCTTGCCACATGTCAACACTGGGTCTGACAGAGGGCCTCCAGGAGAGAGGCCCAAGCAAGATGCGCCCCGAGGAGTGTCTTGACACTTGTCAACACTGGGTCTGACTGAGGGCCTCCATGAGAGAAGCCCAAGCAAGACGCGCCACGAGGAGTTTCTTGCCACATGTCAACACTGGGTCTGACAGAGGGCCTCCAGGAGAGAGGCCCAAGCAAGACGCGCCCCTAGGAGCGTCTTGCCACATGTCAACACTGGGTCTGACAGAGGGCCTCCAGGAGAGAGGCCCAAGCAAGACGATCCCCGAGGAGTGTCTTGCCACATGTCAACACTGGGTCTGACAGAGGGCCTCCAGGAGAGAGGCCCAAGCAAGATGCGCCCCGAGGAGTGTCTTGACACTTGTCAACACTGGGTCTGACTGAGGGCCTCCATGAGAGAAGCCCAAGCAAGACGCGCCCCGAGGAGTTTCTTGCCACATGTCAACACTGGGTCTGACAGAGGGCCTCCAGGAGAGAGGCCCAAGCAAGACGCGCCCCGAGGAGTGTCTTGCCACATGTCAACACTGGGTCTGACTGAGCGCCTCCAGGAGAGAGGCCCAAGCAAGACGGCGCACCGAGGAGCGTCTTGCCACATGTCACCACTGGGTCTGACTGAGAGCCTCCAGGAGAGAGGCCCAAGCAAGACGCGCCCCGAGGAGCGTCTTGCCACATGTCAACACTGGGTCTGACTGAGCGCCTCCAGGAGAGAGGCCCAAGCAAGACGTGCCCCGAGGAGCGTCTTGACACTTGTCAACACTGGGTCTGACTGAGGGCCTCTAGGAGAGAAGCCCAAGCAAGACGTGCCCCGAGGAGCGTCTTGCCACTTGTCAACACTGGGTCTGACTGAGCGCCTCCAGGAGAGAAGCCCAAGCAAGACGCGCCCCGAGGAGCGTCTTGCCACATGTCAACACTGGGTCTGACTGAGCGCCTCCAGGAGAGAGGCCCAAGCAAGACGCGCCCCGAGGAGCGTCTTGCCACATGTCAACACTGGGTCTGACTGAGGGCCTCCATGAGAGAAGCCCAAGCAAGACATGCCCCGAGGAGTGTCTTGCCACATGTCAACACTGGGTCTGACAGAGGGCCTCCAGGAGAGAGGCCCAAGCAATACGCGCCCCGAGGAGCGTCTTGCCATATGTCACCACTGGGTCTGACTGAGCGCCTCCAGGAGAGAGGCCCAAGCAAGACACGCCCCGAGGAGCGTCTTGCCACATGTCAGCACTCGGTCTGACTGAGCGCCTCCAGGAGAGAGAGCCAAGCAAGACGCGCCCCTAGGAGCGTCTTGCCACATGTCAACACTGGGTCTGACAGAGGGCCTCCAGGAGAGAGGCCCAAGCAAGACGCGCCCCGAGGAGTGTCTTGCCACATGTCAACACTGGGTCTGACAGAGGGCCTCCAGGAGAGAGGCCCAAGCAATACGCGCCCTGAGGAGCGTCTTGCCATATGTCACCACTGGGTCTGACTGAGCGCCTCCAGGAGAGAGGCCCAAGCAAGACGCGCCCCGAGGAGCGTCTTGCCAAATGTCAACACTGGGTCTGACTGAGCGCCTCCAGGAGAGAGGCCCAAGCAAGAAGCACCACGAGGAGCGTCTTGCCACATGTCAACAATGGGTCTGACTGAGCGCCTCCAGGAGAGAGGCCCAAGAAAGACGTGCCCCGAGGAGCGTCTTGACACTTGTCAACACTGGGTCTGACTGAGGGCCTCCAGGAGAGAAGCCCAAGCAAGACGCGCCCCGAGGAGTGTCTTGCCACATGTCAACACTGGGTCTGACAGAGGGCCTCCAGGAGAGAGGCCCACGCAACACGCGCCCCGAGGAGCGTCTTGCCATATGTCACCACTGGGTCTGACTGAGCGCCTCCAGGAGAGAGGCCCAAGCAAGATGCGCACCGAGGAGCGTCTTGCCACATGTCAGCACTCGGTCTGACTGAGCGCCTCCAGGAGAGAGGCCCAAGCAAGACGTGCCCCGAGGAGCGTCTTGACACTTGTCAACACTGGGTCTGACTGAGGGCCTCCAGGAGAGAAGCCCAAGCAAGACGCGCCCCGAGGAGTGTCTTGCCACATGTCAACACTGGGTCTGACAGAGGGCCTCCAGGAGAGAGGCCCACGCAACACGCGCCCCGAGGAGCGTCTTGCCATATGTCACCACTGGGTCTGACTGAGCGCCTCCAGGAGAGAGGCCAAAGCAAGACGCGCACCGATGAGCGTCTTGCCACATGTCAGCACTCGGTCTGACTGAGCGCCTCCAGGAGAGAGGCCCAAGCAAGACGCGCCCCTAGGAGCGTCTTGCCACATGTCAACACTGGGTCTCACAGAGGGCCTCCAGGAGAGAGGCCCAAGCAAGACGCGCCCCGAGGAGTGTCTTGCCACATGTCACCATTGGGTCTGACAGAGGGCTTCCAGGAGAGAGGCCCAAGCAATACGCGCCCCGAGGAGTGTCTTGCCATATGTCACCACTGGGTCTGACTGAGCGCCTCCAGGAGAGAGGCCCAAGCAACACGCGCCCCGAGAAGCGTCTTGCCATATGTCACCACTGGGTCTGACTGAGCGCCTCCAGGAGAGAGGCCCAAGCAAGACACGCCCCGAGGAGCGTCTTGCCACATGTCAGCACTCGGTCTGACTGAGCGCCTCCAGGAGAGAGACCCAAGCAAGACGCGCCCCTAGGAGCGTCTTGCCACATGTCAACACTGGGTCTGACAGCGGGCCTCCAGGAGAGAGGCCGAAGCAAGACGCGCCTCGAGGAGTGTCTTGCCACATGTCACCACTGGGTCTGACTGAGCGCCTCCAGGAGAGAGGCCCAAGCAAGACGCGCCCCGAGGAGCATCTTGCCACGTGTGAACACTGGGTCCGATTGAGGGCCTCCAGGAGAGAGGCCCAAGCAAGACGCGCCCCGAGGAGGGTCTTGCCACGTGTCAACACTGGGTCTGACAGAGGGCCTCCAGGAGAGAGGCCCATGCAATACGTGCCCCGAGGAGCGTCTAGCCACATGTTATCACTGGGTCTGACTGAGCGCCTCCAGGAGAGAGGCCCAAGCGAGACGTGCCCCGAGGAGCGTCTTGCCACATGTCAACACTGGGTCTGACTGAGCTCCTCCAGGAGAGAGGCCCAAGCAAGAAGCGCCCCGAGTAGAGTCTTGCCACATGTCAACACTGGGTCTGACTGAGCGCCTCCAGGAGAGAGGCCCAAGCAAGAAGCGCCCCGAGGAGCGTCTTGCCACATGTCAACAATGGGTCTGACTGAGGGCCTCCAGGAGAGAAGCCCGAGCAAGACGCGCCCCGAGGAGCGTCTTGCCACATGTCCACAATGGGTCTGACTGAGCGCCTCCAGGAGAGAGGCCCAAGCAAGATGCGCCCCGAGGAGTGTCTTGACACTTGTCAACACTGGGTCTGACTGTGGGCCTCCATGAGAGAAGCCCAAGCAAGACGCGCCCCGAGGAGTGTCTTGCCACATGTCAACACTGGGTCTGACTGAGCGCCTCCAGGAGAGAGGCCCAAGCAAGATGCGCCCCGAGGAGCGTCTTGCCACGTGTCAACACTGGGTCTGATTGAGGGCCTCCAGGAGAGAGGCCCAAGCAAGACGCGACCCGAGGAGCGTCTTGCCACATGTCAACACTGGGTCTGACAGAGGGCCTCCAGGAGAGAGGCCCAAGCAAGACGCGCCCCGAGGAGCGTCTTGCCACATGTCAGCACTCGGTCTGACTGAGCGCCTCCAGGAGAGAGGCCCAAGCAAGACGCGCCCCGAGGAGCGTCTTGCCACATGTCAACACTGGGTCTGACTGAGCGCCTCCAGGAGAGAGGCCCAAGCAAGACGCGCCCCGAGGAGCGTCTTGCCACGTGTCAACACTGGGTCTGATTGAGGGCCTCCAGGAGAGAGGCCCAAGCAAGACGTGCCCCGAGGAGCGTCTTGCCACATGTCACCACTGGGTCTGACTGAGCGCCTCCAGGAGAGAGGCCCAAGCAAGACGCGCCCCGAGGAGCGTCTTGCCACATGTCAGCACTCGGTCTGACTGAGCGCCTCCAGGAGAGAGGCCCAAGCAAGACGCGCCCCGAGGAGTGTCTTGCCACATGTCAACACTGGGTCTGACAGAGGGCCTCCAGGAGAGAGGCCCAAGCAATACGCGCCCTGAGGAGCGTCTTGCCATATGTCACCACTGGGTCTGACTGAGCGCCTCCAGGAGAGAGGCCCAAGCAAGACGCGCCCCGAGGAGCGTCTTGCCAAATGTCAACACTGGGTCTGACTGAGCGCCTCCAGGAGAGAGGCCCAAGCAAGAAGCGCCACGAGGAGCGTCTTGCCACATGTCAACAATGGGTCTGACTGAGCGCCTCCAGGAGAGAGGCCCAAGAAAGACGTGCCCCGAGGAGCGTCTTGACACTTGTCAACACTGGGTCTGACTGAGGGCCTCCAGGAGAGAAGTCCAAGCAAGACGCGCCCCGAGGAGTGTCTTGCCACATGTCAACACTGGGTCTGACAGAGGGCCTCCAGGAGAGAGGCCCACGCAACACGCGCCCCGAGGAGCGTCTTGCCATATGTCACCACTGGGTCTGACTGAGCGCCTCCAGGAGAGAGGCCCAAGCAAGATGCGCACCGAGGAGCGTCTTGCCACATGTCAGCACTCGGTCTGACTGAGCGCCTCCAGGAGAGAGGCCCAAGCAAGACGTGCCCCGAGGAGCGTCTTGACACTTGTCAACACTGGGTCTGACTGAGGGCCTCCAGGAGAGAAGCCCAAGCAAGACGCGCCCCGAGGAGTGTCTTGCCACATGTCAACACTGGGTCTGACAGAGGGCCTCCAGGAGAGAGGCCCACGCAACACGCGCCCCGAGGAGCGTCTTGCCATATGTCACCACTGGGTCTGACAGAGGGCCTCCAGGAGAGAGGCCCAAGCAATACGTGCCCTGAGGAGCGTCTTGCCACATGTCAACACTGGGTCTGACAGAGGGCCTCCAGGAGAGAGGCCCAAGCAAGACGCGCCCCGAGGAGCGTCTTGCCACATGTCAACACTGGGTCTGACTGAGCGCCTCCAGGAGAGAGGCCCAAGCAAGACGCGCCCCGAGGAGTGTCTTGACACTTGTTAACACTGGGTCTGACTGAGCGCCTCCAGGAGAGAGGCCCAAGCAAGACACGCCCCGAGGAGCGTCTTGCCACATGTCAGCACTCGGTCTGACTGAGCGCCTCCGGGAGAGAGAGCCAAGCAAGACGCGCCCCTAGGAGCGTCTTGCCACATGTCAACACTGGGTCTGACAGAGGGCCTCCAGGAGAGAGGCCCAAGCAAGACGCGCCCCGAGGAGTGTCTTGCCACATGTCACCATTGGGTCTGACAGAGGGCTTCCAGGAGAGAGGCCCAAGCAATACGCGCCCCGAGGAGTGTCTTGCCATATGTCACCACTGGGTCTGACTGAGCGCCTCCAGGAGAGAGGCCCAAGCAACACGCGCCCCGAGAAGCGTCTTGCCATATGTCACCACTGGGTCTGACTGAGCGCCTCCAGGAGAGAGGCCCAAGCAAGACGCGCCCCTAGGAGCGTCTTGCCACATGTCAACACTGGGTCTGACAGCGGGCCTCCAGGAGAGAGGCCGAAGCAAGACGCGCCTCGAGGAGTGTCTTGCCACATGTCACCACTGGGTCTGACTGAGCGCCTCCAGGAGAGAGGCCCAAGCAAGACGCGCCCCGAGGAGCATCTTGCCACGTGTGAACACTGGGTCCGATTGAGGGCCTCCAGGAGAGAGGCCCAAGCAAGACGCGCCCCGAGGAGGGTCTTGCCACGTGTCAACACTGGGTCTGACAGAGGGCCTCCAGGAGAGAGGCCCATGCAATACGTGCCCCGAGGAGCGTCTAGCCACATGTTATCACTGGGTCTGACTGAGCGCCTCCAGGAGAGAGGCCCAAGCAAGACGCGCCCCGAGGAGTGTCTTGCCACATGTCACCATTGGGTCTGACAGAGGGCTTCCAGGAGAGAGGCCCAAGCAATACGCGCCCCGAGGAGTGTCTTGCCATATGTCACCACTGGGTCTGACTGAGCGCCTCCAGGAGAGAGGCCCAAGCAACACGCGCCCCGAGAAGCGTCTTGCCATATGTCACCACTGGGTCTGACTGAGCGCCTCCAGGAGAGAGGCCCAAGCAAGACGCGCCCCTAGGAGCGTCTTGCCACATGTCAACACTGGGTCTGACAGCGGGCCTCCAGGAGAGAGGCCGAAGCAAGACGCGCCTCGAGGAGTGTCTTGCCACATGTCACCACTGGGTCTGACTGAGCGCCTCCAGGAGAGAGGCCCAAGCAAGACGCGCCCCGAGGAGCATCTTGCCACGTGTGAACACTGGGTCCGATTGAGGGCCTCCAGGAGAGAGGCCCAAGCAAGACGCGCCCCGAGGAGGGTCTTGCCACGTGTCAACACTGGGTCTGACAGAGGGCCTCCAGGAGAGAGGCCCATGCAATACGTGCCCCGAGGAGCGTCTAGCCACATGTTATCACTGGGTCTGACTGAGCGCCTCCAGGAGAGAGGCCCAAGCGAGACGTGCCCCGAGGAGCGTCTTGCCACATGTCAACACTGGGTCTGACTGAGCTCCTCCAGGAGAGAGGCCCAAGCAAGAAGCGCCCCGAGTAGAGTCTTGCCACATGTCAACACTGGGTCTGACTGAGCGCCTCCAGGAGAGAGGCCCAAGCAAGAAGCGCCCCGAGGAGCGTCTTGCCACATGTCAACAATGGGTCTGACTGAGGGCCTCTAGGAGAGAAGCCCGAGCAAGACGCGCCCCGAGGAGCGTCTTGCCACATGTCCACAATTGGTCTGACTGAGCGCCTCCAGGAGAGAGGCCCAAGCAAGATGCGCCCCGAGGAGTGTCTTGACACTTGTCAACACTGGGTCTGACTGTGGGCCTCCATGAGAGAAGCCCAAGCAAGACGCGCCCCGAGGAGTGTCTTGCCACATGTCAACACTGGGTCTGACAGAGGGCCTCCAGGAGAGAGGCCCAAGCAAGACGCGCCCCGAGAAGCGTCATGCCACATGTCAATACTCGGTTTGACTGAGCGCCTCCAGGAGAGAGGCCCAAGCAAGATGCGCCCCGAGGAGCGTCTTGCCACGTGTCAACACTGGGTCTGATTGAGCGCCTCCAGGAGAGAGGCCCAAGCAAGACGCGACCCGAGGAGCGTCTTGCCACATGTCAACACTGGGTCTGACAGAGGGCCTCCAGGAGAGAGGCCCAAGCAAGACGCGCCCCGAGGAGCGTCTTGCCACATGTCAGCACTCGGTCTGACTGAGCGCCTCCAGGAGAGAGGCCCAAGCAAGACGCGCCCCGAGGAGCGTCTTGCCACATGTCAACACTGGGTCTGACTGAGCGCCTCCAGGAGAGAGGCCCAAGCAAGACGCGCCCCGAGGAGCGTCTTGCCACGTGTCAACACTGGGTCTGATTGAGGGCCTCCAGGAGAGAGGCCCAAGCAAGACGTGCCCCGAGGAGCGTCTTGCCACATGTCACCACTGGGTCTGACTGAGCGCCTCCAGGAGAGAGGCCCAAGCAAGACGCGCCCCGAGGAGCGTCTTGCCACATGTCAGCACTCGGTCTGACTGAGCGCCTCCAGGAGAGAGGCCCAAGCAAGACGCGCCCCGAGGAGCGTCTTGCCACATGTCACCACTGGGTCTGACTGAGAGCCTCCAGGAGAGAGGCCCAAGCAAGACGCGCCCCGAGGAGCGTCTTGCCACATGTCAACACTGGGTCTGACTGAGCGCCTCCAGGAGAGAGGCCCAAGTAAGACGCGCCCCGAGGAGCGTCTTGCCACATGTCAACACTGGGTCTGACTGAGCGCCTCCAGGAGAGAGGCCCAAGCAAGACGCGCCCCGAGGAGTGTCTTGACACTTGTTAACACTGGGTCTGACTGAGCGCCTCCAGGAGAGAGGCCCAAGCAAGACACGCCCCGAGGAGCGTCTTGCCACATGTCAGCACTCGGTCTGACTGAGCGCCTCCGGGAGAGAGAGCCAAGCAAGACGCGCCCCTAGGAGCGTCTTGCCACATGTCAACACTGGGTCTGACAGAGGGCCTCCAGGAGAGAGGCCCAAGCAAGACGCGCCCCGAGGAGTGTCTTGCCACATGTCAACACTGGGTCTGACAGAGGGCCTCCAGGAGAGAGGCCCAAGCAATACGTGCCCTGAGGAGCGTCTTGCCACATGTCAACACTGGGTCTGACAGAGGGCCTCCAGGAGAGAGGCCCAAGCAAGACGCGCCCCGAGAAGCGTCATGCCACATGTCAATACTCGGTTTGACTGAGCGCCTCCAGGAGAGAGGCCCAAGCAAGATGCGCCCCGAGGAGCGTCTTGCCACGTGTCAACACTGGGTCTGATTGAGGGCCTCCAGGAGAGAGGCCCAAGCAAGACGCGACCCGAGGAGCGTCTTGCCACATGTCAACACTGGGTCTGACAGAGGGCCTCCAGGAGAGAGGCCCAAGCAAGACGCGCCCCGAGGAGCGTCTTGCCACATGTCAGCACTCGGTCTGTCTGAGCGCCTCCAGGAGAGAGGCCCAAGCAAGACGCGCCCCGAGGAGCGTCTTGCCACATGTCAACACTGGGTCTGACTGAGCGCCTCCAGGAGAGAGGCCCAAGCAAGACGCGCCCCGAGGAGCGTCTTGCCACGTGTCAACACTGGGTCTGATTGAGGGCCTCCAGGAGAGAGGCCCAAGCAAGACGTGCCCCGAGGAGCGTCTTGCCACATGTCACCACTGGGTCTGACTGAGCGCCTCCAGGAGAGAGGCCCAAGCAAGACGCGCCCCGAGGAGCGTCTTGCCACATGTCAGCACTCGGTCTGACTGAGCGCCTCCAGGAGAGAGGCCCAAGCAAGACGCGCCCCGAGGAGCGTCTTGCCACATGTCACCACTGGGTCTGACTGAGAGCCTCCAGGAGAGAGGCCCAAGCAAGACGCGCCCCGAGGAGCGTCTTGCCACATGTCAACACTGGGTCTGACTGAGCGCCTCCAGGAGAGAGGCCCAAGTAAGACGCGCCCCGAGGAGCGTCTTGCCACATGTCAACACTGGGTCTGACTGAGCGCCTCCAGGAGAGAGGCCCAAGCAAGACGCGCCCCGAGGAGTGTCTTGACACTTGTTAACACTGGGTCTGACTGAGCGCCTCCAGGAGAGAGGCCCAAGCAAGACACGCCCCGAGGAGCGTCTTGCCACATGTCAGCACTCGGTCTGACTGAGCGCCTCCGGGAGAGAGAGCCAAGCAAGACGCGCCCCTAGGAGCGTCTTGCCACATGTCAACACTGGGTCTGACAGAGGGCCTCCAGGAGAGAGGCCCAAGCAAGACGCGCCCCGAGGAGTGTCTTGCCACATGTCAACACTGGGTCTGACAGAGGGCCTCTAGGAGAGAGGCCCAAGCAATACGTGCCCTGAGGAGCGTCTTGCCATATGTCACCACTGGGTCTGACTGAGCGCCTCCAGGAGAGAGGCCCAAGCAAGATGCGCCCCGAGGAGCGTCTTGACACTTGTCAACACTGGGTCTGACTGAGGGCCTCCAGGAGAGAAGCCCAAGCAAGACGCGCCCCGAGGAGTGTCTTGCCACATGTCAACACTGGGTCTGACAGAGGGCCTCCAGGAGAGAGGCCCACGCAACACGCGCCCCGAGGAGCGTCTTGCCATATGTCACCACTGGGTCTGACTGAGCGCCTCCAGGAGAGAGGCCCAAGCAAGACGCGCCCCGAGGAGCGTCTTGCCACATGTCACCACTGGGTCTGACTGAGAGCCTCCAGGAGAGAGGCCCTAGCAAGACGCGCCCCGAGGAGCGTCTTGCCACATGTCAACACTGGGTCTGACAGAGCGCCTCCAGGAGAGAGGCCCAAGTAAGACGCGCCCCGAGGAGCGTCTTGCCACATGTCAACACTGGGTCTGACTGAGCGCCTCCAGGAGAGAGGCCCAAGCAAGACGCGCCCCGAGGAGTGTCTTGACACTTGTTAACACTGGGTCTGACTGAGGGCCTCCATGAGAGAAGCCCAAGCAAGACATGCCCCGAGGAGTGTCTTGCCACATGTCAACACTGGGTCTGACAGAGGGCCTCCAGGAGAGAGGCCCAAGCAATACGCGTCCCAAGGAGCGTCTTGCCATATGTCACCACTGGGTCTGACTGAGCGCCTCCAGGAGAGAGGCCCAAGCAAGATGCGCCCCGAGGAGCGTCTTGCCACGTGTCAACACTGGGTCTGATTGAGGGCCTCCAGGAGAGAGGCCCAAGCAAGACGCGACCCGAGGAGCGTCTTGCCACATGTCAACACTGGGTCTGACAGAGGGCCTCCAGGAGAGAGGCCCAAGCAAGACGCGCCCCGAGGAGCGTCTTGCCACATGTCAGCACTCGGTCTGTCTGAGCGCCTCCAGGAGAGAGGCCCAAGCAAGACGCGCCCCGAGGAGCGTCTTGCCACATGTCAACACTGGGTCTGACTGAGCGCCTCCAGGAGAGAGGCCCAAGCAAGACGCGCCCCGAGGAGCGTCTTGCCACGTGTCAACACTGGGTCTGATTGAGGGCCTCCAGGAGAGAGGCCCAAGCAAGACGTGCCCCGAGGAGCGTCTTGCCACATGTCACCACTGGGTCTGACTGAGCGCCTCCAGGAGAGAGGCCCAAGCAAGACGCGCCCCGAGGAGCGTCTTGCCACATGTCAACACTGGGTCTGACTGAGCGCCTCCAGGAGAGAGGCCCAAGTAAGACGCGCCCCGAGGAGCGTCTTGCCACATGTCAACACTGGGTCTGACTGAGCGCCTCCAGGAGAGAGGCCCAAGCAAGACGCGCCCCGAGGAGTGTCTTGACACTTGTTAACACTGGGTCTGACTGAGCGCCTCCAGGAGAGAGGCCCAAGCAAGACACGCCCCGAGGAGCGTCTTGCCACATGTCAGCACTCGGTCTGACTGAGCGCCTCCGGGAGAGAGAGCCAAGCAAGACGCGCCCCTAGGAGCGTCTTGCCACATGTCAACACTGGGTCTGACAGAGGGCCTCCAGGAGAGAGGCCCAAGCAAGACGCGCCCCGAGGAGTGTCTTGCCACATGTCAACACTGGGTCTGACAGAGGGCCTCTAGGAGAGAGGCCCAAGCAATACGTGCCCTGAGGAGCGTCTTGCCATATGTCACCACTGGGTCTGACTGAGCGCCTCCAGGAGAGAGGCCCAAGCAAGATGCGCCCCGAGGAGCGTCTTGACACTTGTCAACACTGGGTCTGACTGAGGGCCTCCAGGAGAGAAGCCCAAGCAAGACGCGCCCCGAGGAGTGTCTTGCCACATGTCAACACTGGGTCTGACAGAGGGCCTCCAGGAGAGAGGCCCACGCAACACGCGCCCCGAGGAGCGTCTTGCCATATGTCACCACTGGGTCTGACTGAGCGCCTCCAGGAGAGAGGCCCAAGCAAGACGCGCCCCGAGGAGCGTCTTGCCACATGTCACCACTGGGTCTGACTGAGAGCCTCCAGGAGAGAGGCCCTAGCAAGACGCGCCCCGAGGAGCGTCTTGCCACATGTCAACACTGGGTCTGACAGAGCGCCTCCAGGAGAGAGGCCCAAGTAAGACGCGCCCCGAGGAGCGTCTTGCCACATGTCAACACTGGGTCTGACTGAGCGCCTCCAGGAGAGAGGCCCAAGCAAGACGCGCCCCGAGGAGTGTCTTGACACTTGTTAACACTGGGTCTGACTGAGGGCCTCCATGAGAGAAGCCCAAGCAAGACATGCCCCGAGGAGTGTCTTGCCACATGTCAACACTGGGTCTGACAGAGGGCCTCCAGGAGAGAGGCCCAAGCAATACGCGTCCCAAGGAGCGTCTTGCCATATGTCACCACTGGGTCTGACTGAGCGCCTCCAGGAGAGAGGCCCAAGCAAGAGACGCCCCGAGGAGCGTCTTGCCACATGTCAGCACTCGGTCTGACTGAGCGCCTCCAGGAGAGAGAGCAGAGCAAGACGCGCCCCTAGGAGCGTCTTGCCACATGTCAACACTGGGTCTGACAGAGGGCCTCCAGGAGAGAGGCCCAAGCAAGACGATCCCCGAGGAGTGTCTTGCCACATGTCAACACTGGGTCTGACAGAGGGCCTCCAGGAGAGAGGCCCAAGCAAGATGCGCCCCGAGGAGTTTCTTGCCACATGTCAACACTGGGTCTGACAGAGGGCCTCCAGGAGAGAGGCCCAAGCAAGACGCGCCCCGAGGAATGTCTTGCCACATGTCAACACTGGGTCTGACTGAGCGCCTCCAGGAGAGAGGCCCAAGCAAGACGGCGCACCGAGGAGCGTCTTGCCACATGTCACCACTGGGTCTGACTGAGAGCCTCCAGGAGAGAGGCCCAAGCAAGACGCGCCCCGAGGAGCGTCTTGCCACATGTCAACACTGGGTCTGACTGAGCGCCTCCAGGAGAGAGGCCCAAGCAAGACGTGCCCCGAGGAGCGTCTTGACACTTGTCAACACTGGGTCTGACTGAGGGCCTCCAGGAGAGAAGCCCAAGCAAGACGTGCCCCGAGGAGCGTCTTGCCACATGTCAACACTGGGTCTGACTGAGCGCCTCCAGGAGAGAAGCCCAAGCAAGACGCACCCCGAGGAGCGTCTTGCCACATGTCAACAATGGGTCTGACTGAGCGCCTCCAGGAATGAGGCCCAAGCAAGACGCGCCCCGAGGAGCGTCTTGACACTTGTCAACACTGTGTCTGACTGAGGGCCTCCATGAGAGAGGCCCAAGCAAGACGCGCCCCGAGGAGCGTCTTGCCACATGTCAACACTGGGTCTGACAGAGGGCCTCCAGGAGAGAGGCCCAAGCAAGACGCGCACCGAGGAGTGTCTTGCCACATGTCAACACTGGGTCTGACTGAGCGCCTCCAGGAGAGAGGCCCAAGCAAGACACGCCCCGAGGAGCGTCTTGACACATGTCAACACTGGGTCTGACTGAGCACCTCCAGGAGAGAGGCCCAAGCAAGATGCGCCCCGAGGAGCGTCTTGCCACATGTCAACACTGGGTCTGACTGAGCGCCTCCAGGAGAGAGGCCCAAGCAAGACGTGCCCCGAGGAGCGTCTTGCCACATGTCAACACTGGGTCTGACTGAGCGCCTCCAGGAGAGAGGCCCAAGCAAGAAGCGCCCCGAGGAGCGTCTTGCCTCTTGTCAACAATGGGTCTGACTGAGGGCCTCCAGGAGAGAAGCCCAAGCAAGACGCGCCCCGAGGAGCGTCTTGCCACATTCAACAATGGGTCTGACTGAGTGCCTCCAGGAGAGAGGCCCAAGCAAGACGCGCCCCGAGGAGCGTCTTGACACTTGTCAACACTGGGTCTGACTGAGGGCCTCCATGAGAGAGGCCCAAGCAAGACACGCCCCGAGGAGCGTCTTGCCACATGTCAACACTGGGTCTGACAGAGGGCCTCTAGGAGAGAGGCCCAAGCAAGACGCGCCCCGAGGAGCGTCATGCCACATGTCACTACTCGGTTTGACTGAGCGCCTCCAGGAGAGAGGCCCAAGCAAGACACGGCCAGAGGAGCGTCTTGCCACTTGTCAACACTGGGTCTGATTGAGGGCCTCCAGGAGAGAGGCCCAAGTAAGACGCGCCCCGAGGAGCGTCTTGCCACGTGTCAACACTGGGTCTGATTGAGGGCCTCCTGGAGAGAGGCCCAAGCAAGACGTGCCCCGAGGAGCGTCTTGCCACATGTCACCACTGGGTCTGACGAAGCGCCTCCAGGAGAGAGGCCCAAGCAAGACGCGCCCCGAGGAGCGTCTTGCCACATGTCAGCACTCGGTCTGACTGAGCGCCTCCAGGAGAGAGAACCAAGCAAGACGCGCCCCGAGGAGCGTCTTGCCACATGTCACCACTGGGTCTGACTGAGAGCCTCCAGGAGAGAGGCCCAAGCAAGACGCGCCCCGAGGAGCGTCTTGCCACATGTCAACACTGGGTCTGACTGAGCGCCTCCAGGAGAGAGGCCCAAGTAAGACGCGCCCCGAGGAGCGTCTTGCCACATGTCAACACTGGGTCTGACTGAGCGCCTCCAGGAGAGAGGCCCAAGCAAGACGCGTCCCGAGGAGTGTCTTGACACTTGTTAAAACTGGGTCTGACTGAGGGCCTCCATGAGAGAAGCCCAAGCAAGACATGCCCCGAGGAGTGTCTTGCCACATGTCAACACTGGGTCTGACAGAGGGCCTCCAGGAGAGAGGCCCAAGCAATACGCGCCCCGAGGAGCGTCTTGCCATATGTCACCACTGGGTCTGACTGAGCGCCTCCAGGAGAGAGGCCCAAGCAAGACACGCCCCGAGGAGCGTCTTGCCACATGTCAGCACTCGGTCTGACTGAGCGCCTCCAGGAGAGAGAGCCAAGCAAGACGCGCCCCTAGGAGCGTCTTGCCACATGTCAACACTGGGTCTGACAGAGGGCCTCCAGGAGAGAGGCCCAAGCAAGACGCGCCCCGAGGAGTGTCTTGCCACATGTCAACACTGGGTCTGACAGAGGGCCTCCAGGAGAGAGGCCCAAGCAATACGCGCCCTGAGGAGCGTCTTGCCATATGTCACCACTGGGTCTGACTGAGCGCCTCCAGGAGAGAGGCCCAAGCAAGACGCGCCCCGAGGAGCGTCTTGCCAAATGTCAACACTGGGTCTGACTGAGCGCCTCCAGGAGAGAGGCCCAAGCAAGAAGCGCCACGAGGAGCGTCTTGCCACATGTCAACAATGGGTCTGACTGAGCGCCTCCAGGAGAGAGGCCCAAGAAAGACGTGCCCCGAGGAGCGTCTTGACACTTGTCAACACTGGGTCTGACTGAGGGCCTCCAGGAGAGAAGCCCAAGCAAGACGCGCCCCGAGGAGTGTCTTGCCACATGTCAACACTGGGTCTGACAGAGGGCCTCCAGGAGAGAGGCCCACGCAACACGCGCCCCGAGGAGCGTCTTGCCATATGTCACCACTGGGTCTGACTGAGTGCCTCCAGGAGAGAGGCCAAAGCAAGACGCGCACCGATGAGCGTCTTGCCACATGTCAGCACTCGGTCTGACTGAGCGCCTCCAGGAGAGAGGCCCAAGCAAGACGCGCCCCTAGGAGCGTCTTGCCACATGTCAACACTGGGTCTGACAGAGGGCCTCCAGGAGAGAGGCCCAAGCAAGACGCGCCCCGAGGAGTGTCTTGCCACATGTCACCACTGGGTCTGACAGAGGGCTTCCAGGAGAGAGGCCCAAGCAATACGCGCCCGGAGGAGCGTATTGCCATATGTCACCACTGGGTCTGACTGAGCGCCTCCAGGAGAGAGGCCCAAGCAAGACGCGCCCCGAGGAGCGTCTTGCCACATGTCATCACTCGGTCTGACTGAGCGCCTCCAGGAGAGAGGCCCAAGCAAGACGCGCCCCTAGGAGCGTCATGCCACATGTCAACACTGGGTCTGACTGAGCGCCTCCAGGAGAGAAGCCCAAGCAAGACGCGCCCCGAGGAGTGTCTTGCCACATGTCAAACTGGGTCTGACAGAGGGCCTCCAGGAGAGAGGCCCAAGCAACACGCGCCCCGAGGAGCGTCTTGCCATATGTCACCACTGGGTCTGACTGAGCGCCTCAAGGAGAGAGGCCCAAGCAAGACGCGCCCCGAGGAGCGTCTTGCCACATGTCAGCACTCGGTCTGACGGAGCGCCTCCAGGAGAGAGGCCCAAGCAAGATGCGCCCCTAAGAGTGTCTTGCCACATGTCAACACTGGGTCTGACAGCGGGCCTCCAGGAGAGAAGCCCAAGCAAGACGCGCCCCGAGGAGTGTCTTGCCACCTGTCAACACTGGGTCTGACTGAGGGCCTCCAGGAGAGAGGCCCAAGCAATACGCGCCCCGAGGAGTGTCTTGCCATATGTCACCACTGGGTCTGACTGAGCGCCTCCAGGAGAGAGGCCCAAGCAAGACGCGCCCCGAGGAGCGTCTTGCCACATGTCAACACTGGGTCTGACAGAGGGCCTCCAGGAGAGAGGCCCAAGCAACACGCACCCCAAGAAGCTTCTTGCCATATGTCACCACTGGGTCTGACTGAGCGCCTCCAGGAGAGAGGCCCAAGCAAGACACGCCCCGAGGAGCGTCTTGCCACATGTCAGCACTCGGTCTGACTGAGCGCCTCCAGGAGAGAGACGCAAGCAAGACGCGCCCCTAGGAGCGTCTTGCCACATGTCAACACTGGGTCTGACAGCGGGCCTCCAGGAGAGAGGCCGAAGCAAGACGCGCCTCGAGGAGTGTCTTGCCACATGTCACTACTCGGTCTGACTGAGCGCCTCCAGGAGAGAGGCCCAAGCAAGACGCGCCCCGAGGAGCATCTTGCCACGTGTCAACACTGGGTCCGATTGAGGGCCTCCAGGAGAGAGGCCCAAGCAAGACGCGCCCCGAGGAGGGTCTTGCCACGTGTCAACACTGGGTCTGACAGAGGGCCTCCAGGAGAGAGGCCCATGCAATACGTGCCCCGAGGAGCGTCTAGCCACATGTTATCACTGGGTCTGACTGAGCGCCTCCAGGAGAGAGGCCCAAGCGAGACGTGCCCCGAGGAGCGTCTTGCCACATGTCAACACTGGGTCTGACTGAGCGCCTCCAGGAGAGAGGCCCAAGCAAGAAGCGCCCCGAGTAGAGTCTTGCCACATGTCAACACTGGGTCTGACTGAGCGCCTCCAGGAGAGAGGCCCAAGCAAGAAGCGCCCCGAGGAGCGTCTTGCCACAGGTCAACACTGGGTCTGACTGTGGGCCTCCAGGAGAGAAGCCCGAGCAAGACGCGCCCCGAGGAGCGTCTTGCCACATGTCCACAATGGGTCTGACTGAGCGCCTCCAGGAGAGAGGCCCAAGCAAGATGCGCCCCGAGGAGTGTCTTGACACTTGTCAACACTGGGTCTGACTGTGGGCCTCCATGAGAGAAGCCCAAGCAAGACGCACCCCAAGGAGTGTCTTGCCACATGTCAACACTGGGTCTGACTGAGAGCCTCCAGGAGAGAGGCCCAAGCAAGACGCGCCCCGAGGAGCGTCTTGCGACATGTCAACACTGGGTCTGACTGAGCGCCTCCAGGAGAGAGGCCCAAGTAAGACACGCCCGAGGAGCGTCTTATCACATGTCAAAACTGGGTCTGACTGAGCGCCTCCAGGAGAGAGGCCCAAGTAAGACGCGCCCCGAGGAGCGTCTTGCCACATGTCACCACTGGGTCTGACTGAGCGCCTCCAGGAGAGAGGCCCAAGCAAGACGCGCCCCGAGGAGCGTCTTGCCACATGTCAACACTGGGTCTGACTGAGCGCCTCCAGGAGAGAGGCCCAAGCAAGACGTGCCCCGAGGAGCGTCTTGCCACATGTCAACACTGGGTCCGACTGAGCGCCTCCAGGAGAGAGGCCCAAGCAAGAAGCGCCCCGAGGAGCGTCTTGCCTCTTGTCAACAATGGGTCTGACTGAGCGCCTCCAGGAGAGAAGCCCAAGCAAGACGCGCCCCGAGGAAAGTCTTGCCACATGTCAACAATGGGTCTGACTGAGTGCCTCCAGGAGAGAGGCCCAAGCAAGACGCACCCCGAGGAGCGTCTTGACACTTGTCAACACTGGGTCTGACTGAGGGCCTCCATGAGAGAGGCCCAAGCAAGACACGCCCCGAGGAGCGTCTTGTCACATGTCAACACTGGGTCTGACAGAGGGCCTCCAGGAGAGAGGCCCAAGCAAGACTCGCCCCGAGGAGTGTCTTGCCAATTGTCATCACTGGGTCTGACTGAGCGCCTCTAGGAGAGAGGCCCAAGCAAGACGCGCCCCGAGGAGCGTCATGCCACATGTCACTACTCGGTTTGACTGAGCGCCTCCAGGAGAGAGGCCCAAGCAAGATGCGCCCCGAGGAGCGTCTTGCCACATGTCAACACTGGGTCTGACAGAGGGCCTCCAGGAGAGAGGCCCAAGCAAGACGCGCCCCGAGGAGCGTCTTGCCACATGTCAGCACTCGGTCTGACTGAGCGCCTCCAGGAGAGAGGCCCAAGCAAGACGCGCCCCGAGGAGCGTCTTGCCACATGTCAACACTGGGTCTGACTGAGCGCCTCCAGAAGAGAGGCCCAAGCAAGACGCGCCCCGAGGAGCGTCTTGCCACGTGTCAACACTGGGTCTGATTGAGGGCCTCCAGGAGAGAGGCCCAAGCAAGACGTGCCCCGAGGAGCGTCTTGCCACATGTCACCACTGGGTCTGACTGAGCGCCTCCAGGACAGAGGCCCAAGCAAGACGCGCCCCGAGGAGCGTCTTGCCACATGTCAGCACTCGGTCTGACTGAGCGCCTCCAGGAGAGAGGCCCAAGCAAGACGCGCCCCGAGGAGCGTCTTGCCACATGTCACCACTGGGTCTGACTGAGAGCCTCCAGGAGAGAGGCCCAAGCAAGACGCGCCCCGAGGAGCGTCTTGCCACATGTCAACACTGGGTCTGACTGAGCGCCTCCAGGAGAGAGGCCCAAGTAAGACGCGCCCCGAGGAGCGTCTTGCCACATGTCAACACGGGGTCTTACTGAGCGCCTCCAGGAGAGAGGCCCAAGCAAGACGCGCCCCGAGGAGTGTCTTGACACTTGTTAACACTGGGTCTGACTGAGCGCCTCCAGGAGAGAGGCCCAAGCAAGACACGCACCGAGGAGCGTCTTGCCACATGTCAGCACTCGGTCTGACTGAGCGCCTCCGGGAGAGAGAGCCAAGCAAGACGCGCCCCTAGGAGCGTCTTGCCACATGTCAACACTGGTCTGACAGAGGGCCTCCAGGAGAGAGGCCCAAGCAAGACGCGCCCCGAGGAGTGTCTTGCCACATGTCAACACTGGGTCTGACAGAGGGCCTCCAGGAGAGAGGCCCAAGCAATACGTGCCCTGAGGAGCGTCTTGCCATATGTCACCACTGGGTCTGACTGAGCGCCTCCAGGAGAGAGGCCCAAGCAAGACGCGCCCCTTGGAGCGTCTTGCCAAATGTCAACACTGGGTCTGACTGAGCGCCTCCAGGAGAGAGGCCCAAGCAAGAAGCGCCCCGAGGAGCGTCTTGCCACATGTCAACAATGGGTCTGACTGAGCGCCTCCAGGAGAGAGGCCCAAGAAAGACGTGCCCCGAGGAGCGTCTTGACACTTGTCAACACTGGGTCTGACTGAGGGCCTCCAGGAGAGAAGCCCAAGCAAGACGCGCCCCGAGGAGTGTCTTGCCACATGTCAACACTGGGTCTGACAGAGGGCCTCCAGGAGAGAGGCCCACGCTTCACGCGCCCCGAGGAGCGTCTTGCCATATGTCACCACTGGGTCTGACTGAGCGCCTCCAGGAGAGAGGCCCAAGCAAGACGCGCACCGAGGAGCGTCTTGCCACATGTCAGCACTCGGTCTGACTGAGCGCCTCCAGGAGAGAGGCCCAAGCAAGACGCGCCCCTAGGAGCGTCTTGCCACATGTCAACACTGGGTCTGACAGAGGGCCTCCAGTAGAGAGGCCCAAGCAAGACGCGCCCCGAGGAGTGTCTTGCCACATGTCACCACTGGGTCTGACAGAGGGCCTCCAGGAGAGAGGCCCAAGCAATACGCGCCCCGAGGAGCGTCTTGCCATATGTCACCACTGGTTCTGACTGAGCGCCTCCAGGAGAGAGGCCCAAGCAAGACGCGCCCCGAGGAGCGTCTTGCCACATGTCATCACTCGGTCTGACTGAGCGCCTCCAGGAGAGAGGCCCAAGCAACACGCGCCCCGAGGAGCGTCTTGCCACATGTCACCACTGGGTCTGACTGAGAGCCTCCAGGAGAGAGGCCCAAGCAAGACGCGCCCCGAGGAGCGTCTTGCCACATGTCAACACTGGGTCTGACTGAGCGCCTCCAGGAGAGAGGCCCAAGTAAGACGCGCCCCGAGGAGCGTCTTGCCACATGTCAACACGGGGTCTTACTGAGCGCCTCCAGGAGAGAGGCCCAAGCAAGACGCGCCCCGAGGAGTGTCTTGACACTTGTTAACACTGGGTCTGACTGAGCGCCTCCAGGAGAGAGGCCCAAGCAAGACACGCACCGAGGAGCGTCTTGCCACATGTCAGCACTCGGTCTGACTGAGCGCCTCCGGGAGAGAGAGCCAAGCAAGACGCGCCCCTAGGAGCGTCTTGCCACATGTCAACACTGGGTCTGACAGAGGGCCTCCAGGAGAGAGGCCCAAGCAAGACGCGCCCCGAGGAGTGTCTTGCCACATGTCAACACTGGGTCTGACAGAGGGCCTCCAGGAGAGAGGCCCAAGCAATACGTGCCCTGAGGAGCGTCTTGCCATATGTCACCACTGGGTCTGACTGAGCGCCTCCAGGAGAGAGGCCCAAGCAAGACGCTTCCCTTGGAGCGTCTTGCCAAATGTCAACACTGGGTCTGACTGAGCGCCTCCAGGAGAGAGGCCCAAGCAAGAAGCGCCCCGAGGAGCGTCTTGCCACATGTCAACAATGGGTCTGACTGAGCGCCTCCAGGAGAGAGGCCCAAGAAAGACGTGCCCCGAGGAGCGTCTTGACACTTGTCAACACTGGGTCTGACTGAGGGCCTCCAGGAGAGAAGCCCAAGCAAGACGCGCCCCGAGGAGTGTCTTGCCACATGTCAACACTGGGTCTGACAGAGGGCCTCCAGGAGAGAGGCCCACGCTTCACGCGCCCCGAGGAGCGTCTTGCCATATGTCACCACTGGGTCTGACTGAGCGCCTCCAGGAGAGAGGCCCAAGCAAGACGCGCACCGAGGAGCGTCTTGCCACATGTCAGCACTCGGTCTGACTGAGCGCCTCCAGGAGAGAGGCCCAAGCAAGACGTGCCCCGAGGAGCGTCTTGACACTTGTCAACACTGGGTCTGACTGAGGGCCTCCAGGAGAGAAGCCCAAGCAAGACGCGCCCCGAGGAGTGTCTTGCCACATGTCAACACTGGGTCTGACAGAGGGCCTCCAGGAGAGAGGCCCACGCAACATGCGCCCCGAGGAGCGTCTTGCCATTTGTCACCACTGGGTCTGACTGAGCGCCTCCAGGAGAGAGGCCCAAGCAAGACGCGCACCGAGGAGCGTCTTGCCACATGTCAGCACTCGGTCTGACTGAGCGTCTCCAGGAGAGAGGCCCAAGCAAGACGCGCCCCTAGGAGCGTCTTGCCACATGTCAACACTGGGTCTGACAGAGGGCCTCCAGTAGAGAGGCCCAAGCAAGACGCGCCCCGAGGAGTGTCTTGCCACATGTCACCACTGGGTCTGACAGAGGGCCTCCAGGAGAGAGGCCCAAGCAATACGCGCCCCGAGGAGCGTCTTGCCATATGTCACCACTGGGTCTGACTGAGCGCCTCCAGGAGAGAGGCCCAAGCAAGACGCGCCCCGAGGAGCGTCTTGCCACATGTCATCACTCGGTCTGACTGAGCGCCTCCAGGAGAGAGGCCCAAGCAACACGCGCCCCGAGGAGCGTCTTGCCACATGTCAGCACTCGGTCTGACTGAGCGCCTCCAGGAGAGAGGCCCAAGCAAGATGCGCCCCGAGGAGTGTCTTGCCACATGTCAAAACTGGGTCTGACAGAGGGCCTCCAGGAGAGAGGCCCACGCAACACGCGCCCCGAGGAGCGTCTTGCCATTTGTCACCACTGGGTCTGACTGAGCGCCTCCAGGAGAGAGGCCCAAGCAAGACGCGCCCCGAGGAGTGTCTTGCCACATGTCAACACTGGGTCTGACAGAGGGCCTCCTGGAGAGAGGCCCAAGCAACACGCGCCGCGAGGAGTGTCTTGCCACATGTCAACAATGGGTCTGACTGAGCGCCTCCAGGAGAGAGGCCCAAGCAAGACGCACCCCGAGGAGTGTCTTGCCACCTGTCAACACTGGGTCTGACTGAGGGCCTACAGGAGAGAGGCCCAAGCAATACGCGCCCCGAGGAGTGTCTTGCCATATGTCACCACTGGGTCTGACTGAGCGCCTCCAGGAGAGAGGCCCAAGCAAGACGCGCCCCGAGGAGCGTCTTGCCACATGTCAGCATTCGGTCTGACTGAGCGCCTCCAGGAGAGAGGCCCAAGCAAGACGCGCCCCTAGGAGCGTCTTGCCGCATGTCAACACTGGGTCTGACTGAGCGCCTACTGGAGAGAGGCCCAAGCAAGATGCGCCCCGAGGAGCGTCTTGCCACATGTCAACACTGGGTCTGACAGAGGGCCTCCAGGAGAGAGGCCCAAGCAACACGCGCCCCGAGGAGCGTCTTGCCATATGTCACCACTGGGTCTGACTGAGCGCCTCCAGGAGAGAGGCCCAAGCAAGACTCGCCCCGAGTAGCGTCTTGCCACATGTCAGCACTCGGTCTGACTGAGCGCCTCCAGGAGAGAGGCCCAAGCAAGACGCGCCCCTAGGAGCGTATTGCCACATGTCAACACTGGGTCTGACAGCGGGCCTCCAGGAGAGAGGCCGAAGCAAGACGCGCCCCGAGGAGTGTCTTGCCACATGTCACCACTGGGTCTGACTGAGCGCCTCCAGGAGAGAGGCCAAAGCAAGACTTGCCCGAGGAGCGTCATGCCACATGTCACTACTCGGTCTGACTGAGCGCCTCCAGGAGAGAGGCCCAAGCAAGACGCGCCCCGAGGAGCATCTTGCCACGTGTCAACACTGGGTCTGATTGAGGGCCTCCAGGAGAGAGGCCCAAGTAAGACGCGCCCCGAGGAGCGTCTTGCCACATGTCAACACTGGGTCTGACAGAGGGCCTCCAGGAGAGAGGCCCATTCAATACGTGCCCTACAGGAGCGTCTAGCCACATGTTACCACTGGGTCTGACTGATCGCCTCCAGGAGAGAGGCCCAAGCAAGACGTGCCCCGAGGAGCGTCTTGCCACAGGTCAACACTGGGTCTGACTGAGCGCCTCCAGGAGAGAGGCCCAAGCAAGAAGCGCCCCGAGTAGAGTCTTGCCACATGTCAACACTGGGTCTGACTGAGCGCCTCCAGGAGAGAGGCCCAAGCAAGAAGCGCCCCGAGGAGCGTCTTGCCACATGTCAACAATGAGTCTGACTGAGGGCCTCCAGGAGAGAAGCCCAAGCAAGACGTGCCCCGAGGAGCGTCTTGCCACATGTCAACAATGGGTCTGACTGAGCGCCTCCAGGAGAGAGGCCCAAGCAAGATGCGCCCCGAGGAGTGTCTTGACACTTGTCAACACTGGGTCTGACAGAGGGCCTCCAGGAGAGAGGCCCAAGCAAGAAGCGCCCCGAGGAGTGTCTTGCCACATGTCAACACTGGGTCTGACTGAGCGCCTCCAGGAGAGAGGCCCAAGCAAGACGCGCCCCGAGGAGCGTCTTGCCACATGTCACCACTGGGTCTGACTAAGAGCCTCCAGGAGAGAGGCCCAAGCAAGACGCGCCCCGAGGAGCGTCTTGCCACATGTCAACACTGGGTCTGACTGAGCGCCTCCAGGAGAGAGGCCCAAGTAAGACGCGCCCTGAGGAGCGTCTTGCCACATGTCAACACTGGGTCTGACTGAGCGCCTCCAGGAGAGAGGCCCAAGCAAGACGCGCCCCGAGGAGCGTCTTGCCACATCTCAACACTGGGTCTGACTGAGTGCCTTCAGGAGAGAGGCCCAAGCAAGACGTGCCCCGAGGAGAGTCTTGCCACATGTCAACACTGGGTCTTACTGAGCGCCTCCAGGAGAGAGGCCCAAGCAAGAAGCGCCCCGAGGAGAGTCTTGCCACATGTCAACACTGGGTCTGACTGAGCGCCTCCAGGAGAGAGGCCCAAGCAAGAATCGCACCGAGGAGCGTCTTGCCATATGTCAACAATGGGTCTGACTGAGGGCCTCCAGGAGAGAAGCCAAAGCAAGACGCGCCCCGAGGAGCGTCTTGCCACATGTCAACAATGGGTCTGACTGAGCGCCTCCAGGAGAGAGGCCCAAGCAAGACGCGCCCCGAGGAGTGTCTTGACACTTGTCAACACTTGGTCTGACTGAGGGCCTCCATGAGAGAAGCCCAAGCAAGACGCGCCCCGAGGAGTGTCTTGCCACATGTCAACACTGGGTCTGACAGAGGGCCTCCAGGTGAGAGGCCCAAGCAATACGCGCCCCGAGGAGCGTCTTGCCATACGTCACCACTGGGTCTGACTGAGCGCCTCCAGGAGAGAGGCCCAAGCAAGACGCGCCCCGAGGAGCGTCTTGCCACATGTCAGCACTCGGTCTGACTGAGCGCCTCCAGGAAAGAGAGCCAAGCAAGACGCGCCCCTAGGAGCGTCTTGCCACATGTCAACACTGGGTCTGACAGAGGGCCTCCAGGAGAGAGGCCCAAGCAAGACACTCCCCGAGGAGTGTCTTGCCACATGTCAACACTGGGTCTGACTGAGCGCCTCCAGGAGATAGGCCCAAGCAAGACGTGCACCGAGGAGCGTCTTGCCACATGTCAACACTGGGTCTGACTGAGCGCCTCCAGGAGAGAGGCCCAAGCAAGAAGCGCCCCGAGGAGCGTCTTGCCACATGTCAACAATGGGTCTTACTGAGGGCCTCCAGGAGAGAAGCCCAAGCAAGACGCGCCCCGAGGAGTGTCTTGCCACATGTCAACAATGGGTCTGACTGAGCGCCTCCAGGAGAGAGGCCCAAGCAAGACGCGCCCCGAGGAGTGTCTTGACACTTGTCAACACTGGGTCTGACTGAGGGCCTCCATGAGAGAAGCCCAAGCAAGACGCGCCCCGAGGAGTGTCTTGTTACATGTCAACACTGGGCCTGACAGAGTGTCTCCAGGAGAGAGGCCCAAGCAATACGCGCCCCGAGGAGCGTCTTGCCATACGTCAACACTGGGTCTGACAGAGGGCCTCCAGGAGAGAGGCCCAAGCAAGACGCGCCCCGAGGAGTGTCTTGCCACATGTCAACACTGGGTCTGACTGAGCGCCTCCAGGAGAGAGGCCCAAGCAAGACGTGCACCGAGGAGCGTCTTGCCACATGTCAACACTGGGTCTGACTGAGCGCCTCCAGGAGAGAGGCCCAAGCAAGAAGCGCCCCGAGGAGCGTCTTGCCACATGTCAACAATGGGTCTGACTGAGGGCCTCCAGGAGAGAAGCCCAAGCAAGACGCGCCCCGAGGAGTGTCTTGCCACATGTCAACAATGGGTCTGACTGAGCGCCTCCAGGAGAGAGGCCCAAGCAAGACGCGGCCCGAGGAGTGTCTTGACACTTGTCAACACTGGGTCTGACTGAGGGCCTCCATGAGAGAAGCCCAAGCAAGACGCGCCCGAGGAGTGTCTTGTTACATGTCAACACTGGGCCTGACAGAGTGCCTCCAGGAGAGAGGCCCAAGCAATACGCACCCCGAGGAGCGTCTTGCCATACTTCACCACTGGGTCTGACTGAGCGCCTCCAGGAGAGAGGCCCAAGCAAGACGCGCCCCGAGGAGCGTCTTGCCACATGTCAGCACTCGGTCTGACTGAGCGCCTCCAGGAGAGAGAGCCAAGCAAGACGCTCCCCTAGGAGCGTCATGCCACATGTCAACACTGGGTCTGACAGAGGGCCTCCAGGAGAGAGGCCCAAGCAAGACGCGCCCCGAGGAGTGTCTTGCCACATGTCAACACTGGGTCTGACTGAGCGCCTCCAGGAGAGAGGCCCAAGTAAGACGCGCCCCGAGGAGCGTCTTGCCACATGTCAACACTGGGTATGACTGAGCGCCTCCAGGAGAGAGGCCCAAGCAAGACGCGCACCGAGGAGCGTCTTGCCACATGTCAACACTGGGTCTGAAAGAGGGCCTCCAGGAGAGAGGCCCAAGCAAGACGCGCCCCGAGGAGCGTCTTGCCACCTATCAACACTGGGTCTGACTGAGTGCCTCCAGGAGAGAGGCCCAAGCAAGAAGAGCCCCGAGGAGCGTCTTGCCACATGTCAACAATGGGTCTGACTGAGGGCCTCCAGGAGAGAAGCCCAAGCAAGACGCGCCCCGAGGAGCGTCTTGCCACATGTCAACAATGGGTCTGACTGAGCTCCTCCAGGAATGAGGCCCAAGCAAGACGCGCCCCGAGGAGTGTCTTGACACTTGTCAACACTGGGTCTGACTGAGGGCCTCCATGAGAGAGGCCCAAGCAAGACGCGCCCCGAAGAGCGTCTTGCCACATGTCAACACTGGGTCTGACAAAGGGCCTCCAGGAGAGAGGCCCAAGCAAGACGCGCCCCGAGGAGTGTCTTGCCACATGTCAACACTGGGTCTGACTGAGTGCCTCCAGGAGAGAGGCCCAAGCAAGACACGCCCCGAGGAGCGTCTTGACACATGTCAACACTGGGTCTGACTGAGGGCCTCAATGAGAGAAGCCCAAGCAAGACGTGCCCCGAGGAGCGTCTTGCCACATGTCACCACTGGGTCTGACTGAGCGCCTCCAGGAGAGAGGCCCAAGCAAGACACGCCCCGAGGAGCGTCTTGCCACATGTCAACACTGGGTCTGACTGAGCGCCTCCAGGAGAGAGGCCCAAGCAAGACGCGCCCCGAGGAGCGTCTTGACACTTGTCAACACTGGGTCTGACTGAGGGCCTCCATGAGAGAGGCCCAAGCAAGACGCGCCCCGAGAAGCGTCTTGCAACATGTCAACACTGGGTCTGACAGAGGGCCTCCAGGAGAGAGGCCCAAGCAAGACGCGCCCCGAGGAGTGTCTTGCCACATGTCACAGCTGGGTCTGACCGAGCGCCTCTAGGAGAGAGGCCCAAGCAAGACGCGCCCCGAGGAGCGTCATGCCACATGTCACTACTCGGTCTGACTGAGCGCCTCCAGGAGAGAGGCCCAAGCAAGACGCGCCCCGAGGAGTGTCTTGACACTTGTTAACACTGGTTCTGACTGAGGGCCTCCATGAGAGAAGCCCAAGCAAGACTTGCCCCGAGGAGTGTCTTGCCACATGTCAACACTGGGTCTGACAGAGGTCCTCCAGGAGAGAGGCCCAAGCAATACGCGCCCCGAGGAGCGTCTTGCCACATGTCAACACTGGGTCTGACTGAGCGCCTCCAGGAGAGAGGCCCAAGTAAGACGCGCCCCGAGGAGCGTCTTGCCACATGTCAACACTGGGTCTGACTGAGCGCCTCCAGGAGAGAGGCCCAAGCAAGACGTGCCCCGAGGAGCGTCTTGACACTTGTCATCACTGGGTCTGACTGAGGGCCTCCATGAGAGAGGCCCAAGCAAGACTCGCCCCGAGAAGCGTCTTGCCACATGTCAACACTGGGTCTGACAGAGGGCCTCCAGGAGAGAGGCCAAAGCAAGACGCGCCCCGAGGAGTGTCTTGCCACATGTCACCACTGGGTCTGACTGAGCGCCTCTAGGAGAGAGGCCCAAGCAAGACGCGCCACGAGGGGCGTCATGCCACATGTCACTACTCGGTCTGACTGAGCGCCTCCAGGAGAGAGGCCCAAGCAAGACGCGCCCCGAGGAGTGTCTTGACACTTGTTAACACTGGGTTTGACTGAGGGCCTCCATGAGAGAAGCCCAAGCAAGACGTGCCCCGAGGAGTGTCTTGCCACATGTCAACACTGTGTCTGACAGAGGGCCTCCAGGAGAGAGGCCCAAGCAATACACGCCCCGAGGAGCGTCTTGCCATATGTCACCACTGGGTCTGACTGAGCGCCTCCAGGAAAGAGGCCCAAGCAAGACGCGCACCGAGGAGCGTCTTGCCACATGTCAGCACTCGGTCTGACTGAGCGCCTCCAGGAGAGAGGCCCAAGCAAGACGTGCCCCGAGGAGCGTCTTGACACTTGTCAACACTGGGTCTGACTGAGGGCCTCCAGGAGAGAAGCCCAAGCAAGACGCGCCCCGAGGAGTGTCTTGCCACATGTCAACACTGGGTCTGACAGAGGGCCTCCAGGAGAGAGGCCCACGCAACACGCTCCCCGAGGAGCGTCTTGCCATATGTCACCACTGGGTCTGACTGAGCGCCTCCAGGAGAGAGGCCCAAGCAAGACGCGCACCGAGGAGCGTCTTGCCACATGTCAGCACTCGGTCTGACTGAGCGCCTCCAGGAGAGAGGCCCAAGCAAGACGCGCCCCTAGGAGCGTCTGTCCACATGTCAACACTGGGTCTGACAGAGGGCCTCCAGGAGAGAAGCCCAAGCAAGATGCGCCCCGAGGAGTGTCTTGCCACATTTCACCACTGGGTCAGACAGAGGGCCTCCAGGAGAGAGGCCCAAGCAATACGCGCCCCGAGGAGCGTCTTGCCATATGTCACCACTGGGTCTGACTGAGCGCCTCCAGGAGAGAGGCCCAAGCAAGACGCGCCCCTAGGAGCGTCTTGCCACATGTCAACACTGGGTCTGACTGAGCGCCTCCAGGAGAGAGGCCCAAGCAAGACGCGCCCCGAGGAGTGTCTTGCCACATGTCAACACTGGGTCTGACAGCGGGCCTCCAGGAGAGAGGCCCAAGCAAGACGCGCCCCGAGGAGCGTCTTGCCACATGTCAACACTGGGTCTGACTGAGTGCCTCCAGGAGAGAGGCCCAAGCAAGAAGCGCCCCGAGGAGCGTCTTGCCACATGTCAACAATGGGTCTGACTGAGGGCCTCCAGGAGAGAAGCCCAAGCAAGACGCGCCCCGAGGAGCGTCTTGCCACATGTCAACACTGGGTATGACTGAGCGCCTCCAGGAGAGAGGCCCAAGCAAGACGCGCACCGAGGAGCGTCTTGCCACATGTCAGCACTCGGTCTGACTGAGCGCCTCCAGGAGAGAGGCCCAAGCAAGACGCGCCCCTTGTAGCGTCTTGCCACATGTCAGCACTCGGTCTGACTGAGCGCCTCCAGGAGAGAGGCCCAAGCAAGACGCGCACCGAGGAGCGTCTTGCCACATGTCAGCACTCGGTCTGACTGAGCGCCTCAAGGAGAGAGAGCCAAGCAAGACGCGCCCCTAGGATCGTCATGCCACATGTCAACACTGGGTCTGACAGAGGGCCTCCAGGAGAGAGGCCCAAGCAAGACGCGCCCCGAGGAGTGTCTTGCCACATGTCAACACTGGGTCTGACTGAGCGCCTCCAGGAGAGAGGCCCAAGTAAGACGCGCCCCGAGGAGCGTCTTGCCACATGTCAACACTGGGTATGACTGAGCGCCTCCAGGAGAGAGGCCCAAGCAAGACGCGCACCGAGGAGCGTCTTGCCACATGTCAGCACTCGGTCTGACTGAGCGCCTCCAGGAGAGAGGCCCAAGCAAGACGCGCCCCTTGTAGCGTCTTGCCACATGTCAACACTGGGTCTGACAGAGGGCCTCCAGGAGAGAGGCCCAAGCAAGACGCGCCCCGAGGAGCGTCTTGCCACATGTCAACACTGGGTCTGACTGAGTGCCTCCAGGAGAGAGGCCCAAGCAAGAAGCGCCCCGAGGAGCGTCTTGCCACATGTCAACAATGGGTCTGACTGAGGGCCTCCAGGAGAGAAGCCCAAGCAAGACGCGCCCCGAGGAGCGTCTTGCCACATGTCAACAATGGGTCTGACTGAGCTCCTCCAGGAATGAGGCCCAAGCAAGATGCGCCCCGAGGAGCGTCTTGACACTTTTCAACACTGGGTCTGACAAAGGGCCTCCAGGAGAGAGGCCCAAGCAAGACGCGCCCCGAGGAGTGTCTTGCCACATGTCAACACTGGGTCTGACTGAGTGCCTCCAGGAGAGAGGCCCAAGCAAGACACGCCCCGAGGAGCGTCTTGACACATGTCAACACTGGGTCCGACTGAGGGCCTCATTGAGAGAAGCCCAAGCAAGACGCGCCCCGAGGAGCGTCTTGCCACATGTCAACACTGGGTCTGACAGAGGGCCTCCAGGAGAGAGGACCAAGCAATACGTGCCCCGAGGAGCGTCTTGCCACATGTCACCACTAGGTCTGACTGAGCGCCTCCAGGAGAGAGGCCCAAGTAAGACGTGCCCCGAGGAGCGTCTTGCCACATGTCACCACTGGGTCTGACTGAGCGCCTCCAGGAGAGAGGCCCAAGCAAGACGCGCCCCGAGGATCGTCTTGCCACATGTCAGCACTCGTTCTGACTGAGCGCCTCCAGGAGAGAGGCCCAAGCAAGACGCGCCCCGAGGAGCGTCTTGCCACATGTCACCACTGGGTCTGAATGAGAGCCTCCAGGAGAGAGGCCCAAGCAAGACGCGCCCCGAGGAGCGTCTTGCCACATGTCAACACTGGGTCTGACTGAGCACCTCCAGGAGAGAGGCCCAAGTAAGACGCGCCCCGAGGAGCGTCTTGCCACATGTCAACACTGGGTCTGACTGAGCGCCTCCAGGAGAGAGGCCCAAGCAAGACGCGCCCCGAGGAGCGTCTTGACACTTGTCAACACTGGGTCTGACTGAGTGCCTCCATGAGAGAGGCCCAAGCAAGACGCGCCCCGAGAGGCGTCTTGCAACATGTCAACACTGGGTCTGACAGAGGGCCTCCAGGAGAGAGGCCCAAGCAAGACGCGCCCCGAGGAGTGTCTTGCCACATGTCACAGCTGGGTCTGACTGAGCGCCTCTAGGAGAGAGGCCCAAGCAAGACGCGCCCTGAGGAGCGTCATGCCACATGTCACTACTCGGTCTGACTGAGCGCCTCCAGGAGAGAGGCCCAAGCAAGACGCGCCCCGAGGAGTGTCTTGACACTTGTTAACACTGGGTCTGACTGAGGGCCTCCATGAGAGAAGCCCAAGCAAGACATGCCCCGAGGAGTGTCTTGCCACATGTCAACACTGGGTCTGACAGAGGTCCTCCAGGAGAGAGGCCCAAGCAATACGCGCCCCGAGGAGCGTCTTGCCACATGTCAACACTGGGTCTGACTGAGCGCCTCCAGGAGAGAGGCCCAAGTAAGACGCGCCCCGAGGAGCGTCTTGCCACATGTCAACACTGGGTCTGACTGAGCGCCTCCAGGAGAGAGGCCCAAGCAAGACGTGCCCCGAGGAGCATCTTGACACTTGTCAACACTGGGTCTGACTGAGGGCCTCCATGAGAGAGGCCCAAGCAAGACTCGCCCCGAGAAGCGTCTTGCCACATGTCAACACTGGGTCTGACAGAGGGCCTCCAGGAGAGAGGCCAAAGCAAGACGCGCCCCGAGGAGTGTCTTGCCACATGTCACCACTGGGTCTGACTGAGCGCCTCCAGGAGAGAGGCCCAAGCAAGACGTGCCCCGAGGAGCGTCTTGCCACATGTCAACACTGGGTCTGAATGAGCGCCTCCAGGAGATGGCCCAAGGAAGAAGCGCCCCGAGGAGAGTCTTGCCACATGTCAACACTGGGTCTGACTAAGCGCCTCCAGGAGAGAGGCCCAAGCAAGAAGCGCCCCGAGGAGCGTCTTGCCACATGTCAACAATGGGTCTGACTGAGGGCCTCCAGGAGAGAAGCCAAAGCAAGACGCGCCCCGAGGAGCGTCTTGCCACATGTCAACAATGGGTCTGACTGAGCGCCTCCAGGAGAGAGGCCCAAGCAAGACGCGCCCCGAGGAGTGTCTTGACACTTGTCAACACTGGGTCTGACTGAGCGCCTCCATGAGAGAAGCCCAAGCAAGACGCGCCCCGAGGAGTGTCTTGACACTTGTCAACACTGGGTCTGACTGAGGGCCTCCATGAGAGAAGCCCAAGCAAGACGCGCCCCGAGGAGTGTCTTGCCACATGTCAACACTGGGTCTGACAGAGGGACTCCAGGACAGAGGCCCAAGCAACACGCGCCCCGAGGAGCGTCTTGCCATATGTCACCACTGGGTCTGACTGAGTGCCTCCAGGAGAGAGGCCCAAGCAAGACGCGCCCTGAGGAGCGTCTTGACACTTGTCAACACTGGGTCTGACTGAGGGCCTCCATGAGAGAGGCCCAAGCAAGACGCGCCCCGAGGAGCGTCTTGCCACATGTCAACACTGGGTCTGACAGAGGGCCTCCAGGAGAGAGGCCCAAGCAAGACGCGCCCATAGGAGCGTCTTGCCACATGTCAACACTGGGTCTGACTGAGCGCCTCCAGGAGAGAGGCCCAAGCAAGACGCGCCCCGAGGAGTGTCTTGCCACATGTCAACACTGGGTCTGACAGAGGGCCTCCAGGAGAGAGGCCCAAGCAACACGCGCCCCGAGGATCGTCTTGCCATATGTCACCACTGGGTCTGACTGAGCGCCTCAAGGAGAGAGGCCCAAGCAAGATGCGCCCCGAGGAGCGTCTTGCCACATGTCAGCACTCGGTCTGACTGAGTGCCTCCAGGAGAGAGGCCCAAGCAAGATGCGCCCCTAGGAGCGTCTTGCCACATGTCAAAACTGGGTCTGACAGCGGGCCTCCAGGAGAGAGGCCCAAGCAGGACGCGCCCCGAGGAGTGTCTTGCCACCTGTCAACACTGGGTCTGACTGAGGGCCTCCAGGAGAGAGGCCCAAGCAATACGCGCCCCGAGGAGTGTCTTGCCATATGTCACCACTGGGTCTGACTGAGCGCCTCCAGGAGAGAGGCCCAAGCAAGACGCGCCCCGAGGAGCGTCTTGCCACATGTCAGCACTCGGTCTGACTGAGCGCCTCCAGGAGAGAGGCCCAAGCAAGACGCGCCCCTAGGAGCGTCTTGCCACATGTCAACACTGGGTCTGACTGAGCGCCTCCAGGAGAGAGGCCCAAGCAAGACGCGCCCCGAGGAGCGTCTTGCCACATGTCAGCACTCGGTCTGACTGAGCGCCTCCAGGAGAGAGGCCCAAGCAAGACGCGCCCCTAGGAGCGTCTTGCCACATGTCAACACTGGGTCTGACAGCGGGCCTCCAGGAGAGAGGCCGAAGCAAGACGCGCCCCGAGGAGTGTCTTGCCACATGTCACCACTGGGTCTGACTGAGCGCCTCCAGGAGAGAGGCCCAAGCAAGACGCGCCCCGAGGAGCGTCATGCCACATGCCACTACTCGGTCTGACTGAGCGCCTCCAGGAGAGAGGCCCAAGCAAGACGCGCCCCGAGGAGCATCTTGCCACGTGTCAACACTGGGTCTGATTGAGGGCCTCCAGGAGAGAGGCCCAAGCAAGACGCGCCCCGAGGAGCGTCTTGCCACGTGTCAACACTGGGTCTGACAGAGGGCCTCCAGGAGAGAGGCCCAAGCAATACGTGCCCCGAGGAGCGCCTAGCCACATGTTACCACTGGGTCTGACTTAGCGCCTCCAGGAGAGAGGCCCAAGCAAGACGTGCCCCGAGGAGCGTCATGCCACATGCCACTACTCGGTCTGACTGAGCGCCTCCAGGAGAGAGGCCCAAGCAAGACGCGCCCCGAGGAGCATCTTGCCACGTGTCAACACTGGGTCTGATTGAGGGCCTCCAGGAGAGAGGCCCAAGCAAGACGCGCCCCGAGGAGCGTCTTGCCACGTGTCAACACTGGGTCTGACAGAGGGCCTCCAGGAGAGAGGCCCAAGCAATACGGGCCCCGAGGAGCGCCTAGCCACATGTTACCACTGGGTCTGACTTAGCGCCTCCAGGAGAGAGGCCCAAGCAAGACGTGCCCCGAGGAGCGTCTTGCCACATGTCATCACTGGGTCTGACTGAGCGCCTCCAGGAGAGAGGCCCAAGCAAGAAGCGCCCCGAGTAGAGTCTTGCCACATGTCAACACTGGGTCTGACTGAGCGCCTCCAGGAGAGAGGCCCAAGCAAGAAGCGCCCCGAGGAGCGTCTTGCCACATGTCAACAATGGGTCTGACTGAGGGCCTCCAGGAGAGAAGCCCAAGCAAGACGCGCCCCGAGGAGCGTCTTGCCACATATCAACAATGGGTCTGACTGAGCACCTCCAGGAGAGAGGCCCAAGCAAGATGCGCCCCGAGGAGTGTCTTGACACTTGTCAACACTGGGTCTGACTGAGGGCCTCCATGAGAGAAGCCCAAGCAAGACTCGCCCCAAGGAGTGTCTTGCCACATGTCAACACTGGGTCTGACAGAGGGCCTCCAGGAGAGAGGCCCAAGCAAGACACGCCCCGAGGAGTGTCTTGCCACGTGTCAACACTGGGTCTGATTGAGGGCCTTCTGGAGAGAGGCCCAAGCAAGACGCGCCCCGAGGAGTGTCTTGCCACCTGTCAACACTGGGTCTGACTGAGGGCCTCCAGGAGAGAGGCCCAAGCAATACGCGCCCCGAGGAGTGTCTTGCCATATGTCACCACTGGGTCTGACTGAGCGCCTCCAGGAGAGAGGCCCAAGCAAGACGCGCCCCGAGGAGCGTCTTGCCACATGTCAGCACTCGGTCTGACTGAGCGCCTCCAGGAGAGAGGCCCAAGCAAGACGCGCCCCTAGGAGCGTCTTGCCACATGTCAACACTGGGTCTGACTGAGCGCCTCCAGGAGAGAGGCCCAAGCAAGACGCGCCCCGAGGAGCGTCTTGCCACATGTCAACACTGGGTCTGACAGAGGGCCTCCAGGAGAGAGGCCCAAGCAACACGCGCCCCGAGGGGCGTCTTGCCACATGTCAGCACTCGGTCTGACTGAGCCCCTCCAGGAGAGAGGCCCAAGCAAGACGCGCCCCTAGGAGCGTCTTGCCACATGTCAACACTGGGTCTGACAGCGGGCCTCCAGGAGAGAGGCCGAAGCAAGACGCGCCCCGAGGAATGTCTTGCCACATGTCACCACTGGGTCTGACTGAGCGCCTCCAGGAGAGAGGCCCAAGCAAGACGCGCCCCGAGGAGCGTCATGCCACATGCCACTACTCGGTCTGACTGAGCGCCTCCAGGAGAGAGGCCCAAGCAAGACGCGCCCCGAGGAGCATCTTGCCACGTGTCAACACTGGGTCTGATTGAGGGCCTCCAGGAGAGAGGCCCAAGCAAGACGCGCCCCGAGGAGCGTCTTGCCACGTGTCAACACTGGGTCTGACAGAGGGCCTCCAGGAGAGAGGCCCAAGCAATACGTGCCCCGAGGAGCGCCTAGCCACATGTTACCACTGGGTCTGACTTAGCGCCTCCAGGAGAGAGGCCCAAGCAAGACGTGCCCCGAGGAGCGTCTTGCCACATGTCATCACTGAGTCTGACTGAGCGCCTCCAGGAGAGAGGCCCAAGCAAGAAGCGCCCCGAGTAGAGTCTTGCCACATGTCAACACTGGGTCTGACTGAGCGCCTCCAGGAGAGAGGCCCAAGCAACACGCGCCCCGAGGAGCGTCTTGCCACATGTCACCACTGGGTCTGACTGAGCGCCTCTAGGAGAGAGGCCCAAGCAAGACGCGCCCCGAGGAGCGTCATGCCACATGTCACTACTCGGTTTGACTGAGCGCCTCCAGGAGAGAGGCCCAAGCAAGACGCGCCCCGAGGAGCGTCTTGCCACGTGTCAACACTGCGTCTGATTGAGGGCCTCCAGGAGAGAGGCCCAAGCAAGACGCGCCCCGAGGAGCGTCTTGCCACATGTCAACACTGGGTCTGACAGAGGGCCTCCAGGACAGAGGCCCAAGCAAGACGCGCCCCGAGGAGCGTCTTGCCACATGTCAGCACTCGGTCTGACTGAGCGCCTCCAGGAGAGAAGCCCAAGCAAGACGCGCCCCGAGGAGCGTCTTGCCACATATCAACAATGGGTCTGACTGAGCACCTCCAGGAGAGAGGCCCAAGCAAGATGCGCCCCGAGGAGTGTCTTGACACTTGTCAACACTGGGTCTGACTGAGGGCCTCCATGAGAGAAGCCCAAGCAAGACGCGCCCCGAGGAGTGTCTTGCCACATGTCAACACTGGGTCTGACAGAGGGCCTCCAGGAGAGAGGCCCAAGCAAGACGCACCCCGAGGAGTGTCTTGCCACATGTCAACACTGGGTCTGACTGAGCGCCTCCAGGAGAGAGGCGCAAGCAAGACGCGCCCCGAGGAGCGTCTTGCCACATGTCACCACTGGGTCTGACTGAGAGCCTCCAGGAGAGAGGCCCAAGCAAGGCGCGCCCCGAGGAGCGTCTTGCCACATGTCAACACTGGGTCTGACTGAGCGCCTCCAGGAGAGAGGCCCAAGTAAGACGCGCCCCGAGGAGCGTCTTGCCACATGTCAACACTGGGTCTGACTGAGTGCCTCCAGGAGAGAGGCCCAAGCAAGACGCGCCCCGAGGAGCGTCTTGCCACATGTCAACACTGGGTCTGACTGAGTGCCTCCAGGAGAGAGGCCCAAGCAAGATGTGCCCCGAGGAGCGTCTTGCCACATGTCAACACTGGGTCTGAATGAGCGCCTCCAGGAGATGGCCCAAGCAAGAAGCGCCCCGAGGAGAGTCTTGCCACATGTCAACACTGGGTCTGACTAAGCGCCTCCAGGAGAGAGGCCCAAGCAAGAAGCGCCCCGAGGAGCGTCTTGCCACATGTCAACAATGGGTCTGACTGAGGGCCTCCAGGAGAGAAGCCAAAGCAAGACGCGCCCCGAGGAGCGTCTTGCCACATGTCAACAATGGGTCTGACTGAGCGCCTCCATGAGAGAAGCCCAAGCAAGACGCGCCCCGAGGAGTGTCTTGACACTTGTCAACACTGGGTCTGACTGAGGGCCTCCATGAGAGAAGCCCAAGCAAGACGCGCCCCGAGGAGTGTCTTGCCACATGTCAACACTGGGTCTGACAGAGGGCCTCCAGGAGAGAGGCCCAAGCAGCACGCGCCCCGAGGAGCGTCTTGCCATATGTCACCACTGGGTCTGACTGAGCGCCTCCAGGAGAGAGGCCCAAGCAAGACGCGCCCCGAGGAGCGTCTTGCCACATGTCAGCACTCGGTCTGACTGAGCGCCTCCAGGAGAGAGGCCCAAGCAAGACGCGCCCCTAGGAGCGTCTTGCCACATGTCAACACTGGGTCTGACAGCAGGCCTCCAGGAGAGAGGCCGAAGCAAGACGCGCCCCGAGGAGTGTCTTGCCACATGTCACCACTGGGTCTGACTGAGCGCCTCCAGGAGAGAGGCCCAAGCAAGACGCGCCCCGAAGAGCGTCATGCCACATGTCACTACTCGGTCTGACTGAGCGCCTCCAGGAGAGATGCCCAAGCAAGACGCGCCCCGAGGAGCATCTTGCCACGTGTCAACACTGGGTCTGATTGAGGGCCTCCAGGAGAGAGGCCCAAGCAAGACGCGCCCCGAGGAGCGTCTTGCCACATGTCATCACTGTGTCTGACTGAGCGCTTCCAGGAGAGAGGCCCAAGCAAGAAGCGCCCCGAGTAGAGTCTTGCCACATGTCAACACTGGGTCTGACTGAGCGCCTCCAGGAGAGAGGCCCAAGCAAGAAGCGCCCCGAGGAGCGTCTTGCCACATGTCAACAATGGGTCTGACTGAGGGCCTCCAGGAGAGAAGCCCAAGCAAGACGCGCCCCGAGGAGCGTCTTGCCACATGTCAACAATGGGTCTGACTGAGTGCCTCCAGGAGAGAGGCCCAAGCAAGACGCGCCCTGAGGAGCGTCTTGACACTTGTCAACACTGGGTCTGACTGAGGGCCTCCATGAGAGAGGCCCAAGCAAGACGCGCCCCGAGGAGCGTCTTGCCACATGTCAACACTGGGTCTGACAGAGGGCCTCCAGGAGAGAGGCCCAAGCAAGACTCGCCCCGATGAGCGTCTTGCCACATGTCACCACTGGGTCTGACTGAGCGCCTCTAGGAGAGAGGCCCAAGCAAGACGCGCCCCGAGGAGCGTCATGCCACATGTCACTACTCGGTTTGACTGAGCGCCTCCAGGAGAGAGGCCCAAGCAAGACGCGCCCCGAGGAGCGTCTTGCCACGTGTCAACACTGCGTCTGATTGAGGGCCTCCAGGAGAGAGGCCCAAGCAAGACGCGCCCCGAGGAGCGTCTTGCCACATGTCAACACTGGGTCTGACAGAGGGCCTCCAGGAGAGAGGCCCAAGCAAGACGCGCCCCGAGGAGCGTCTTGCCACATGTCAGCACTCGGTCTGACTGAGCGCCTCCAGGAGAGAGGCCCAAGCAAGACGCGCCCCGAGGGGCGTCTTGCCACATGTCAACACTGGGTCTGACTGAGCGCCTCCAGGAGAGAGGCCCAAGCAAGACGCGCCCCGAGGATCGTCTTGCCACATGTCAGCACTCGTTCTGACTGAGCGCCTCCAGGAGAGAGGCCCAAGCAAGACGCGCCCCGAGGAGCGTCTTGCCACATGTCACCACTGGGTCTGACTGAGAGCCTCCAGGAGAGAGGCCCAAGCAAGACGCGCCCCGAGGAGCGTCTTACCACATGTCAACACTGGGTCTGACTGAGGGCCTCCAGGAGAGAGGCCCAAGTAAGACGCGCCCCGAGGAGCGTCTTGCCACATGTCAACACTGGGTCTGACTGAGCGCCTCCAGGAGAGAGGCCCAAGCAAGACGCGCCCCGAGGAGCGTCTTGACACTTGTCAACACTGGGTCTGACTGAGGGCCTCCGTGAGAGAGGCCCAAGCAAGACGCGCCCCGAGAAGCGTCTTGCCACATGTCAACACTGGGTCTGACTGAGGGCCTCCAGGAGAGAGGCCCAAGTAAGACGCGCCCCGAGGAGCGTCTTGCCACATGTCAACACTGGGTCTGACTGAGCGCCTCTAGGAGAGAGGCCCAAGCAAGACGCGCCCCGAGGATCGTCTTGCCACATGTCAGCACTTGTTCTGACTGAGCGCCTCCAGGAGAGAGGCCCAAGCAAGACGCGCCCCGAGGAGCGTCTTGCCACATGTCACCACTGGGTCTGACTGAGAGCCTCCAGGAGAGAGGCCCAAGCAAGACGCGCCCCGAGGAGCGTTTTGCCACATGTCAACACTGGGTCTGACTGAGGGCCTCCAGGAGAGAGGCCCAAGTAAGACGCGCCCCGAGGAGCGTCTTGCCACATGTCAACACTGGGTCTGACTGAGCGCCTCCAGGAGAGAGGCCCAAGCAAGACGCACCCCGAGGAGCGTCTTGAAACTTGTCAACACTGGGTCTGACTGAGGGCCTCCGTGAGAGAGGCCCAAGCAAGACGCGCCCCGAGAAGCGTCTTGCAACATGTCAACACTGGGTCTGACAGAGGGCCTCCAGGAGAGAGGCCCAAGCAAGACGCGCCCCGAGGAGTGTCTTGCCACATGTCACCACTGGGTCTGACTGAGCGCCTCTAGGAGAGAGGCCCAAGCAAGACGCGCCCCGAGGAGCGTCATGCCACATGTCACTACTCGGTCTGACTGAGCGCCTCCAGGAGAGAGGCCCAAGCAAGACGCGCCCCAAGGAGTGTCTTGACACTTGTTAACACTGGGTCTGACTGAGGGCCTCCATGAGAGAAGCCCAAGCAAGACGTGCCCCGAGGAGTGTCTTGCCACATGTCAACACTGGGTCTGACAGAGGGCCTCCAGGAGAGAGGCCCAAG
The DNA here is from genome assembly GCF_043380555.1 of Nothobranchius furzeri. NCBI lineage: Eukaryota > Metazoa > Chordata > Actinopteri > Cyprinodontiformes > Nothobranchiidae > Nothobranchius > Nothobranchius furzeri. The sequence goes on from NC_091743.1 coordinate 30,236,450, forward strand.
CAATACGCGCCCCGAGGAGCGTCTTGCCACATGTCAACACTGGGTCTGACTGAGCGCCTCCAGGAGAGAGGCCCAAGTAAGACGCGCCCCGAGGAGCGTCATGCCACATGTCAACAATGGGTCTGACTGATCGCCTCCAGGAGAGAGGCCCAAGCAAGACGTGCCCCGAGGAGCCTCTTGACACTTGTCAACACTGGGTCTGACTGAGGGCCTCCATGAGAGAGGCCCAAGCAAGACTCGCCCCGAGAAGCGTCTTGCCACATGTCAACACTGGGTCTGACAGAGGGCCTCCAGGAGAGAGGCCAAAGCAAGACACGCCCCGAGGAGTGTCTTGCCACATGTCACCACTGGGTCTGACTGAGCGCCTCTAGCAGAGAGGCTCAAGCAAGACGCGCCCCGAGGAGCGTCATGCCACATGTCACTACTCGGTCTGACTGAGCGCCTCCAGGAGAGAGGCCCAAGCAAGACGCACCCCGAGGAGTGTCTTGACACTTGTTAACACTGGGTCTGACTGAGGGCCTCCATGAGAGAAGCCCAAGCAAGACGTGCCCCGAGGAGTGTCTTGCCACATGTCAACACTGGGTCTGACAGAGGGCCTCCAGGAGAGAGGCCCAAGCAATACGCGCCCCGAGGAGCGTTTTGCCATATGTCACCACTGGGTCTGACTGAGCGCCTCCAGGAGAGAGGCCCAAGCAAGACGCGCCCCGAGGAGCATTTTGCCACATGCCAGCACTCGGTCTGACTGAGCGCCTCCAGGACAGAGAGCCAAGCAAGACGTGCCCCTAGGAGCGTCTTGCCACATGTCAACACTGGGTCTGACAGAGGGCCTCCAGGAGAGAAGCCCAAGCAAGACGCGCCCCGAGGAGCGTCTTGCCACATGTCAACAATGGGTCTGACTGAGGGCCTCCAGGAGAGAAGCCCAAGCAAGACGTGCCCCGAGGAGCGTCTTGACACTTGTCAACACTGGGTCTGACTGAGGGCCTCCAGGAGAGAAAACCAAGCAAGATGCGCCCTGAGGAGTGTCTTGCCACATGTCAACACTGGGTCTGACAGAGGGCCTCCAGGAGAGAGGCCCACGCAACACGCGCCCCGAGGAGCGTCTTGCCATTTGTCACCACAGGGTCTGACTGAGCGCCTCCAGGAAAGAGGCCCAAGCAAGACGCTCACCGAGGAGCGTCTTGCCACATGTCAGCACTCGGTCTGACTGAGCGCCTCCAGGAGAGAGGCCCAAGCAAGACGTGCCCCGAGGAGCGTCTTGACACTTGTCAACACTGGGTCTGACTGAGGGCCTCCAGGAGAGAAGCCCAAGCAAGACGCGCCCCGAGGAGTGTCTTGCCACATGTCAACACTGGGTCTGACAGAGGGCCTCCAGGAGAGAGGCCCACGCAACACGCTCCCTGAGGAGCGTCTTGCCATATGTCACCACTGGGTCTGACTGAGCGCCTCCAGGAGAGAGGCCCAAGCAAGACGCGCACCGAGGAGCGTCTTGCCACATGTCAGCACTCGAACTGACTGAGCGCCTCCAGGAGAGAGGCCCAAGCAAGACGCGCCCATAGGAGCGTCTTGCCACATGTCAACACTGGGTCTGACAGAGGGCCTCCAGGAGAGAGGCCCAAGCAAGACGCGCCCCGAAGAGTGTCTTGCCACATGTCACCACTGGGTCTGACAGAGGGCCTCCAGGAGAGAGGCCCAAGCAATACGCGCCCCGAGGAGCGTCTTGCCATATGTCACCACTGGGTCTCACTGAGCGCCTCCAGGAGAGAGGCCCAAGCAAGATGCGCCCCGAGGAGCGTCTTGCCACATGTCAGCACTCGGTCTGACTGAGCGCCTCCAGGAGAGAGGCCCAGGCAAGACGCGCCCCTAGGAGCGTCTTGCCACATGTCAACACTGGGTCTGACTGAGCGCCTCCAGGAGAGAGGCCCAAGCAAGACGCGCCCCGAGGAGTGTCTTGCCACATGTCAACACTGGGTCTGACAGAGGGCCTCCAGGAGAGAGGCCCAAGCAACACGCGCCCCGAGGAGCGTCTTGCCATATGTCACCACTGGGTTTGACTGAGCGCCTCAAGGAGAGAGGCCCAAGCAAGACGCGCCCCGAGGAGCGTCTTGCCACATGTCAGCACTCGGTCTGACTGAGTGCCTCCAGGAGAGAGGCCCAAGCAAGATGCGCCCCTAGGAGCGTCTTGCCACATGTCAACACTGGGTCTGACAACGGGCCTCCAGGAGAGAGGCCCAAGCAAGACGCGCCCCGAGGAGTGTCTTGCCACCTGTCAACACTGGGTCTGACTGAGGGCCTCCAGGAGAGAGGCCCAAGCAATACGCGCCCCGAGGAGTGTCTTGCCACATGTCACCACTGGGTCTGACTGAGCGCCTCCAGGAGAGAGGCCCAAGCAAGACGCGCCCCGAGGAGCGTCTTGCCACATGTCAGCACTCGGTCTGACTGAGCGCCTCCAGGAGAGAGGCCCAAGCAAGACGCGCCCCTAGGAGCGTCTTGCCACATGTCAACACTGGGTCTGACTGAGCGCCTCCAGGAGAGAGGCCCAAGCAAGACGCGCCCCGAGGAGCGTCTTGCCACATGTCAACACTGGGTCTGACAGAGGGCCTCCAGGAGAGAGGCCCAAGCAACACGCGCCCCGAGGAGCGTCTTGCCATATGTCACCACTGGGTCTGATTGAGCGCCTCCAGGAGAGAGGCCCAAGCAAGACGCGCCCCGAGGAGCGTCTTGCCACACGTCAGCACTCGGTCTGACTGAGCGCCTCCAGGAGAGAGGCCCAAGCAAGACGCGCCCCTAGGAGCGTCTTGCCACACGTCAACACTGGGTATGACAGAGGGCCTCCAGGAGAGAGGCCCAAGCAATACGTGCCCCGAGGAGCGTCTAGCCACATGTTACCACTGGGTCTGACTTAGCGCCTCCAGGAGAGAGGCCCAAGCAAGACGTGCCCCGAAGAGTGTCTTGCCACATGTCACCACTGGGTCTGACAGAGGGCCTCCAGGAGAGAGGCCCAAGCAATACGCCCCCCGAGGAGCGTCTTGCCATATGTCACCACTGGGTCTGACTGAGCGCCTCCAGGAGAGAGGCCCAAGCAAGATGCGCCCCGAGGAGCGTCTTGCCACATGTCAGCACTCGGTCTGACTGAGCGCCTCCAGGAGAGAGGCCCAAGCAAGACGCGCCCCTAGGAGCGTCTTGCCACATGTCAACACTGGGTCTGACTGAGCGCCTCCAGGAGAGAGGCCCAAGCAAGACGCGCCCCGAGGAGTGTCTTGACACTTGTCAACACTGGGTCTGACTGAGCGCCTCCATGAGAGAAGCCCAAGCAAGACGCGCCCCGAGGAGTGTCTTGACACTTGTCAACACTGGGTCTGACTGAGGGCCTCCATGAGAGAAGCCCAAGCAAGACGCGCCCCGAGGAGTGTCTTGCCACATGTCAACACTGGGTCTGACAGAGGGCCTCCAGGAGAGAGGCCCAAGCAACACGCGCCCCGAGGAGCGTCTTGCCATATGTCACCACTGGGTCTGACTGAGCGCCTCCAGGAGAGAGGCCCAAGCAAGACGCGCCCCTAGGAGCGTCTTGCCACATGTCAACACTGGGTCTGACAGCAGGCCTCCAGGAGAGAGGCCGAAGCAAGACGCGCCCCGAGGAGTGTCTTGCCACATGTCACCACTGGGTCTGACTGAGCGCCTCCAGGAGAGAGGCCCAAGCAAGACGCGCCCCGAAGAGCGTCATGCCACATGTCACTACTCGGTCTGACTGAGCGCCTCCAGGAGAGATGCCCAAGCAAGACGCGCCCCGAGGAGCATCTTGCCACGTGTCAACACTGGGTCTGATTGAGGGCCTCCAGGAGAGAGGCCCAAGCAAGACGCGCCCCGAGGAGCGTCTTGCCACATGTCATCACTGTGTCTGACTGAGCGCCTCCAGGAGAGAGGCCCAAGCAAGAAGCGCCCCGAGTAGAGTCTTGCCACATGTCAACACTGGGTCTGACTGAGCGCCTCCAGGAGAGAGGCCCAAGCAAGAAGCGCCCCGAGGAGCGTCTTGCCACATGTCAACAATGGGTCTGACTGAGGGCCTCCAGGAGAGAAGCCCAAGCAAGACGCGCCCCGAGGAGCGTCTTGCCACATGTCAACAATGGGTCTGACTGAGTGCCTCCAGGAGAGAGGCCCAAGCAAGACGCGCCCCGAGGAGCGTCTTGACACTTGTCAACACTGGGTCTGACTGAGGGCCTCCATGAGAGAGGCCCAAGCAAGACGCGCCCCGAGGAGCGTCTTGCCACATGTCAACACTGGGTCTGACAGAGGGCCTCCAGGAGAGAGGCCCAAGCAAGACTCGCCCCGATGAGCGTCTTGCCACATGTCACCACTGGGTCTGACTGAGTGCCTCTAGGAGAGAGGCCCAAGCAAGACGCGCCCCGAGGAGCGTCATGCCACATGTCACTACTCGGTTTGACTGAGCGCCTCCAGGAGAGAGGCCCAAGCAAGACGCGCCCCGAGGAGCGTCTTGCCACGTGTCAACACTGCGTCTGATTGAGGGCCTCCAGGAGAGAGGCCCAAGCAAGACGCGCCCCGAGGAGCATCTTGCCACATGTCAACACTGGGTCTGACAGAGGGCCTCCAGGAGAGAGGCCCAAGCAAGACGCGCCCCGAGGAGCGTCTTGCCACATGTCAGCACTCGGTCTGACTGAGCGCCTCCAGGAGAGAGGCCCAAGCAAGACGCGCCCCGAGGGGCGTCTTGCCAGATGTCAACACTGGGTCTGACTGAGCGCCTCCAGGAGAGAGGCCCAAGCAAGACGCGCCCCGAGGATCGTCTTGCCACATGTCAGCACTCGTTCTGACTGAGCGCCTCCAGGAGAGAGGCCCAAGCAAGACGCGCCCCGAGGAGCGTCTTGCCACATGTCACCACTGGGTCTGACTGAGAGCCTCCAGGAGAGAGGCCCAAGCAAGACGCGCCCCGAGGAGCGTCTTGACACTTGTCAACACTGGGTCTGACTGAGGGCCTCCGTGAGAGAGGCCCAAGCAAGACGCGCCCCGAGAAGCGTCTTGCCACATGTCAACACTGGGTCTGACTGAGGGCCTCCAGGAGAGAGGCCCAAGTAAGACGCGCCCCGAGGAGTGTCTTGCCACATGTCAACACTGGGTCTGACTGAGCGCCTCTAGGAGAGAGGCCCAAGCAAGACGCGCCCCGAGGATCGTCTTGCCACATGTCAGCACTCGTTCTGACTGAGCGCCTCCAGGAGAGAGGCCCAAGCAAGACGCGCCCCGAGGAGCGTCTTGCCACATGTCACCACTGGGTCTGACTGAGAGCCTCCAGGAGAGAGGCCCAAGCAAGACGCGCCCCGAGGAGCGTCTTGCCACATGTCAACACTGGGTCTGACTGAGGGCCTCCAGGAGAGAGGCCCAAGTAAGACGCGCCCCGAGGAGCGTCTTGCCACATGTCAACACTGGGTCTGACTGAGCGCCTCCAGGAGAGAGGCCCAAGCAAGACGCGCCCCGAGGAGCGTCTTGACACTTGTCAACACTGGGTCTGACTGAGGGCCTCCGTGAGAGAGGCCCAAGCAAGACGCGCCCCGAGAAGCGTCTTGCAACATGTCAACACTGGGTCTGACAGAGGGCCTCCAGGAGAGAGGCCCAAGCAAGACGCGCCCCGAGGAGGGTCTTGCCACATGTCACCACTGGGTCTGACTGAGCGCCTCTAGGAGAGAGGCCCAAGCAAGACGCGCCCCGAGGAGCGTCTTGCCACATGTCACTCCTCGGTCTGACTGAGCGCCTCCAGGAGAGAGGCCCAAGCAAGACGCGCCCCAAGGAGTGTCTTGACACTTGTTAACACTGGGTCTGACTGAGGGCCTCCATGAGAGAAGCCCAAGCAAGACGTGCCCCGAGGAGTGTCTTGCCACATGTCAACACTGGGTCTGACAGAGGGCCTCCAGGAGAGAGGCCCAAGCAATACGCGCCCCGAGGAGCGTCTTGCCACATGTCAACACTGGGTCTGACTGAGCGCCTCCAGGAGAGAGGCCCAAGCAAGACGCGCCCCGAGGAGCGTCTTGCCACATGTCAACACTGGGTCTGACTGAGGGCCTCCAGGAGAGAGGCCCAAGTAAGACGCGCCCCGAGGAGCGTCTTGCCACATGTCAACACTGGGTCTGACTGAGCGCCTCCAGGAGAGAGGCCCAAGCAAGACGCGCCCCGAGGAGCGTCTTGACACTTGTCAACACTGGGTCTGACTGAGGGCCTCCGTGAGAGAGGCCCAAGCAAGACGCGCCCCGAGAAGCGTCTTGCCACATGTCAACACTGGGTCTGACTGAGGGCCTCCAGGAAAGAGGCCCAAGTAAGGCGCGCCCCGAGGAGCGTCTTGCCACATGTCAACACTGGGTCTGACTGAGCGCCTCTAGGAGAGAGGCCCAAGCAAGACGCGCCCCGAGGATCGTCTTGCCACATGTCAGCACTCGTTCTGACTGAGCGCCTCCAGGAGAGAGGCCCAAGCAAGACGCGCCCCGAGGAGCGTCTTGCCACATGTCACCACTGGGTCTGACTGAGAGCCTCCAGGAGAGAGGCCCAAGCAAGACGCGCCCCGAGGAGCGTCTTGCCACATGTCAACACTGGGTCTGACTGAGGGCCTCCAGGAGAGAGGCCCAAGTAAGACGCGCCCCGAGGAGCGTCTTGCCACATGTCAACACTGGGTCTGACTGAGCGCCTCCAGGAGAGAGGCCCAAGCAAGACGCGCCCCGAGGAGCGTCTTGACACTTGTCAACACTGGGTCTGACTGAGGGCCTCCGTGAGAGAGGCCCAAGCAAGACGCGCCCCGAGAAGCGTCTTGCAACATGTCAACACTGGGTCTGACAGAGGGCCTCCAGGAGAGAGGCCCAAGCAAGACGCGCCCCGAGGAGGGTCTTGCCACATGTCACCACTGGGTCTGACTGAGCGCCTCTAGGAGAGAGAACCAAGCAAGACGCGCCCCGAGGAGCGTCTTGCCACATGTCACTACTCGGTCTGACTGAGCGCCTCCAGGAGAGAGGCCCAAGCAAGACGCGCCCCAAGGAGTGTCTTGACACTTGTTAACACTGGGTCTGACTGAGGGCCTCCATGAGAGAAGCCCAAGCAAGACGTGCCCCGAGGAGTGTCTTGCCACATGTCAACACTGGGTCTGACAGAGGGCCTCCAGGAGAGAGGCCCAAGCAATACGCGCCCCGAGGAGCGTCTTGCCACATGTCAACACTGGGTCTGACTGAGCGCCTCCAGGAGAGAGGCCCAAGTAAGACGCGCCCCGAGGAGCGTCATGCCACATGTCAACAATGGGTCTGACTGATCGCCTCCAGGAGAGAGGCCCAAGCAAGACGTGCCCCGAGGAGCGTCTTGACACTTGTCAACACTGGGTCTGACTGAGGGCCTCCATGAGAGAGGCCCAAGCAAGACTCGCCCCGAGAAGCGTCTTGCCACATGTCAACACTGGGTCTGACAGAGGGCCTCCAGGAGAGAGGCCAAAGCAAGACACGACCCGAGGAGTGTCTTGCCACATGTCACCACTGGGTCTGACTGAGCGCCTCTAGCAGAGAGGCTCAAGCAAGACGCGCCCCGAGGAGCGTCATGCCACATGTCACTACTCGGTCTGACTGAGCGCCTCCAGGAGAGAGGCCCAAGCAAGACGCGCCCCGAGGAGTGTCTTGACACTTGTTAACACTGGGTCTGACTGAGGGCCTCCATGAGAGAAGCCCAAGCAAGACGTGCCCCGAGGAGTGTCTTGCCACATGTCAACACTGGGTCTGACAGAGGGCCTCCAGGAGAGAGGCCCAAGCAATACGCGCCCCGAGGAGCGTCTTGCCATATGTCACCACTGGGTCTGACTGAGCGCCTCCAGGAGAGAGGCCCAAGCAAGACGCGCCCCGAGGAGCATCTTGCCACATGTCAGCACTCGGTCTGACTGAGCGCCTCCAGGAGAGAGAGCCAAGCAAGACGTGCCCCTAGGAGCGTCTTGCCACATGTCAACACTGGGTCTGACAGAGGGCCTCCAGGAGAGAAGCCCAAGCAAGACGCGCCCCGAGGAGCGTCTTGCCACATGTCAACAATGGGTCTGACTGAGGGCCTCCAGGAGAGAAGCCCAAGCAAGACGCGCCCCGAGGAGCGTCTTGCCACATGTCAACAATGGGTCTGACTGAGCGCCTCCAGGAGAGAGGCCCAAGCAAGACGTGCCCCGAGGAGCGTCTTGACACTTGTCAACACTGGGTCTGACTGAGGGCCTCCAGGAGAGAAGCCCAAGCAAGATGCGCCCTGAGGAGTGTCTTGCCACATGTAAACACTGGGTCTGACAGAGGGCCTCCAGGAGAGAGGCCCACGCAACACGCGCCCCGAGGAGCGTCTTGCCATATGTCACCACAGGGTCTGACTGAGCGCCTCCAGGAAAGAGGCCCAAGCAAGACGCGCACCGAGGAGCGTCGTGCCACATGTCAGCACTCGGTCTGACTGAGCGCCTCCAGGAGAGAGGCCCAAGCAAGACGTGCCCCGAGGAGCGTCTTGACACTTGTCAACACTGGGTCTGACTGAGGGCCTCCAGGAGAGAAGCCCAAGCAAGACGCGCCCCGAGGAGTGTCTTGCCACATGTCAACACTGGGTCTGACAGAGGGCCTCCAGGAGAGAGGCCCACGCAACACGCTCCCTGAGGAGCGTCTTGCCATATGTCACCACTGGGTCTGACTGAGCGCCTCCAGGAGAGAGGCCCAAGCAAGACGCGCACCGAGAAGCGTCTTGCCACATGTCAGCACTCGGTCTGACTGAGCGCCTCCCGGAGAGAGGCCCAAGCAAGACGCGCCCATAGGAGCGTCTTGCCACATGTCAACACTGGGTCTGACAGAGGGCCTCCAGGAGAGAGGCCCAAGCAAGACGCACCCCGAAGAGTGTCTTGCCACATGTCACCACTGGGTCTGACAGAGGGCCTCCAGGAGAGAGGCCCAAGCAATACGCGCCCCGAGGAGCGACTTGCCATATGTCACCACTGGGTCTGACTGAGCGCCTCCAGGAGAGAGGCCCAAGCAAGATGCGCCCCGAGGAGCGTCTTGCCACATGTCAGCACTCGGTCTGACTGAGCGCCTCCAGGAGAGAGGCCCAAGCAAGACGCGCCCCTAGGAGCGTCTTGCCACATGTCAACACTGGGTCTGACTGAGCGCCTCCAGGAGAGAGGCCCAAGCAAGACGCGCCCCGAGGAGTGTCTTGCCACATGTCAACACTGGGTCTGACAGAGGGCCTCCAGGAGAGAGGCCCAAGCAACACGCGCCCCGAGGAGCATCTTGCCATATGTCACCACTGGGTTTGACTGAGCGCCTCAAGGAGAGAGGCCCAAGCAAGACGCGCCCCGAGGAGCGTCTTGCCACATGTCAACACTCGGTCTGACTGAGTGCCTCCAGGAGAGAGGCCCAAGCAAGATGCGCCCCTAGGAGCGTCTTGCCACATGTCAACACTGGGTCTGACAGCGGGCCTCCAGGAGAGAGGCCCAAGCAAGACGCGCCCCGAGGAGTGTCTTGCCACCTGTCAACACTGGGTCTGACTGAGGGCCTCCAGGAGAGAGGCCCAAGCAATACGCGCCCCGAGGAGTGTCTTGCCACATGTCACCACTGGGTCTGACTGAGCGCCTCCAGGAGAGAGGCCCAAGCAAGACGCGCCCCGAGGAGCGTCTTGCCACATGTCAGCACTCGGTCTGACTGAGCGCCTCCACGAGAGAGGCCCAAGCAAGACGCGCCCCTAGGAGCGTCTTGCCACATGTCAACACTGGGTCTGACTGAGCGCCTCCAGGAGAGAGGCCCAAGCAAGACGCGCCCCGAGGAGCGTCTTGCCACATGTCAACACTGGGTCTGACAGAGGGCCTCCAGGAGAGAGGCCCAAGCAACACGCGCCCCGAGGAGCGTCTTGCCATATGTCACCACTGGGTCTGATTGAGCGCCTCCAGGAGAGAGGCCCAAGCAAGACGCGCCCCGAGGAGTGTCTTGCCACACGTCAGCACTCGGTCTGACTGAGCGCCTCCAGGAGAGAGGCCCAAGCAAAGACGCGCCCCTAGGAGCGTCTTGCCACATGTCAACACTGGGTATGACAGAGGGCCTCCAGGAGAGAGGCCCAAGCAATACGTGCCCCGAGGAGCGTCTAGCCACATGTTACCACTGGGTCTGACTTAGCGCCTCCAGGAGAGAGGCCCAAGCAAGACGTGCCCCGAAGAGTGTCTTGCCACATGTCACCACTGGGTCTGACAGAGGGCCTCCAGGAGAGAGGCCCAAGCAATACGCGCCCCGAGGAGCGTCTTGCCATATGTCACCACTGGGTCTGACTGAGCGCCTCCAGGAGAGAGGCCCAAGCAAGATGCGCCCCGAGGAGCGTCTTGCCACATGTCAGCACTCGGTCTGACTGAGCGCCTCCAGGAGAGAGGCCCAAGCAAGACGCGCCCCTAGGAGCGTCTTGCCACATGTCAACACTGGGTCTGACTGAGCGCCTCCAGGAGAGAGGCCCAAGCAAGACGCGCCCGAGGAGTGTCTTGCCACATGTCAACACTGGGTCTGACAGAGGGCCTCCAGGAGAGAGGCCCAAGCAACACGCGCCCCGAGGAGCAGCTTTCCATATGTCACCACTGGGTTTGACTGAGCGCCTCAAGGAGAGAGGCCCAAGCAAGACGCGCCCCGAGGAGCGTCTTGCCACATGTCAGCACTCGGTCTGACTGAGTGCCTCCAGGAGAGAGGCCCAAGCAAGATGCGCCCCTAGGAGCGTCTTGCCACATGTCAACACTGGGTCTGACAGCGGGCCTCCAGGAGAGAGGCCCAAGCAAGACGCGCCCCGAGGAGTTTCTTGCCACCTGTCAACACTGGGTCTGACTGAGGGCCTCCAGGAGAGAGGCCCAAGCAATACGCGCCCCGAGGAGTGTCTTGCCACATGTCACCACTGGGTCTGACTGAGCACCTCCAGGAGAGAGGCCCAAGCAAGACGCGCCCCGAGGAGCGTCTTGCCACATGTCAGCACTCGGTCTGACTGAGCGCCTCCAGGAGAGAGGCCCAAGCAAGACGCGCCCCTAGGAGCGTCTTGCCACATGTCAACACTGGGTCTGACTGAGCGCCTCCAGGAGAGAGGCCCAAGCAAGACGCGCCCCGAGGAGCGTCTTGCCACATGTCAACACTGGGTCTGACAGAGGGCCTCCAGGAGAGAGGCCCAAGCAACACGCGCCCCGAGGAACGTCTTGCCATTTGTCACCACTGGGTCTGATTGAGCGCCTCCAGGAGAGAGGCCCAAGCAAGACGCGCCCCGAGGAGCGTCTTGCCACACGTCAGCACTCGGTCTGACTGAGCGCCTCCAGGAGAGAGGCCCAAGCAAGACGCGCCCCTAGGAGCGTCTTGCCACATGTCAACACTGGGTATGACAGAGGGCCTCCAGGAGAGAAGCCCAAGCAATACGTGCCCCGAGGAGCGTCTAGCCACATGTTACCACTGGGTCTGACTTAGCGCCTCCAGGAGAGAGGCCCAAGCAAGACGTGCCTCGAGGAGCGTCTTGCCACATGTCATCACTGGGTCTGACTGAGCGCCTCCAGGAGAGAGGCCCAAGCAAGAAGCGCCCCGAGTAGAGTCTTGCCACATGTCAACACTGGGTCTGACTGAGCGCCTCCAGGAGAGAGGCCCAAGCAAGAAGCGCCCCGAGGAGCGTCTTGCCACATGTCAACAATGGGTCTGACTGAGGGCCTCCAGGAGAGAAGCCCAAGCAAGACGCGCCCCGAGGAGCGTCTTGCCACATATCAACAATGGGTCTGACTGAGCGCCTCCAGGAGAGAGGCCCAAGCAAGATGCGCCCCGAGGAGTGTCTTGACACTTGTCAACACTGGGTCTGACTGAGGGCCTCCATGAGAGAAGCCCAAGCAAGACGCGCCCCAAAGAGTGTCTTGCCACATGTCAACACTGGGTCTGACAGAGGGCCTCCAGGAGAGAGGCCCAAGCAAGACGCGCCCCGAGGAGTGTCTTGCCACATGTCAACACTGGGTCTGACTGAGCGCCTCCAGGAGAGAGGCGCAAGCAAGACGCGCCCCGAGGAGCGTCTTGCCACATGTCACCACTGGGTCTGAATGAGAGCCTCCAGGAGAGAGGCCCAAACAAGGCGCGCCCCGAGGAGCGTCTTGCAACATGTCAACACTGGGTCTGACTGAGCGCCTCCAGGAGAGAGGCCAAAGTAAGACGCGCCCCGAGGAGTGTCTTGCCACATGTCAACACTGGGTCTGACTGAGTGCCTCCAGGAGAGAGGCCCAAGCAAGACGCGCCCCGATTAGCGTCTTGCCACATGTCAACAATGGGTCTGACTGAGCGCCTCCAGGAGAGAGGCCCAAGCAAGATGTTCCCCGAGGAGCGTCTTGCCACATGTCAACACTGGGTCTGACTGAGCGCCTCCAGGAGATGGCCCAAGCAAGAAGCGCCCCGAGGAGAGTCTTGCCACATGTCAACACTGGGTCTGACTGAGCCCCTCCAGGAGAGAGGCCCAAGCAAGAAGCGCCCCGAGGAGCGTCTTGCCACATGTCAACAATTGGTCTGACTGAGGGCCTCCAGGAGAGAAGCCAAAGCAAGACGCGCCCCGAGGAGCGTCTTGCCACATGTCAACAATGGGTCTGACTGAGCGCCTCCAAGAGAGAGGCCCAAGCAAGACGCGCCCCGAGGAGTGTCTTGACACTTGTCAACACTGGGTCTGACTGAGCGCCTCCATGAGAGAACTCCAAGCAAGACGCGCCCCGAGGAGTGTCTTGACACTTGTCAACACTGGGTCTGATTGAGGGCCTCCATGAGAGAAGCCCAAGCAAGACGCGCCCCGAGGAGTGTCTTGCCACATGTCAACACTGGGTCTGACAGAGGGCCTCCAGGAGAGAGGCCCAAGCAACACGCGCCCCGAGGAGCGTCTTGCCATATGTCACCACTGGGTCTGACTGAGCGCCTCCAGGAGAGAGGCCCAAGCAAGACGCGCCCCGAGGAGCGTCTTGCCACATGTCAGCACTCGGTCTGACTGAGCGCCTCCAGGAGAGAGGCCCAAGCAAGACGCGCCCCTAGGAGCGTCTTGCCACATGTCAACACTGGGTCTGACAGCAGGCCTCCAGGAGAGAGGCCGAAGCAAGACGCGCCCCGAGGAGTGTCTTGCCACATGTCTCCACTGGGTCTGACTGAGCACCTCCAGGAGAGAGGCCCAAGCAAGACGCGCCCCGAAGAGCGTCTTGCCACATGTCACTACTCGGTCTGACTGAGCGCCTCCAGGAGAGAGGCCCAAGCAAGACGCGCCCCGAGGAGCATCTTGCCACGTGTCAACACTTGGTCTGATTAAGGGCCTCCAGGAGAGAGGCCCAAGCAAGACGCGCCCGAGGAGCGTCTTGCCACATGTCAACACTGGGTCTGACAGAGGGCCTCCAGGAGAGAGGCCCAAGCAATACGTGCCCCGAGGAGCGTCTAGCCACATGTTACCACTGGGTCTGACTTAGAGCCTCCAGGAGAGAGGCCCAAGCAAGACGTGCCCCGAGGAGCGTCTTGCCACATGTCATCACTGGGTCTGACTGAGCACCTCCAGGAGAGAGGCCCAAGCAAGAAGCGCCCCGAGTAGAGTCTTGCCACATGTCAACACTGGGTCTGACTGAGCGCCTCCAGGAGAGAGGCCCAAGCAAGAAGCGCCCCGAGGAGCGTCTTGCCACATGTCAACAATGGGTCTGACTGAGGGCCTCCAGGAGAGAAGCCCAAGCAAGACGCGCCCCGAGGAGCGTCTTGCCACATGTCAACAATGGGTCTGACTGAGCGCCTCCAGGAGAGAGGCCCAAGCAAGATGCGCCCCGAGGAGTGTCTTGACACTTGTCAACACTGGGTCTGACTGAGGGCCTCCATGAGAGAAGCCCAAGCAAGACGCGCCCCGAGGAGTGTCTTGCCACATGTCAACACTGGGTCTGACAGAGGGCCTCCAGGAGAGAGGCCCAAGCAAGACGCGCCCCGAGGAGTGTCTTGCCACATGTCAACACTGGGTCTGACTGAGCGCCTCCAGGAGAGAGGCGCAAGCAAGACGCGCCCCGAGGAGCGTCTTGCCACATGTCACCACTGGGTCTGACTGAGAGCCTCCAGGAGAGAGGCCCAAGCAAGACGCGCCCCTAGGAGCGTCTTGCCACATGTCAACACTGGGTATGACAGAGGGCCTCCAGGAGAGAAGCCCAAGCAATACGTGCCCCGAGGAGCGTCTAGCCACATGTTACCACTGGGTCTGACTTAGCGCCTCCAGGAGAGAGGCCCAAGCAAGACGTGCCTCGAGGAGCGTCTTGCCACATGTCATCACTGGGTCTGACTGAGCGCCTCCAGGAGAGAGGCCCAAGCAAGAAGCGCCCCGAGTAGAGTCTTGCCACATGTCAACACTGGGTCTGACTGAGCGCCTCCAGGAGAGAGGCCCAAGCAAGAAGCGCCCCGAGGAGCGTCTTGCCACATGTCAACAATGGGTCTGACTGAGGGCCTCCAGGAGAGAAGCCCAAGCAAGACGCGCCCCGAGGAGCGTCTTGCCACATATCAACAATGGGTCTGACTGAGCGCCTCCAGGAGAGAGGCCCAAGCAAGATGCGCCCCGAGGAGTGTCTTGACACTTGTCAACACTGGGTCTGACTGAGGGCCTCCATGAGAGAAGCCCAAGCAAGACGCGCCCCAAAGAGTGTCTTGCCACATGTCAACACTGGGTCTGACAGAGGGCCTCCAGGAGAGAGGCCCAAGCAAGACGCGCCCCGAGGAGTGTCTTGCCACATGTCAACACTGGGTCTGACTGAGCGCCTCCAGGAGAGAGGCGCAAGCAAGACGCGCCCCGAGGAGCGTCTTGCCACATGTCACCACTGGGTCTGAATGAGAGCCTCCAGGAGAGAGGCCCAAACAAGGCGCGCCCCGAGGAGCGTCTTGCAACATGTCAACACTGGGTCTGACTGAGCGCCTCCAGGAGAGAGGCCAAAGTAAGACGCGCCCCGAGGAGTGTCTTGCCACATGTCAACACTGGGTCTGACTGAGTGCCTCCAGGAGAGAGGCCCAAGCAAGACGCGCCCCGAGGAGCGTCTTGCCACATGTCAACAATGGGTCTGACTGAGCGCCTCCAGGAGAGAGGCCCAAGCAAGATGTTCCCCGAGGAGCGTCTTGCCACATGTCAACACTGGGTCTGACTGAGCGCCTCCAGGAGATGGCCCAAGCAAGAAGCGCCCCGAGGAGAGTCTTGCCACATGTCAACACTGGGTCTGACTGAGCCCCTCCAGGAGAGAGGCCCAAGCAAGAAGCGCCCCGAGGAGCGTCTTGCCACATGTCAACAATTGGTCTGACTGAGGGCCTCCAGGAGAGAAGCCAAAGCAAGACGCGCCCCGAGGAGCGTCTTGCCACATGTCAACAATGGGTCTGACTGAGCGCCTCCAAGAGAGAGGCCCAAGCAAGACGCGCCCCGAGGAGTGTCTTGACACTTGTCAACACTGGGTCTGACTGAGCGCCTCCATGAGAGAACTCCAAGCAAGACGCGCCCCGAGGAGTGTCTTGACACTTGTCAACACTGGGTCTGATTGAGGGCCTCCAGGAGAGAGGCCCAAGCAACACGCGCCCCGAGGAGCGTCTTGCCATATGTCACCACTGGGTCTGACTGAGCGCCTCCAGGAGAGAGGCCCAAGCAAGACGCGCCCCGAGGAGCGTCTTGCCACATGTCAGCACTCGGTCTGACTGAGCGCCTCCAGGAGAGAGGCCCAAGCAAGACGCGCCCCTAGGAGCGTCTTGCCACATGTCAACACTGGGTCTGACAGCAGGCCTCCAGGAGAGAGGCCGAAGCAAGACGCGCCCCGAGGAGTGTCTTGCCACATGTCTCCACTGGGTCTGACTGAGCGCCTCCAGGAGAGAGGCCCAAGCAAGACGCGCCCCGAAGAGCGTCTTGCCACATGTCACTACTCGGTCTGACTGAGCGCCTCCAGGAGAGAGGCCCAAGCAAGACGCGCCCCGAGGAGCATCTTGCCACGTGTCAACACTTGGTCTGATTAAGGGCCTCCAGGAGAGAGGCCCAAGCAAGACGCGCCCGAGGAGCGTCTTGCCACATGTCAACACTGGGTCTGACAGAGGGCCTCCAGGAGAGAGGCCCAAGCAATACGTGCCCCGAGGAGCGTCTAGCCACATGTTACCACTGGGTCTGACTTAGAGCCTCCAGGAGAGAGGCCCAAGCAAGACGTGCCCCGAGGAGCGTCTTGCCACATGTCATCACTGGGTCTGACTGAGCACCTCCAGGAGAGAGGCCCAAGCAAGAAGCGCCCCGAGTAGAGTCTTGCCACATGTCAACACTGGGTCTGACTGAGCGCCTCCAGGAGAGAGGCCCAAGCAAGAAGCGCCCCGAGGAGCGTCTTGCCACATGTCAACAATGGGTCTGACTGAGGGCCTCCAGGAGAGAAGCCCAAGCAAGACGCGCCCCGAGGAGCGTCTTGCCACATGTCAACAATGGGTCTGACTGAGCGCCTCCAGGAGAGAGGCCCAAGCAAGATGCGCCCCGAGGAGTGTCTTGACACTTGTCAACACTGGGTCTGACTGAGGGCCTCCATGAGAGAAGCCCAAGCAAGACGCGCCCCGAGGAGTGTCTTGCCACATGTCAACACTGGGTCTGACAGAGGGCCTCCAGGAGAGAGGCCCAAGCAAGACGCGCCCCGAGGAGTGTCTTGCCACATGTCAACACTGGGTCTGACTGAGCGCCTCCAGGAGAGAGGCGCAAGCAAGACGCGCCCCGAGGAGCGTCTTGCCACATGTCACCACTGGGTCTGACTGAGAGCCTCCAGGAGAGAGGCCCAAGCAAGACGCGCCCCGAGGAGCGTCTTGCCACATGTCAACACTGGGTCTGACTGAGCGCCTCCAGGAGAGAGGCCCAAGTAAGACGCGCCCCGAGGAGCGTCTTGCCACATGTCAACACTGGGTCTGACTGAGCGCCTCCAGGAGAGAGGCCCAAGCTAGACGCGCCCCGAGGAGCGTCTTGCCACATGTCAACACTGGGTCTGACTGAGCGCCTCCAGGAGAGAGGCCCAAGCAAGATGTGCCCCGAGGAGCGTCTTGCCACATGTCAACACTGGGTCTGACTGAGCGCCTCCAGGAGATGGCCCAAGCAAGAAGCGCCCCGAGGAGAGTCTTGCCACATGTCAACACTGGGTCTGACTGAGCGCCTCCAGGAGAGAGGCCCAAGCAAGAAGCGCCCTGAGGAGCGTCGTGCCACATGTCAACAATGGGTCTGACTGAGGGCCTCCAGGAGAGAAGCCAAAGCAAGACGCGCCCCGAGGAGCGTCTTGCCACATGTCAACAATGGGTCTGACTGAGCGCCTCCAGGAGAGAGGCCCAAGCAAGACGCGCCCCTAGGAGCGTCTTGCCACATGTCAACACTGGGTCTGACTGAGCGCCTCCAGGAGAGAGGCCCAAGCAAGACGCGCCCCGAGGAGTGTCTTGCCACATGTCAACACTGGGTCTGACAGAGGGCCTCCAGGAGAGAGGCCCAAGCAACACGCGTCCCGAGGAGCATCTTGCCATATGTCACCACTGGGTTTGACTGAGCGCCTCAAGGAGAGAGGCCCAAGCAAGACGCGCCCCGAGGAGCGTCTTGCCACATGTCAACACTCGGTCTGACTGAGTGCCTCCAGGAGAGAGGCCCAAGCAAGATGCGCCCCTAGGAGCGTCTTGCCACATGTCAACACTGGGTCTGACAGCGGGCCTCCAGGAGAGAGGCCCAAGCAAGACGCGCCCCGAGGAGTGTCTTGCCACCTGTCAACACTGGGTCTGACTGAGGGCCTCCAGGAGAGAGGCCCAAGCAATACGCGCCCCGAGGAGTGTCTTGCCACATGTCACCACTGGGTCTGACTGAGCGCCTCCAGGAGAGAGGCCCAAGCAAGACGCGCCCCGAGGAGCGTCTTGCCACATGTCAGCACTCGGTCTGACTGAGCGCCTCCAGGAGAGAGGCCCAAGCAAGACGCGCCCCTAGGAGCGTCTTGCCACATGTCAACACTGGGTCTGACTGAGCGCCTCCAGGAGAGAGGCCCAAGCAAGACGCGCCCCGAGGAGCGTCTTGCCACATGTCAACACTGGGTCTGACAGAGGGCCTCCAGGAGAGAGGCCCAAGCAACACGCGCCCCGAGGAGCGTCTTGCCATATGTCACCACTGGGTCTGATTGAGCGCCTCCAGGAGAGAGGCCCAAGCAAGACGCGCCCCGAGGAGTGTCTTGCCACACGTCAGCACTCGGTCTGACTGAGCGCCTCCAGGAGAGAGGCCCAAGCAAAGACGCGCCCCTAGGAGCGTCTTGCCACATGTCAACACTGGGTATGACAGAGGGCCTCCAGGAGAGAGGCCCAAGCAATACGTGCCCCGAGGAGCGTCTAGCCACATGTTACCACTGGGTCTGACTTAGCGCCTCCAGGAGAGAGGCCCAAGCAAGACGTGCCCCGAAGAGTGTCTTGCCACATGTCACCACTGGGTCTGACAGAGGGCCTCCAGGAGAGAGGCCCAAGCAATACGCGCCCCGAGGAGCGTCTTGCCATATGTCACCACTGGGTCTGACTGAGCGCCTCCAGGAGAGAGGCCCAAGCAAGATGCGCCCCGAGGAGCGTCTTGCCACATGTCAGCACTCGGTCTGACTGAGCGCCTCCAGGAGAGAGGCCCAAGCAAGACGCGCCCCTAGGAGCGTCTTGCCACATGTCAACACTGGGTCTGACTGAGCGCCTCCAGGAGAGAGGCCCAAGCAAGACGCGCCCCGAGGAGTGTCTTGCCACATGTCAACACTGGGTCTGACAGAGGGCCTCCAGGAGAGAGGCCCAAGCAACACGCGCCCCGAGGAGCAGCTTTCCATATGTCACCACTGGGTTTGACTGAGCGCCTCAAGGAGAGAGGCCCAAGCAAGACGCGCCCCGAGGAGCGTCTTGCCACATGTCAGCACTCGGTCTGACTGAGTGCCTCCAGGAGAGAGGCCCAAGCAAGATGCGCCCCTAGGAGCGTCTTGCCACATGTCAACACTGGGTCTGACAGCGGGCCTCCAGGAGAGAGGCCCAAGCAAGACGCGCCCCGAGGAGTTTCTTGCCACCTGTCAACACTGGGTCTGACTGAGGGCCTCCAGGAGAGAGGCCCAAGCAATACGCGCCCCGAGGAGTGTCTTGCCACATGTCACCACTGGGTCTGACTGAGCACCTCCAGGAGAGAGGCCCAAGCAAGACGCGCCCCGAGGAGCGTCTTGCCACATGTCAGCACTCGGTCTGACTGAGCGCCTCCAGGAGAGAGGCCCAAGCAAGACGCGCCCCTAGGAGCGTCTTGCCACATGTCAACACTGGGTCTGACTGAGCGCCTCCAGGAGAGAGGCCCAAGCAAGACGCGCCCCGAGGAGCGTCTTGCCACATGTCAACACTGGGTCTGACAGAGGGCCTCCAGGAGAGAGGCCCAAGCAACACGCGCCCCGAGGAACGTCTTGCCATTTGTCACCACTGGGTCTGATTGAGCGCCTCCAGGAGAGAGGCCCAAGCAAGACGCGCCCCGAGGAGCGTCTTGCCACACGTCAGCACTCGGTCTGACTGAGCGCCTCCAGGAGAGAGGCCCAAGCAAGACGCGCCCCTAGGAGCGTCTTGCCACATGTCAACACTGGGTATGACAGAGGGCCTCCAGGAGAGAAGCCCAAGCAATACGTGCCCCGAGGAGCGTCTAGCCACATGTTACCACTGGGTCTGACTTAGCGCCTCCAGGAGAGAGGCCCAAGCAAGACGTGCCTCGAGGAGCGTCTTGCCACATGTCATCACTGGGTCTGACTGAGCGCCTCCAGGAGAGAGGCCCAAGCAAGAAGCGCCCCGAGTAGAGTCTTGCCACATGTCAACACTGGGTCTGACTGAGCGCCTCCAGGAGAGAGGCCCAAGCAAGAAGCGCCCCGAGGAGCGTCTTGCCACATGTCAACAATGGGTCTGACTGAGGGCCTCCAGGAGAGAAGCCCAAGCAAGACGCGCCCCGAGGAGCGTCTTGCCACATATCAACAATGGGTCTGACTGAGCGCCTCCAGGAGAGAGGCCCAAGCAAGATGCGCCCCGAGGAGTGTCTTGACACTTGTCAACACTGGGTCTGACTGAGGGCCTCCATGAGAGAAGCCCAAGCAAGACGCGCCCCAAAGAGTGTCTTGCCACATGTCAACACTGGGTCTGACAGAGGGCCTCCAGGAGAGAGGCCCAAGCAAGACGCGCCCCGAGGAGTGTCTTGCCACATGTCAACACTGGGTCTGACTGAGCGCCTCCAGGAGAGAGGCGCAAGCAAGACGCGCCCCGAGGAGCGTCTTGCCACATGTAACCACTGGGTCTGAATGAGAGCCTCCAGGAGAGAGGCCCAAACAAGGCGCGCCCCGAGGAGCGTCTTGCAACATGTCAACACTGGGTCTGACTGAGCGCCTCCAGGAGAGAGGCCAAAGTAAGACGCGCCCCGAGGAGTGTCTTGCCACATGTCAACACTGGGTCTGACTGAGTGCCTCCAGGAGAGAGGCCCAAGCAAGACGCGCCCCGAGGAGCGTCTTGCCACATGTCAACAATGGGTCTGACTGAGCGCCTCCAGGAGAGAGGCCCAAGCAAGATGTTCCCCGAGGAGCGTCTTGCCACATGTCAACACTGGGTCTGACTGAGCGCCTCCAGGAGATGGCCCAAGCAAGAAGCGCCCCGAGGAGAGTCTTGCCACATGTCAACACTGGGTCTGACTGAGCCCCTCCAGGAGAGAGGCCCAAGCAAGAAGCGCCCCGAGGAGCGTCTTGCCACATGTCAACAATTGGTCTGACTGAGGGCCTCCAGGAGAGAAGCCAAAGCAAGACGCGCCCCGAGGAGCGTCTTGCCACATGTCAACAATGGGTCTGACTGAGCGCCTCCAAGAGAGAGGCCCAAGCAAGACGCGCCCCGAGGAGTGTCTTGACACTTGTCAACACTGGGTCTGACTGAGCGCCTCCATGAGAGAACTCCAAGCAAGACGCGCCCCGAGGAGTGTCTTGACACTTGTCAACACTGGGTCTGATTGAGGGCCTCCATGAGAGAAGCCCAAGCAAGACGCGCCCCGAGGAGTGTCTTGCCACATGTCAACACTGGGTCTGACAGAGGGCCTCCAGGAGAGAGGCCCAAGCAACACGCGCCCCGAGGAGCGTCTTGCCATATGTCACCACTGGGTCTGACTGAGCGCCTCCAGGAGAGAGGCCCAAGCAAGACGCGCCCCGAGGAGCGTCTTGCCACATGTCAGCACTCGGTCTGACTGAGCGCCTCCAGGAGAGAGGCCCAAGCAAGACGCGCCCCTAGGAGCGTCTTGCCACATGTCAACACTGGGTCTGACAGCAGGCCTCCAGGAGAGAGGCCGAAGCAAGACGCGCCCCGAGGAGTGTCTTGCCACATGTCTCCACTGGGTCTGACTGAGCGCCTCCAGGAGAGAGGCCCAAGCAAGACGCGCCCCGAAGAGCGTCTTGCCACATGTCACTACTCGGTCTGACTGAGCGCCTCCAGGAGAGAGGCCCAAGCAAGACGCGCCCCGAGGAGCATCTTGCCACGTGTCAACACTTGGTCTGATTAAGGGCCTCCAGGAGAGAGGCCCAAGCAAGACGCGCCCGAGGAGCGTCTTGCCACATGTCAACACTGGGTCTGACAGAGGGCCTCCAGGAGAGAGGCCCAAGCAATACGTGCCCCGAGGAGCGTCTAGCCACATGTTACCACTGGGTCTGACTTAGAGCCTCCAGGAGAGAGGCCCAAGCAAGACGTGCCCCGAGGAGCGTCTTGCCACATGTCATCACTGGGTCTGACTGAGCACCTCCAGGAGAGAGGCCCAAGCAAGAAGCGCCCCGAGTAGAGTCTTGCCACATGTCAACACTGGGTCTGACTGAGCGCCTCCAGGAGAGAGGCCCAAGCAAGAAGCGCCCCGAGGAGCGTCTTGCCACATGTCAACAATGGGTCTGACTGAGGGCCTCCAGGAGAGAAGCCCAAGCAAGACGCGCCCCGAGGAGCGTCTTGCCACATGTCAACAATGGGTCTGACTGAGCGCCTCCAGGAGAGAGGCCCAAGCAAGATGCGCCCCGAGGAGTGTCTTGACACTTGTCAACACTGGGTCTGACTGAGGGCCTCCATGAGAGAAGCCCAAGCAAGACGCGCCCCGAGGAGTGTCTTGCCACATGTCAACACTGGGTCTGACAGAGGGCCTCCAGGAGAGAGGCCCAAGCAAGACGCGCCCCGAGGAGTGTCTTGCCACATGTCAACACTGGGTCTGACTGAGCGCCTCCAGGAGAGAGGCGCAAGCAAGACGCGCCCCGAGGAGCGTCTTGCCACATGTCACCACTGGGTCTGACTGAGAGCCTCCAGGAGAGAGGCCCAAGCAAGACGCGCCCCGAGGAGCGTCTTGCCACATGTCAACACTGGGTCTGACTGAGCGCCTCCAGGAGAGAGGCCCAAGTAAGACGCGCCCCGAGGAGCGTCTTGCCACATGTCAACACTGGGTCTGACTGAGCGCCTCCAGGAGAGAGGCCCAAGCTAGACGCGCCCCGAGGAGCGTCTTGCCACATGTCAACACTGGGTCTGACTGAGCGCCTCCAGGAGAGAGGCCCAAGCAAGATGTGCCCCGAGGAGCGTCTTGCCACATGTCAACACTGGGTCTGACTGAGCGCCTCCAGGAGATGGCCCAAGCAAGAAGCGCCCCGAGGAGAGTCTTGCCACATGTCAACACTGGGTCTGACTGAGCGCCTCCAGGAGAGAGGCCCAAGCAAGAAGCGCCCCGAGGAGCGTCGTGCCACATGTCAACAATGGGTCTGACTGAGGGCCTCCAGGAGAGAAGCCAAAGCAAGACGCGCCCCGAGGAGCGTCTTGCCACATGTCAACAATGGGTCTGACTGAGCGCCTCCAGGAGAGAGGCCCAAGCAAGACGCGCCCCGAGGAGTGTCTTCACACTTGTCAACACTGGGTCTGACTGAGGGCCTCCATGAGAGAAGCCCAAGCAAGACGCGCCCCGAGGAGTGTCTTGCCACATGTCAACACTGGGTCTGACAGAGGGCCTCCAGGAGAGAGGCCCAAGCAATACGCGCCCCGAGGAGCGTCTTGCCACATGTCAGCACTCGGTCTGACTGAGCGCCTCCAGGAGAGAGGCCCAAGCAAGATGCGCCCCGAGGAGCATCTTGACACATGTCTCCTCTGGGTCTGACTGAGCGCCTCCAGGAGAGAGGCCCAAGCAAGACGTGCCCCGAGGAGCGTCTTGCCACATGTCAACACTGGGTCTGACAGAAGGCCTCCAGGAGAGAGGCCCAAGCAAGACGCGCCCCGAGGAGTGTCTTGCCACATGTCAACACTGGGTCTGACTGAGCGCCTCCAGGAGAGAGGCCCAAGCAAGAAGCGCACCGAGGAGCGTCTTGCCACATGTCAACACTGGGTCTGACTGAGCGCCTCCAGGAGAGAGGCCCAAGCAAGACGCGCACCGAGGAGTGTCTTGCCACATGTCAGCACTTGGTCTGACTGAGCGCCTCCAGGAGAGAAGCCCAAGCAAGACGCGCCCCTAGGAGCGTCTTGCCACATGTCAACACTGGGTCTGACAGAGGGCCTCCAGGAGAGAGGCCCAAGCAAGACGCGCCAGGAGGAGCGTCTTGCCACATGTCAACACTGGGTCTGACAGAGGGCCTCCAGGAGAGAAGCCCAAGCAAGACGCGCCCCGAGGAGTGTCTTGCCACATGTCAATCACTGGGTCTGACTGAGCGCCTCCAGGAGAGAGGCCCAAGCAAGACACGCCCCGAGGAGCGTCTTGACACATGTCAACACTGGGTCTGACTGAGGGCCTCAATGAGATAAGCCCAATCAAGACGCGCCCCGAGGAGCGTCTTGCCACAAGTCAACACTGGGTCTGACAGAGGGCCTCCAGGAGAGAGGCCCAAGCAATACGTGCCCCGAGGAGCGTCTTGCCACATGTCACCACTGGGTCTGATTGAGCGCCTCCAGGAGAGAGGCCCAAGCAAGACGCGCCCCGAGGAGCGTCTTGCCACATGTCAACAATGGGTCTGACTGAGCGCCTCCAGGAGAGAGGCCCAAGCAAGACGCGCCCCGAGGAGTGTCTTGACACTTGTCAACACTGGGTCTGACTGAGGGCCTCCATGAGAGAAGCCCAAGCAAGACGCGCCCCGAGGAGTGTCTTGCCACATGTCAACACTGGGTCTGACAGAGGGCCTCCAGGAGAGAGGCCCAAGCAATACGCGCCCCGAGGAGCGTCTTGCCATACGTCACCACTGGGTCTGACTGAGCGCCTCCAGGAGAGAGAGCCAAGCAAGACGCGCCCCTAGGAGCGTCTTGCCACATGTCAACACTGGGTCTGACAGAGGGCCTCCAGGAGAGAGGCCCAAGCAAGACGCGCCCCGAGGAGTGTCTTGACACATTTTAACACTGGGTCTGACTGAGCGCCTCCAGGAGAGAGGCCCAAGCAAGACGCGCACCGAGGACCGTCTTGCCACATGTCAACACTGGGTCTGACTGAGCGCCTCCAGGAGAGAGGCCCAAGCAAGACGCGCACCGAGGAGCGTCTTGCCACATGTCAGCACTTGGTCTGACTGAGCGCCTCCAGGAGAGAAGCCCAAGCAAGACGCGCCCCTAGGAGCGTCTTGCCACATGTCAACACTGGGTCTGACAGAGGGCCTCCAGGAGAGAGGCCCAAGCAAGACGCGCCCCGAGGAGCGTCTTGCCACATGTCAACACTGGGTCTGACAGAGGGCCTCCAGGAGAGAGGCCCAAGCAAGACGCGCCCCGAGGAGTGTCTTGCCACATGTCAATCACTGGGTCTGACTGAGCGCCTCCAGGAGAGAGGCCCAAGCAAGACACGCCCCGAGGAGCGTCTTGACACATGTCAACACTGGGTCTGACTGAGGGCCTCAATGAGATAAGCCCAATCAAGACGCGCCCCGAGGAGCGTCTTGCCACAAGTCAACACTGGGTCTGACAGAGGGCCTCCAGGAGAGAGGCCCAAGCAATACGTGCCCCGAGGAGCGTCTTGCCACATGTCACCACTGGGTCTGATTGAGCGCCTCCAGGAGAGAGGCCCAAGTAAGACGCGCCCCGAGGAGCGTCTTGCCACATGTCACCACTGGGTCTGACTGAGCGCCTCCAGGAGAGAGGCCCAAGCATGAAGCGCCCCGAGGAGCGTCTTGCCACATGTCAACACTGGGTCTGACTGAGCGCCTCCAGGAGAGAGGCCCAAGCAAGACGTGCCCCGAGGAATGTCTTGCCACATGTCAACACTGGGTCTGACTGAGCGCCTCCAGGAGAGAGGCCCAAGCAAGAACCGCCCCGAGGAGCGTCTTGCCTCTTGTCAACAATGGGTCTGACTGAGGGCCTCCAGGAGAGAAGCCCAAGCAAGACGCGCCCCGAGGAGCGTCTTGCCACATGTCAACAATGGGTCTGTCTGAGTGCCTCCATGAGAGAGGCCCAAGCAAGACGCGCCCCGAGGAGTGTCTTGCCACATGTCAACACTGGGTCTGACTGAGCGCCTCCAGGAGAGAGGCCCAAGCAAGACGCGCCCCGAGGATCGTCTTGCCACATGTCAGCACTCGTTCTGACTGAGCGCCTCCAGGAGAGAGGCCCAAGCAAGACGCGCCCGGAGGAGCGTCATGCCACATGTCACCACTGGGTCTGACTGAGAGCCTCCAGGAGAGAGGCCCAAGCAAGACGCGCCCCGAGGAGCGTATTGCCACATGTCAACACTGGGTCTGACTGAGGGCCTCCAGGAGAGAGGCCCAAGTAAGACGCGCCCCGAGGAGCGTCTTGCCACATGTCAACACTGGGTCTGACTGAGCGCCTCCAGGAGAGAGGCCCAAGCAAGACGCGCCCCGAGGAGCGTCTTGACACTTGTCAACACTGGGTCTGACTGAGGGCCTCCGTGAGAGAGGCCCAAGCAAGACGCGCCCCGAGAAGCGTCTTGCCACATGTCAACACTGGGTCTGACTGAGGGCCTCCAGGAGAGAGGCCCAAGTAAGACGCGCCCCGAGGAGCGTCTTGCCACATGTCAACACTGGGTCTGACTGAGCGCCTCTAGGAGAGAGGCCCAAGCAAGACGCGCCCCGAGGATCGTCTTGCCACATGTCAGCACTCGTTCTGACTGAGCGCCTCCAGGAGAGAGGCCCAAGCAAGACGCGCCCCGAGGAGCGTCTTGCCACATGTCACCACTGGGTCTGACTGAGAGCCTCCAGGAGAGAGGCCCAAGCAAGAAGCGCCCCGAGGAGCGTCTTGCCACATGTCAACACTGGGTCTGACTGAGGGCCTCCAGGAGAGAGGCCCAAGTAAGACGCGCCCCGAGGAGCGTCTTGCCACATGTCAACACTGGGTCTGACTGAGCGCCTCCAGGAGAGAGGCCCAAGCAAGACGCGCCTCGAGGAGCGTCTTGACACTTGTCAACACTGGGTCTGACTGAGGGCCTCCGTGAGAGAGGCCCAAGCAAGACGCGCCCCGAGAAGCGTCTTGCAACATGTCAACACTGGGTCTGACAGAGGGCCTCCAGGAGAGAGGCCCAAGCAAGACGCGCCCCGAGGAGTGTCTTGCCACATGTCACCACTGGGTCTGACTGAGCGCCTCTAGGAGAGAGGCCCAAGCAAGACGCGCCCCGAGGAGCGTCATGCCACATGTCACTACTCGGTCTGACTGAGCGCCTCCAGGAGAGAGGCCCAAGCAAGACGCGCCCCAAGGAGTGTCTTGACACTTGTTAACACTGGGTCTGACTGAGGGCCTCCATGAGCGAAGCCCAAGCAAGACGTGCCCCGAGGAGTGTCTTGCCACATGTCAACACTGGGTCTGACAGAGGGCCTCCAGGAGAGAGGCCCAAGCAATACGCGCCCCGAGGAGCGTCTTGCCACATGTCAACACTGGGTCTGACTGAGCGCCTCCAGGAGAGAGGCCCAAGTAAGACGCGCCCCGAGGAGCGTCATGCCACATGTCAACAATGGGTCTGACTGATCGCCTCCAGGAGAGAGGCCCAAGCAAGACGTGCCCCGAGGAGCGTCTTGACACTTGTCAACACTGGGTCTGACTGAGGGCCTCCATGAGAGAGGCCCAAGCAAGACTTGCCCCGAGAGGCGTCTTGCCACATGTCAACACTGGGTCTGACAGAGGGCCTCCAGGAGAGAGGCCAAAGCAAGACGCGCCCCGAGGAGTGTCTTGCCACATGTCACCACTGGGTCTGACTGAGCGCCTCTAGCAGAGAGGCTCAAGCAAGACGCGCCCCGAGGAGCGTCATGCCACATGTCACTACTCGGTCTGACTGAGCGCCTCCAGGAGAGAGGCCCAAGCAAGACGCGCCCCGAGGAGTGTCTTGACACTTGTTAACACTGGGTCTGACTGAGGGCCTCCATGAGAGAAGCCCAAGCAAGACGTGCCCCGAGGAGTGTCTTGCCACATGTCAACACTGGGTCTGACAGAGGGCCTCCAGGAGAGAGGCCCAAGCAATACGCGCCCCGAGGAGCGTCTTGCCATATGTCACCACTGGGTCTGACTGAGCGCCTCCAGGAGAGAGGCCCAAGCAAGACGCGCCCCGAGGAGCATCTTGCCACATGTCAGCACTCGGTCTGACTGAGCGCCTCCAGGAGAGAGAGCCAAGCAAGACGTGCCCCTAGGAGCGTCTTGCCACATGTCAACACTGGGTCTGACAGAGGGCCTCCAGGAGAGAAGCCCAAGCAAGACGCGCCCCGAGGAGCGTCTTGCCACATGTCAACAATGGGTCTGACTGAGGGCCTCCAGGAGAGAAGCCCAAGCAAGACGCGCCCCGAGGAGCGTCTTGCCACATGTCAACAATGGGTCTGACTGAGCGCCTCCAGGAGAGAAGCCCAAGCAAGAAGCGCCCCGAGGAGCGTCTTGCCACATGTCAACACTGGGTCTGACTGAGGGCCTCCAGGAGAGAGGCCCAAGTAAGACGCGCCCCGAGGAGCGTCTTGCCACATGTCAACACTGGGTCTGACTGAGCGCCTCCAGGAGAGAGGCCCAAGCAAGACGCGCCTCGAGGAGCGTCTTGACACTTGTCAACACTGGGTCTGACTGAGGGCCTCCGTGAGAGAGGCCCAAGCAAGACGCGCCCCGAGAAGCGTCTTGCAACATGTCAACACTGGGTCTGACAGAGGGCCTCCAGGAGAGAGGCCCAAGCAAGACGCGCCCCGAGGAGTGTCTTGCCACATGTCACCACTGGGTCTGACTGAGCGCCTCTAGGAGAGAGGCCCAAGCAAGACGCGCCCCGAGGAGCGTCATGCCACATGTCACTACTCGGTCTGACTGAGCGCCTCCAGGAGAGAGGCCCAAGCAAGACGCGCCCCAAGGAGTGTCTTGACACTTGTTAACACTGGGTCTGACTGAGGGCCTCCATGAGCGAAGCCCAAGCAAGACGTGCCCCGAGGAGTGTCTTGCCACATGTCAACACTGGGTCTGACAGAGGGCCTCCAGGAGAGAGGCCCAAGCAATACGCGCCCCGAGGAGCGTCTTGCCACATGTCAACACTGGGTCTGACTGAGCGCCTCCAGGAGAGAGGCCCAAGTAAGACGCGCCCCGAGGAGCGTCATGCCACATGTCAACAATGGGTCTGACTGATCGCCTCCAGGAGAGAGGCCCAAGCAAGACGTGCCCCGAGGAGCGTCTTGACACTTGTCAACACTGGGTCTGACTGAGGGCCTCCATGAGAGAGGCCCAAGCAAGACTTGCCCCGAGAGGCGTCTTGCCACATGTCAACACTGG
Source organism: Nothobranchius furzeri (assembly GCF_043380555.1). Taxonomy (NCBI): domain Eukaryota; kingdom Metazoa; phylum Chordata; class Actinopteri; order Cyprinodontiformes; family Nothobranchiidae; genus Nothobranchius; species Nothobranchius furzeri. The sequence continues at coordinate 30,265,132 of NC_091743.1, forward strand.
GTCTGACAGAGGGCCTCCAGGAGAGAGGCCAAAGCAAGACGCGCCCCGAGGAGTGTCTTGCCACATGTCACCACTGGGTCTGACTGAGCGCCTCTAGCAGAGAGGCTCAAGCAAGACGCGCCCCGAGGAGCGTCATGCCACATGTCACTACTCGGTCTGACTGAGCGCCTCCAGGAGAGAGGCCCAAGCAAGACGCGCCCCGAGGAGTGTCTTGACACTTGTTAACACTGGGTCTGACTGAGGGCCTCCATGAGAGAAGCCCAAGCAAGACGTGCCCCGAGGAGTGTCTTGCCACATGTCAACACTGGGTCTGACAGAGGGCCTCCAGGAGAGAGGCCCAAGCAATACGCGCCCCGAGGAGCGTCTTGCCATATGTCACCACTGGGTCTGACTGAGCGCCTCCAGGAGAGAGGCCCAAGCAAGACGCGCCCCGAGGAGCATCTTGCCACATGTCATCACTCGGTCTGACTGAGCGCCTCCAGGAGAGAGAGCCAAGCAAGACGTGCCCCTAGGAGCGTCTTGCCACATGTCAACACTGGGTCTGACAGAGGGCCTCCAGGAGAGAAGCCCAAGCAAGACGCGCCCCGAGGAGCGTCTTGCCACATGTCAACAATGGGTCTGACTGAGGGCCTCCAGGAGAGAAGCCCAAGCAAGACGCGCCCCGAGGAGCGTCTTGCCACATGTCAACAATGGGTCTGACTGAGCGCCTCCAGGAGAGAAGCCCAAGCAAGACGCGCCCCGAGGAGCGTCTTGCCACATGTCAACACTGGGTCTGACTGAGGGCCTCCAGGAGAGAAGCCCAAGCAAGATGCGCCCTGAGGAGTGTCTTGCCACATGTCAACACTGGGTCTGACAGAGGGCCTCCAGGAGAGAGGCCCACGCAACACGCGCCCCGAGGAGCGTCTTGCCATATGTCACCACAGGGTCTGACTGAGCGCCTCCAGGAAAGAGGCCCAAGCAAGACGCGCACCGAGGAGCGTCTTGCCACATGTCACCACTGGGTCTGACTGAGCGCCTCCAGGAGAGAGGCCCAAGCAAGATGCGCCCCGAGGAGCGTCTTGCCACATGTCAGCACTCGGTCTGACTGAGCGCCTCCAGGAGAGAGGCCCAAGCAAGACGCGCCCCTAGGAGCGTCTTGCCACATGTCAACACTGGGTCTGACTGAGCGCCTCCAGGAGAGAGGCCCAAGCAAGACGCGCCCCGAGGAGTGTCTTGCCACATGTCAACACTGGGTCTGACAGAGGGCCTCCAGGAGAGAGGCCCAAGCAACACGCGCCCCGAGGAGCGTCTTGCCATATGTCACCACTGGGTTTGACTGAGCGCCTCAAGGAGAGAGGCCCAAGCAAGACGCGCCCCGAGGAGCGTCTTGCCACATGTCAACACTCGGTCTGACTGAGTGCCTCCAGGAGAGAGGCCCAAGCAAGATGCGCCCCTAGGAGCGTCTTGCCACATGTCAACACTGGGTCTGACAGCGGGCCTCCAGGAGAGAGGCCCAAGCAAGACGCGCCCCGAGGAGTGTCTTGCCACCTGTCAACACTGGGTCTGACTGAGGGCCTCCAGGAGAGAGGCCCAAGCAATACGCGCCCCGAGGAGTGTCTTGCCACATGTCACCACTGGGTCTGACTGAGCGCCTCCAGGAGAGAGGCCCAAGCAAGACGCGCCCCGAGGAGCGTCTTGCCACATGTCAGCACTCGGTCTGACTGAGCGCCTCCAGGAGAGAGGCCCAAGCAAGACGCGCCCCTAGGAGCGTCTTGCCACATGTCAACACTGGGTCTGACTGAGCGCCTCCAGGAGAGAGGCCCAAGCAAGACGCGCCCCGAGGAGCGTCTTGCCACATGTCAACACTGGGTCTGACAGAGGGCCTCCAGGAGAGAGGCCCAAGCAACACGCGCCCCGAGGAGCGTCTTGCCATATGTCACCACTGGGTCTGATTGAGCGCCTCCAGGAGAGAGGCCCAAGCAAGACGCGCCCCGAGGAGTGTCTTGCCACACGTCAGCACTCGGTCTGACTGAGCGCCTCCAGGAGAGAGGCCCAAGCAAAGACGTGCCCCTAGGAGCGTCTTGCCACATGTCAACACTGGGTATGACAGAGGGCCTCCAGGAGAGAGGCCCAAGCAATACGTGCCCCGAGGAGCGTCTAGCCACATGTTAACACTGGGTCTGACTTAGCGCCTCCAGGAGAGAGGCCCAAGCAAGACGTGCCCCGAAGAGTGTCTTGCCACATGTCACCACTGGGTCTGACAGAGGGCCTCCAGGAGAGAGGCCCAAGCAATACGCGCCCCGAGGAGCGTCTTGCCATATGTCACCACTGGGTCTGACTGAGCGCCTCCAGGAGAGAGGCCCAAGCAAGATGCGCCCCGAGGAGCGTCTTGCCACATGTCAGCACTCGGTCTGACTGAGCGCCTCCAGGAGAGAGGCCCAAGCAAGACGCGCCCCTAGGAGCGTCTTGCCACATGTCAACACTGGGTCTGACTGAGCGCCTCCAGGAGAGAGGCCCAAGCAAGACGCGCCCCGAGGAGTGTCTTGCCACATGTCAACACTGGGTCTGACAGAGGGCCTCCAGGAGAGAGGCCCAAGCAACACGCGCCCCGAGGAGCAGCTTTCCATATGTCACCACTGGGTTTGACTGAGCGCCTCAAGGAGAGAGGCCCAAGCAAGACGCGCCCCGAGGAGCGTCTTGCCACATGTCAGCACTCGGTCTGACTGAGTGCCTCCAGGAGAGAGGCCCAAGCAAGATGCGCCCCTAGGAGCGTCTTGCCACATGTCAACACTGGGTCTGACAGCGGGCCTCCAGGAGAGAGGCCCAAGCAAGACGCGCCCCGAGGAGTGTCTTGCCACCTGTCAACACTGGGTCTGACTGAGGGCCTCCAGGAGAGAGGCCCAAGCAATACGCGCCCCGAGGAGTGTCTTGCCACATGTCACCACTGGGTCTGACTGAGCACCTCCAGGAGAGAGGCCCAAGCAAGACGCGCCCCGAGGAGCGTCTTGCCACATGTCAGCACTCGGTCTGACTGAGCGCCTCCAGGAGAGAGGCCCAAGCAAGACGCGCCCCTAGGAGCGTCTTGCCACATGTCAACACTGGGTCTGACTGAGCGCCTCCAGGAGAGAGGCCCAAGCAAGACGCGCCCCGAGGAGCGTCTTGCCACATGTCAACACTGGGTCTGACAGAGGGCCTCCAGGAGAGAGGCCCAAGCAACACGCGCCCCGAGGAACGTCTTGCCATATGTCACCACTGGGTCTGATTGAGCGCCTCCAGGAGAGAGGCCCAAGCAAGACACGCCCCGAGGAGCGTCTTGCCACACGTCAGCACTCGGTCTGACTGAGCGCCTCCAGGAGAGAGGCCCAAGCAAGACGCGCCCCTAGGAGCGTCTTGCCACATGTCAACACTGGGTATGACAGAGGGCCTCCAGGAGAGAAGCCCAAGCAATACGTGCCCCGAGGAGCGTCTAGCCACATGTTACCACTGGGTCTGACTTAGCGCCTCCAGGAGAGAGGCCCAAGCAAGACGTGCCTCGAGGAGCGTCTTGCCACATGTCATCACTGGGTCTGACTGAGCGCCTCCAGGAGAGAGGCCCAAGCAAGAAGCGCCCCGAGTAGAGTCTTGCCACATGTCAACACTGGGTCTGACTGAGCGCCTCCAGGAGAGAGGCCCAAGCAAGAAGCGCCCCGAGGAGCGTCTTGCCACATGTCAACAATGGGTCTGACTGAGGGCCTCCAGGAGAGAAGCCCAAGCAAGACGCGCCCCGAGGAGCGTCTTGCCACATATCAACAATGGGTCTGACTGAGCGCCTCCAGGAGAGAGGCCCAAGCAAGATGCGCCCCGAGGAGTGTCTTGACACTTGTCAACACTGGGTCTGACTGAGGGCCTCCATGAGAGAAGCCCAAGCAAGACGCGCCCCAAAGAGTGTCTTGCCACATGTCAACACTGGGTCTGACAGAGGGCCTCCAGGAGAGAGGCCCAAGCAAGACGCGCCCCGAGGAGTGTCTTGCCACATGTCAACACTGGGTCTGACTGAGCGCCTCCAGGAGAGAGGCGCAAGCAAGACGCGCCCCGAGGAGCGTCTTGCCACATGTCACCACTGGGTCTGAATGAGAGCCTCCAGGAGAGAGGCCCAAACAAGGCGTGCCCCGAGGAGCGTCTTGCAACATGTCAACACTGGGTCTGACTGAGCGCCTCCAGGAGAGAGGCCAAAGTAAGACGCGCCCCGAGGAGTGTCTTGCCACATGTCAACACTGGGTCTGACTGAGTGCCTCCAGGAGAGAGGCCCAAGCAAGACGCGCCCCGAGGAGCGTCTTGCCACATGTCAACACTGGGTCTGACTGAGCGCCTCCAGGAGAGAGGCCCAAGCAAGATGTGCCCCGAGGAGCGTCTTGCCACATGTCAACACTGGGTCTGACTGAGCGCCTCCAGGAGATGGCCCAAGCAAGAAGCGCCCCGAGGAGAGTCTTGCCACATGTCAACACTGGGTCTGACTGAGCCCCTCCAGGAGAGAGGCCCAAGCAAGAAGCGCCCCGAGGAGCGTCTTGCCACATGTCAACAATTGGTCTGACTGAGGGCCTCCAGGAGAGAAGCCAAAGCAAGACGCGCCCCGAGGAGCGTCTTGCCACATGTCAACAATGGGTCTGACTGAGCGCCTCCAGGAGAGAGGCCCAAGCAAGACGCGCCCCGAGGAGTGTCTTGACACTTGTCAACACTGGGTCTGACTGAGCGCCTCCATGAGAGAACTCCAAGCAAGACGCGCCCCGAGGAGTGTCTTGACACTTGTCAACACTGGGTCTGATTGAGGGCCTCCATGAGAGAAGCCCAAGCAAGACGCGCCCCGAGGAGTGTTTTGCCACATGTCAACACTGGGTCTGACAGAGGGCCTCCAGGAGAGAGGCCCAAGCAACACGCGCCCCGAGGAGCGTCTTGCCATATGTCACCACTGGGTCTGACTGAGCGCCTCCAGGAGAGAGGCCCAAGCAAGACGCGCCCCGAGGAGCGTCTTGCCACATGTCAGCACTCGGTCTGACTGAGCGCCTCCAGGAGAGAGGCCCAAGCAAGACGCGCCCCTAGGAGCGTCTTGCCACATGTCAACACTGGGTCTGACAGCAGGCCTCCAGGAGAGAGGCCGAAGCAAGACGCGCCCCGAGGAGTGTCTTGCCACATGTCTCCACTGGGTCTGACTGAGCGCCTCCAGGAGAGAGGCCCAAGCAAGACGCGCCCCGAAGAGCGTCTTGCCACATGTCACTACTCGGTCTGACTGAGCGCCTCCAGGAGAGAGGCCCAAGCAAGACGCGCCCCGAGGAGCATCTTGCCACGTGTCAACACTTGGTCTGATTAAGGGCCTCCAGGAGAGAGGCCCAAGCAAGACGCGCCCGAGGAGCGTCTTGCCACATGTCAACACTGGGTCTGACAGAGGGCCTCCAGGAGAGAGGCCCAAGCAATACGTGCCCCGAGGAGCGTCTAGCCACATGTTACCACTGGGTCTGACTTAGAGCCTCCAGGAGAGAGGCCCAAGCAAGACGTGCCCCGAGGAGCGTCTTGCCACATGTCATCACTGGGTCTGACTGAGCACCTCCAGGAGAGAGGCCCAAGCAAGAAGCGCCCCGAGTAGAGTCTTGCCACATGTCAACACTGGGTCTGACTGAGCGCCTCCAGGAGAGAGGCCCAAGCAAGAAGCGCCCCGAGGAGCGTCTTGCCACATGTCAACAATGGGTCTGACTGAGGGCCTCCAGGAGAGAAGCCCAAGCAAGACGCGCCCCGAGGAGCGTCTTGCCACATGTCAACAATGGGTCTGACTGAGCGCCTCCAGGAGAGAGGCCCAAGCAAGATGCGCCCCGAGGAGTGTCTTGACACTTGTCAACACTGGGTCTGACTGAGGGCCTCCATGAGAGAAGCCCAAGCAAGACGCGCCCCGAGGAGTGTCTTGCCACATGTCAACACTGGGTCTGACAGAGGGCCTCCAGGAGAGAGGCCCAAGCAAGACGCGCCCCGAGGAGTGTCTTGCCACATGTCAACACTGGGTCTGACTGAGCGCCTCCAGGAGAGAGGCGCAAGCAAGACGCGCCCCGAGGAGCGTCTTGCCACATGTCACCACTGGGTCTGACTGAGAGCCTCCAGGAGAGAGGCCCAAGCAAGACGCGCCCCGAGGAGCGTCTTGCCACATGTCAACACTGGGTCTGACTGAGCGCCTCCAGGAGAGAGGCCCAAGTAAGACGCGCCCCGAGGAGCGTCTTGCCACATGTCAACACTGGGTCTGACTGAGCGCCTCCAGGAGAGAGGCCCAAGCTAGACGCGCCCCGAGGAGCGTCTTGCCACATGTCAACACTGGGTCTGACTGAGCGCCTCCAGGAGAGAGGCCCAAGCAAGATGTGCCCCGAGGAGCGTCTTGCCACATGTCAACACTGGGTCTGACTGAGCGCCTCCAGGAGATGGCCCAAGCAAGAAGCGCCCCGAGGAGAGTCTTGCCACATGTCAACACTGGGTCTGACTGAGCGCCTCCAGGAGAGAGGCCCAAGCAAGAAGCGCCCCGAGGAGCGTCGTGCCACATGTCAACAATGGGTCTGACTGAGGGCCTCCAGGAGAGAAGCCAAAGCAAGACGCGCCCCGAGGAGCGTCTTGCCACATGTCAACAATGGGTCTGACTGAGCGCCTCCAGGAGAGAGGCCCAAGCAAGACGCGCCCCGAGGAGTGTCTTGACACTTGTCAACACTGGGTCTGACTGAGGGCCTCCATGAGAGAAGCCCAAGCAAGACGCGCCCCAAAGAGTGTCTTGCCACATGTCAACACTGGGTCTGACAGAGGGCCTCCAGGAGAGAGGCCCAAGCAAGACGCGCCCCGAGGAGTGTCTTGCCACATGTCAACACTGGGTCTGACTGAGCGCCTCCAGGAGAGAGGCGCAAGCAAGACGCGCCCCGAGGAGCGTCTTGCCACATGTCACCACTGGGTCTGAATGAGAGCCTCCAGGAGAGAGGCCCAAACAAGGCGCGCCCCGAGGAGCGTCTTGCAACATGTCAACACTGGGTCTGACTGAGCGCCTCCAGGAGAGAGGCCAAAGTAAGACGCGCCCCGAGGAGTGTCTTGCCACATGTCAACACTGGGTCTGACTGAGTGCCTCCAGGAGAGAGGCCCAAGCAAGACGCGCCCCGAGGAGCGTCTTGCCACATGTCAACACTGGGTCTGACTGAGCGCCTCCAGGAGAGAGGCCCAAGCAAGATGTGCCCCGAGGAGCGTCTTGCCACATGTCAACACTGGGTCTGACTGAGCGCCTCCAGGAGATGGCCCAAGCAAGAAGCGCCCCGAGGAGAGTCTTGCCACATGTCAACACTGGGTCTGACTGAGCCCCTCCAGGAGAGAGGCCCAAGCAAGAAGCGCCCCGAGGAGCGTCTTGCCACATGTCAACAATTGGTCTGACTGAGGGCCTCCAGGAGAGAAGCCAAAGCAAGACGCGCCCCGAGGAGCGTCTTGCCACATGTCAACAATGGGTCTGACTGAGCGCCTCCAGGAGAGAGGCCCAAGCAAGACGCGCCCCGAGGAGTGTCTTGACACTTGTCAACACTGGGTCTGACTGAGCGCCTCCATGAGAGAACTCCAAGCAAGACGCGCCCCGAGGAGTGTCTTGACACTTGTCAACACTGGGTCTGATTGAGGGCCTCCATGAGAGAAGCCCAAGCAAGACGCGCCCCGAGGAGTGTTTTGCCACATGTCAACACTGGGTCTGACAGAGGGCCTCCAGGAGAGAGGCCCAAGCAACACGCGCCCCGAGGAGCGTCTTGCCATATGTCACCACTGGGTCTGACTGAGCGCCTCCAGGAGAGAGGCCCAAGCAAGACGCGCCCCGAGGAGCGTCTTGCCACATGTCAGCACTCGGTCTGACTGAGCGCCTCCAGGAGAGAGGCCCAAGCAAGACGCGCCCCTAGGAGCGTCTTGCCACATGTCAACACTGGGTCTGACAGCAGGCCTCCAGGAGAGAGGCCGAAGCAAGACGCGCCCCGAGGAGTGTCTTGCCACATGTCTCCACTGGGTCTGACTGAGCGCCTCCAGGAGAGAGGCCCAAGCAAGACGCGCCCCGAAGAGCGTCTTGCCACATGTCACTACTCCGTCTGACTGAGCGCCTCCAGGAGAGAGGCCCAAGCAAGACGCGCCCCGAGGAGCATCTTGCCACGTGTCAACACTTGGTCTGATTAAGGGCCTCCAGGAGAGAGGCCCAAGCAAGACGCGCCCGAGGAGCGTCTTGCCACATGTCAACACTGGGTCTGACAGAGGGCCTCCAGGAGAGAGGCCCAAGCAATACGTGCCCCGAGGAGCGTCTAGCCACATGTTACCACTGGGTCTGACTTAGAGCCTCCAGGAGAGAGGCCCAAGCAAGACGTGCCCCGAGGAGCGTCTTGCCACATGTCATCACTGGGTCTGACTGAGCACCTCCAGGAGAGAGGCCCAAGCAAGAAGCGCCCCGAGTAGAGTCTTGCCACATGTCAACACTGGGTCTGACTGAGCGCCTCCAGGAGAGAGGCCCAAGCAAGAAGCGCCCCGAGGAGCGTCTTGCCACATGTCAACAATGGGTCTGACTGAGGGCCTCCAGGAGAGAAGCCCAAGCAAGACGCGCCCCGAGGAGCGTCTTGCCACATGTCAACAATGGGTCTGACTGAGGGCCTCCAGGAGAGAAGCCCAAGCAAGACGCGCCCCGAGGAGCGTCTTGCCACATGTCAACAATGGGTCTGACTGAGCGCCTCCAGGAGAGAGGCCCAAGCAAGATGCGCCCCGAGGAGTGTCTTGACACTTGTCAACACTGGGTCTGACTGAGGGCCTCCATGAGAGAAGCCCAAGCAAGACGCGCCCCGAGGAGTGTCTTGCCACATGTCAACACTGGGTCTGACAGAGGGCCTCCAGGAGAGAGGCCCAAGCAAGACGCGCCCCGAGGAGTGTCTTGCCACATGTCAACACTGGGTCTGACTGAGCGCCTCCAGGAGAGAGGCGCAAGCAAGACGCGCCCCGAGGAGCGTCTTGCCACATGTCACCACTGGGTCTGACTGAGAGCCTCCAGGAGAGAGGCCCAAGCAAGACGCGCCCCGAGGAGCGTCTTGCCACATGTCAACACTGGGTCTGACTGAGCGCCTCCAGGAGAGAGGCCCAAGTAAGACGCGCCCCGAGGAGCATCTTGCCACATGTCAACACTGGGTCTGACTGAGCGCCTCCAGGAGAGAGGCCCAAGCTAGACGCGCCCCGAGGAGCGTCTTGCCACATGTCAACACTGGGTCTGACTGAGCGCCTCCAGGAGAGAGGCCCAAGCAAGATGTGCCCCGAGGAGCGTCTTGCCACATGTCAACACTGGGTCTGACTGAGCGCCTCCAGGAGATGGCCCAAGCAAGAAGCGCCCCGAGGAGAGTCTTGCCACATGTCAACACTGGGTCTGACTGAGCGCCTCCAGGAGAGAGGCCCAAGCAAGAAGCGCCCCGAGGAGCGTCGTGCCACATGTCAACAATGGGTCTGACTGAGGGCCTCCAGGAGAGAAGCCAAAGCAAGACGCGCCCCGAGGAGCGTCTTGCCACATGTCAACAATGGGTCTGACTGAGCGCCTCCAGGAGAGAGGCCCAAGCAAGACGCGCCCCGAGGAGTGTCTTGACACTTGTCAACACTGGGTCTGACTGAGGGCCTCCATGAGAGAAGCCCAAGCAAGACGCGCCCCGAGGAGTGTCTTGCCACATGTCAACACTGGGTCTGACAGAAGGCCTCCAGGAGAGAGGCCCAAGCAAGACGCGCCCCGAGGAGTGTCTTGCCACATGTCAACACTGGGTCTGACTGAGCGCCTCCAGGAGAGAGGCCCAAGCAAGACGCGCACCGAGGAGCGTCTTGCCACATGTCAACACTGGGTCTGACTGAGCGCCTCCAGGAGAGAGGCCCAAGCAAGACGCGCACCGAGGAGTGTCTTGCCACATGTCAGCACTTGGTCTGACTGAGCGCCTCCAGGAGAGAAGCCCAAGCAAGACGCGCCCCTAGGAGCGTCTTGCCACATGTCAACACTGGGTCTGACAGAGGGCCTCCAGGAGAGAGGCCCAAGCAAGACGCGCCAGGAGGAGCGTCTTGCCACATGTCAACACTGGGTCTGACAGAGGGCCTCCAGGAGAGAGGCCCAAGCAAGACGCGCCCCGAGGAGTGTCTTGCCACATGTCAATCACTGGGTCTGACTGAGCGCCTCCAGGAGAGAGGCCCAAGCAAGACACGCCCCGAGGAGCGTCTTGACACATGTCAACACTGGGTCTGACTGAGGGCCTCAATGAGATAAGCCCAATCAAGACGCGCCCCGAGGAGCGTCTTGCCACAAGTCATCACTGGGTCTGACAGAGGGCCTCCAGGAGAGAGGCCCAAGCAATACGTGCCCCGAGGAGCGTCTTGCCACATGTCACCACTGGGTCTGATTGAGCGCCTCCAGGAGAGAGGCCCAAGCAAGACGCGCCCCGAGGAGCGTCTTGCCACATGTCAACAATGGGTCTGACTGAGCGCCTCCAGGAGAGAGGCCCAAGCAAGACGCGCCCCGAGGAGTGTCTTGACACTTGTCAACACTGGGTCTGACTGAGGGCCTCCATGAGAGAAGCCCAAGCAAGACGCGCCCCGAGGAGTGTCTTGCCACATGTCAACACTGGGTCTGACAGAGGGCCTCCAGGAGAGAGGCCCAAGCAATACGCGCCCCGAGGAGCGCCTTGCCATACGTCACCACTGGGTCTGACTGAGCGCCTCCAGGAGAGAGAGCCAAGCAAGACGCGCCCCTAGGAGCGTCTTGCCACATGTCAACACTGGGTCTGACAGAGGGCCTCCAGGAGAGAGGCCCAAGCAAGACGCGCCCCGAGGAGTGTCTTGCCACATGTCAACACTGGGTCTGACTGAGCGCCTCCAGGAGAGAGGCCCAAGCAAGACGCGCACCGAGGAGCGTCTTGCCACATGTCAACACTGGGTCTGACTGAGCGCCTCCAGGAGAGAGGCCCAAGCAAGACGCGCACCGAGGAGCGTCTTGCCACATGTCAGCACTTGGTCTGACTGAGCGCCTCCAGGAGAGAAGCCCAAGCAAGACGCGCCCCTAGGAGCGTCTTGCCACATGTCAACACTGGGTCTGACAGAGGGCCTCCAGGAGAGAGGCCCAAGCAAGACGCGCCCCGAGGAGCGTCTTGCCACATGTCAACACTGGGTCTGACAGAGGGCCTCCAGGAGAGAGGCCCAAGCAAGACGCGCCCCGAGGAGTGTCTTGCCACATGTCAATCACTGGGTCTGACTGAGCGCCTCCAGGAGAGAGGCCCAAGCAAGACACGCCCCGAGGAGCGTCTTGACACATGTCAACACTGGGTCTGACTGAGGGCCTCAATGAGATAAGCCCAATCAAGACGCGCCCCGAGGAGCGTCTTGCCACAAGTCAACACTGGGTCTGACAGAGGGCCTCCAGGAGAGAGGCCCAAGCAATACGTGCCCCGAGGAGCGTCTTGCCACATGTCACCACTGGGTCTGATTGAGCGCCTCCAGGAGAGAGGCCCAAGTAAGACGCGCCCCGAGGAGCGTCTTGCCACATGTCACCACTGGGTCTGACTGAGCGCCTCCAGGAGAGAGGCCCAAGCATGAAGCGCCCCGAGGAGCGTCTTGCCACATGTCAACACTGGGTCTGACTGAGCGCCTCCAGGAGAGAGGCCCAAGCAAGACGTGCCCCGAGGAGCGTCTTGCCACATGTCAACACTGGGTCTGACTGAGCGCCTCCAGGAGAGAGGCCCAAGCAAGAACCGCCCCGAGGAGCGTCTTGCCTCTTGTCAACAATGGGTCTGACTGAGGGCCTCCAGGAGAGAATTCCAAGCAAGACGCGCCCCGAGGAGCGTCTTGCCACATGTCAACAATGGGTCTGTCTGAGTGCCTCCAGGAGAGAGGCCCAAGCAAGACGCGCACCGAGGAGCGTCTTGACACTTGTCAACACTGGGTCTGACTGAGGGCCTCCATGAGAGAGGCCCAAGCAAGACGCGCCCCGAGGAGTGTCTTGCCACATGTCAACACTGGGTCTGACTGAGCGCCTCCAGGAGAGAGGCCCAAGCAAGACGCGCCCCGAGGATCGTCTTGCCACATGTCAGCACTCGTTCTGACTGAGCGCCTCCAGGAGAGAGGCCCAAGCAAGACGCGCCCCGAGGAGCGTCATGCCACATGTCACCACTGGGTCTGACTGAGAGCCTCCAGGAGAGAGGCCCAAGCAAGACGCGCCCCGAGGAGCGTCTTGCCACATGTCAACACTGGGTCTGACTGAGGGCCTCCAGGAGAGAGGCCCAAGTAAGACGCGCCCCGAGGAGCGTCTTGCCACATGTCAACACTGGGTCTGACTGAGCGCCTCCAGGAGAGAGGCCCAAGCAAGACGCGCCCCGAGGAGCGTCTTGACACTTGTCAACACTGGGTCTGACTGAGGGCCTCCGTGAGAGAGGCCCAAGCAAGACGCGCCCCGAGAAGCGTCTTGCCACATGTCAACACTGGGTCTGACTGAGGGCCTCCAGGAGAGAGGCCCAAGTAAGACGCGCCCCGAGGAGCGTCTTGCCACATGTCAACACTGGGTCTGACTGAGCGCCTCTAGGAGAGAGGCCCAAGCAAGACGCGCCCCGAGGATCGTCTTGCCACATGTCAGCACTCGTTCTGACTGAGCGCCTCCAGGAGAGAGGCCCAAGCAAGACGCGCCCCGAGGAGCGTCTTGCCACATGTTACCACTGGGTCTGACTGAGAGCCTCCAGGAGAGAGGCCCAAGCAAGACGCGCCCCGAGGAGCGTCTTGCCACATGTCAACACTGGGTCTGACTGAGGGCCTCCAGGAGAGAGGCCCAAGTAAGACGCGCCCCGAGGAGCGTCTTGCCACATGTCAACACTGGGTCTGACTGAGCGCCTCCAGGAGAGAGGCCCAAGCAAGACGCGCCTCGAGGAGCGTCTTGACACTTGTCAACACTGGGTCTGACTGAGGGCCTCCGTGAGAGAGGCCCAAGCAAGACGCGCCCCGAGAAGCGTCTTGCAACATGTCAACACTGGGTCTGACAGAGGGCCTCCAGGAGAGAGGCCCAAGCAAGACGCGCCCCGAGGAGTGTCTTGCCACATGTCACCACTGGGTCTGACTGAGCGCCTCTAGGAGAGAGGCCCAAGCAAGACGCGCCCCGAGGAGCGTCATGCCACATGTCACTACTCGGTCTGACTGAGCGCCTCCAGGAGAGAGGCCCAAGCAAGACGCGCCCCAAGGAGTGTCTTGCCACATGTCAACACTGGGTCTGACAGAGGGCCTCCAGGAGAGAGGCCCAAGCAATACGCGCCCCGAGGAGCGTCTTGCCACATGTCAACACTGGGTCTGACTGAGCGCCTCCAGGAGAGAGGCCCAAGTAAGACGCGCCCCGAGGAGCGTCATGCCACATGTCAACAATGGGTCTGACTGATCGCCTCCAGGAGAGAGGCCCAAGCAAGACGTGCCCCGAGGAGCGTCTTGACACTTGTCAACACTGGGTCTGACTGAGCGCCTCCAGGAGAGAGGCCCAAGCAAGACGCGCCCCGAGGAGTGTCTTGCCACATGTCAACACTGGGTCTGACAGAGGGCCTCCAGGAGAGAGGCCCAAGCAACACGCGCCCCGAGGAGCGTCTTGCCATATGTCACCACTGGGTTTGACTGAGCGCCTCAAGGAGAGAGGCCCAAGCAAGACGCGCCCCGAGGAGCGTCTTGCCACATGTCAGCACTCGGTCTGACTGAGTGCCTCCAGGAGAGAGGCCCAAGCAAGATGCGCCCCTAGGAGCGTCTTGCCACATGTCAACACTGGGTCTGACAGCGGGCCTCCAGGAGAGAGGCCCAAGCAAGACGCGCCCCGAGGAGTGTCTTGCCACCTGTCAACACTGGGTCTGACTGAGGGCCTCCAGGAGAGAGGCCCAAGCAATACGCGCCCCGAGGAGTGTCTTGCCACATGTCACCACTGGGTCTGACTGAGCGCCTCCAGGAGAGAGGCCCAAGCAAGACGCGCCCCGAGGAGCGTCTTGCCACATGTCAGCACTCGGTCTGACTGAGCGCCTCCAGGAGAGAGGCCCAAGCAAGACGCGCCCCTAGGAGCGTCTTGCCACATGTCAACACTGGGTCTGACTGAGCGCCTCCAGGAGAGAGGCCCAAGCAAGACGCGCCCCGAGGAGCGTCTTGCCACATGTCAACACTGGGTCTGACAGAGGGCCTCCAGGAGAGAGGCCCAAGCAACACGCGCCCCGAGGAGCGTCTTGCCATATGTCACCACTGGGTCTGATTGAGCGCCTCCAGGAGAGAGGCCCAAGCAAGACGCGCCCCGAGGAGCGTCTTGCCACACGTCAGCACTCGGTCTGACTGAGCGCCTCCAGGAGAGAGGCCCAAGCAAGACGCGCCCCTAGGAGCGTCTTGCCACATGTCAACACTGGGTATGACAGAGGGCCTCCAGGAGAGAGGCCCAAGCAATACGTGCCCCGAGGAGCGTCTAGCCACATGTTACCACTGGGTCTGACTTAGCGCCTCCAGGAGAGAGGCCCAAGCAAGACGTGCCCCGAGGAGCGTCTTGCCACATGTCATCACTGGGTCTGACTGAGCGCCTCCAGGAGAGAGGCCCAAGCAAGATGCGCCCCGAGGAGTGTCTTGACACTTGTCAACACTGGGTCTGACTGAGGGCCTCCATGAGAGAAGCCCAAGCAAGACGCGCCCCAAAGAGTGTCTTGCCACATGTCAACACTGGGTCTGACAGAGGGCCTCCAGGAGAGAGGCCCAAGCAAGACGCGCCCCGAGGAGTGTCTTGCCACATGTCAACACTGGGTCTGAATGAGCGCCTCCAGGAGAGAGGGGCAAGCAAGACGCGCCCCGAGGAGCGTCTTGCCACATGTCACCACTGGGTCTGAATGAGAGCCTCCAGGAGAGAGGCCCAAGCAAGGCGCGCCCCGAGGAGCGTCTTGCCACATGTCAACACTGGGTCTGACTGAGCGCCTCCAGGAGAGAGGCCCAAGCAAGATGTGCCCCGAGGAGCGTCTTGCCACATGTCAACACTGGGTCTGACAGCAGGCCTCCAGGAGAGAGGCCGAAGCAAGACGCGCCCCGAGGAGTGTCTTGCCACATGTCTCCACTGGGTCTGACTGAGCGCCTCCAGGAGAGAGGCCCAAGCAAGACGCGCCCGGAAGAGCGTCTTGCCACATGTCACTACTCGGTCTGACTGAGCGCCTCCAGGAGAGAGGCCCAAGCAAGACGCGCCCCGAGGAGCATCTTGCCACGTGTCAACACTGGGTCTGATTGAGGGCCTCCAGGAGAGAGGCCCAAGCAAGACGCGCCCCGAGGAGCGTCTTGCCACATGTCAACACTGGGTCTGACAGAGGGCCTCCAGGAGAGAGGCCCAAGCAATACGTGCCCCGAGGAGCGTCTAGCCACATGTTACCACTGGGTCTGACTTAGAGCCTCCAGGAGAGAGGCCCAAGCAAGACGTGCCCCGAGGAGCGTCTTGCCACATGTCATCACTGGGTCTGACTGAGCGCCTCCAGGAGAGAGGCCCAAGCAAGAAGCGCCCCGAGTAGAGTCTTGCCACATGTCAACACTGGGTCTGACTGAGCGCCTCCAGGAGAGAGGCCCAAGCAAGAAGCGCCCCGAGGAGCGTCTTGCCACATGTCAACAATGGGTCTGACTGAGGGCCTCCAGGAGAGAAGCCCAAGCAAGACGCGCCCCGAGGAGCGTCTTGCCACATGTCAACAATGGGTCTGACTGAGCGCCTCCAGGAGAGAGGCCCAAGCAAGATGCGCCCCGAGGAGTGTCTTGACACTTGTCAACACTGGGTCTGACTGAGGGCCTCCATGAGAGAAGCCCAAGCAAGACGCGCCCCGAGGAGTGTCTTGCCACATGTCAACACTGGGTCTGACAGAGGGCCTCCAGGAGAGAGGCCCAAGCAAGACGCGCCCCGAGGAGTGTCTTGCCACATGTCAACACTGAGTCTGACTGAGCGCCTCCAGGAGAGAGGCGCAAGCAAGACGCGCCCCGAGGAGCGTCTTGCCACATGTCACCACTGGGTCTGACTGAGAGCCTCCAGGAGAGAGGCCCAAGCAAGACGCGCCCCGAGGAGCGTCTTGCCACATGTCAACACTGGGTCTGACTGAGCGCCTCCAGGAGAGAGGCCCAAGTAAGACGCGCCCCGAGGAGCGTCTTGCCACATGTCAACACTGGGTCTGACTGAGCGCCTCCAGGAGAGAGGCCCAAGCTAGACGCGCCCCGAGGAGCGTCTTGCCACATGTCAACACTGGGTCTGACTGAGCGCCTCCAGGAGAGAGGCCCAAGCAAGACGTGCCCCGAGGAGCGTCTTGCCACATGTCAACACTGGGTCTGACTGAGCGCCTCCAGGAGATGGCCCATGCAAGAAGCGCCCCGAGGAGAGTCTTGCCACATGTCAACACTGGGTCTGACTGAGCGCCTCCAGGAGAGAGGCCCAAGCAAGAAGCGCCCCGAGGAGCGTCGTGCCACATGTCAACAATGGGTCTGACTGAGGGCCTCCAGGAGAGAAGCCAAAGCAAGACGCGCCCCGAGGAGCGTCTTGCCACATGTCAACAATGGGTCTGACTGAGCGCCTCCAGGAGAGAGGCCCAAGCAAGACGCGCCCCGAGGACTGTCTTGACACTTGTCAACACTGGGTCTGACTGAGGGCCTCCATGAGAGAAGCCCAAGCAAGACGCGCCCCGAGGAGTGTCTTGCCACATGTCAACACTGGGTCTGACAGAGGGCCTCCAGGAGAGAGGCCCAAGCAATACGCGCCCCGAGGAGCGTCTTGCCATACGTCACCACTGGGTCTGACTGAGCGCCTCCAGGAGAGAGAGCCAAGCAAGACGCGCCCC
Organism: Nothobranchius furzeri; assembly: GCF_043380555.1. Taxonomy (NCBI): domain Eukaryota; kingdom Metazoa; phylum Chordata; class Actinopteri; order Cyprinodontiformes; family Nothobranchiidae; genus Nothobranchius; species Nothobranchius furzeri. Next base: position 30,281,961 of record NC_091743.1, read on the forward strand.
TAGGAGCGTCTTGCCACATGTCAACACTGGGTCTGACAGAGGGCCTCCAGGAGAGAGGCCCAAGCAAGACGCGCCCCGAGGAGTGTCTTGCCACATGTCAACACTGGGTCTGACTGAGCACCTCCAGGAGAGAGGCCCAAGCAAGACGCGCACCGAGGAGCGTCTTGCCACATGTCAACACTGGGTCTGACTGAGCGCCTCCAGGAGAGAGGCCCAAGCAAGACGCGCACCGAGGAGCGTCTTGCCACATGTCAGCACTTGGTCTGACTGAGCGCCTCCAGGAGAGAAGCCCAAGCAAGACGCGCCCCTAGGAGCGTCTTGCCACATGTCAACACTGGGTCTGACAGAGGGCCTCCAGGAGAGAGGCCCAAGCAAGACCCGCCCCGAGGAGCGTCTTGCCACATGTCAACACTGGGTCTGACAGAGGGCCTCCAGGAGAGAGGCCCAAGCAAGACGCGCCCCGAGGAGTGTCTTGCCACATGTCAATCACTGGGTCTGACTGAGCGCCTCCAGGAGAGAGGCCCAAGCAAGACACGCCCCGAGGAGCGTCTTGACACATGTCAACACTGGGTCTGACTGAGGGCCTCAATGAGATAAGCCCAATCAAGACGCGCCCCGAGGAGCGTCTTGCCACAAGTCAACACTGGGTCTGACAGAGGGCCTCCAGGAGAGAGGCCCAAGCAATACGTGCCCCGAGGAGCGTCTTGCCACATGTCACCACTGGGTCTGATTGAGCGCCTCCAGGAGAGTAGCCCAAGCAAGACGCGCCCCGAGGAGCGTCTTGCCACATGTCAACAATGGGTCTGACTGAGCGCCTCCAGGAGAGAGGTCCAAGCAAGACGCGCCCCGAGGAGTGTCTTGATACTTGTCAACACTGGGTCTGACTGAGGGCCTCCATGAGAGAAGCCCAAGCAAGACGCGCCCCGAGGAGTGTCTTGCCACATGTCAACACTGGGTCTGAAAGAGGGCCTCCAGGAGAGAGGCCCAAGCAATACGCGCCCCGAGGAGCGTCTTGCCATACGTCACCACTGGGTCTGACTGAGCGCCTCCAGGAGAGAGAGCCAAGCAAGACGCGCCCCTAGGAGCGTCTTGCCACATGTCAACACTGGGTCTGACAGAGGGCCTCCAGGAGAGAGGCCCAAGCAAGACGCGCCCCGAGGAGTGTCTTGCCACATGTCAACACTGGGTCTGACTGAGCGCCTCCAGGAGCGAGGCCCAAGCAAGACGCGCACCGAGGAGCGTCTTGCCACATGTCAGCACTTGGTCTGACTGAGCGCCTCCAGGAGAGAAGCCCAAGCAAGACGCGCCCCTAGGAGCGTCTTGCCACATGTCAACACTGGGTCTGACAGAGGGCCTCCAGGAGAGAGGCCCAAGCAAGACGCGCCCCGAGGAGCGTCTTGCCACATGTCAACACTGGGTCTGACAGAGGGCCTCCAGGAGAGAGGCCCAAGCAAGACGCGCCCCGAGGAGTGTCTTGCCACATGTCAATCACTGGGTCTGACTGAGCGCCTCCAGGAGAGAGGCCCAAGCAAGACACGCCCCGAGGAGCGTCTTGACACATGTCAACACTGGGTCTGACTGAGGGCCTCAATGAGATAAGCCCAATCAAGACGCGCCCCGAGGAGCGTCTTGCCACAAGTCAACACTGGGTCTGACAGAGGGCCTCCAGGAGAGAGGCCCAAGCAATACGTGCCCCGAGGAGCGTCTTGCCACATGTCACCACTGGGTCTGATTGAGCGCCTCCAGGAGAGAGGCCCAAGTAAGACGCGCCCCGAGGAGCGTCTTGCCACATGTCACCACTGGGTCTGACTGAGCGCCTCCAGGAGAGAGGCCCAAGCATGAAGCGCCCGGAGGAGCGTCTTGCCACATGTCAACACTGGGTCTGACTGAGCGCCTCCAGGAGAGAGGCCCAAGCAAGACGTGCCCCGAGGAGCGTCTTGCCATATGTCAACACTGGGTCTGACTGAGCGCCTCCAGGAGAGAGGCCCAAGCAAGAACCGCCCCGAGGAGCGTCTTGCCTCTTGTCAACAATGGGTCTGACTGAGGGCCTCCAGGAGAGAAGCCCAAGCAAGACGCGCCCCGAGGAGCGTCTTGCCTTATGTCAACAATGGGTCTGACTGAGTGCCTCCAGGAGAGAGGCCCAAGCAAGACGCGCCCCGAGGAGCGTCTTGACACTTGTCAACACTGGGTCTGACTGAGGGCCTCCATGAGAGAGGCCCAAGCAAGACGCGCCCCGAGGAGTGTCTTGTCACATGTCAACACTGGGTCTGACTGAGCCCCTCCAGGAGAGAGGCCCAAGCAAGAAGCGCCCCGAGGAGCGTCTTGCCACATGTCAACAATTGGTCTGACTGAGGGCCTCCAGGAGAGAAGCCAAAGCAAGACGCGCCCCGAGGAGCGTCTTGCCACATGTCAACAATGGGTCTGACTGAGCGCCTCCAGGAGAGAGGCCCAAGCAAGACGCGCCACGAGGAGTGTCTTGACACTTGTCAACACTGGGTCTGACTGAGCGCCTCCATGAGAGAACTCCAAGCAAGACGCGCCCCGAGGAGTGTCTTGACACTTGTCAACACTGGGTCTGACTGAGGGCCTCCATGAGAGAAGCCCAAGCAAGACGCGCCCCAAAGAGTGTCTTGCCACATGTCAACACTGGGTCTGACAGAGGGCCTCCAGGAGAGAGGCCCAAGCAAGACGCGCCCCGAGGAGTGTCTTGCCACATGTCAACACTGGGTCTGAATGAGCGCCTCCAGGAGAGAGGGGCAAGCAAGACGCGCCCCGAGGAGCGTCTTGCCACATGTCACCACTGGGTCTGAATGAGAGCCTCCAGGAGAGAGGCCCAAGCAAGGCGCGCCCCGAGGAGCGTCTTGCCACATGTCAACACTGGGTCTGACTGAGCGCCTCCAGGAGAGAGGCCCAAGCAAGATGTGCCCCGAGGAGCGTCTTGCCACATGTCAACACTGGGTCTGACAGCAGGCCTCCAGGAGAGAGGCCGAAGCAAGACGCGCCCCGAGGAGTGTCTTGCCACATGTCTCCACTGGGTCTGACTGAGCGCCTCCAGGAGAGAGGCCCAAGCAAGACGCGCCCGGAAGAGCGTCTTGCCACATGTCACTACTCGGTCTGACTGAGCGCCTCCAGGAGAGAGGCCCAAGCAAGACGCGCCCCGAGGAGCATCTTGCCACGTGTCAACACTGGGTCTGATTGAGGGCCTCCAGGAGAGAGGCCCAAGCAAGACGCGCCCCGAGGAGCGTCTTGCCACATGTCAACACTGGGTCTGACAGAGGGCCTCCAGGAGAGAGGCCCAAGCAATACGTGCCCCGAGGAGCGTCTAGCCACATGTTACCACTGGGTCTGACTTAGAGCCTCCAGGAGAGAGGCCCAAGCAAGACGTGCCCCGAGGAGCGTCTTGCCACATGTCATCACTGGGTCTGACTGAGCGCCTCCAGGAGAGAGGCCCAAGCAAGAAGCGCCCCGAGTAGAGTCTTGCCACATGTCAACACTGGGTCTGACTGAGCGCCTCCAGGAGAGAGGCCCAAGCAAGAAGCGCCCCGAGGAGCGTCTTGCCACATGTCAACAATGGGTCTGACTGAGGGCCTCCAGGAGAGAAGCCCAAGCAAGACGCGCCCCGAGGAGCGTCTTGCCACATGTCAACAATGGGTCTGACTGAGCGCCTCCAGGAGAGAGGCCCAAGCAAGATGCGCCCCGAGGAGTGTCTTGACACTTGTCAACACTGGGTCTGACTGAGGGCCTCCATGAGAGAAGCCCAAGCAAGACGCGCCCCTAGGAGTGTCTTGCCACATGTCACCACTGGGTCTGACTGAGCGCCTCCAGGAGAGAGGCCCAAGCAAGAACCGCCCCGAGGAGCGTCTTGCCTCTTGTCAACAATGGGTCTGACTGAGGGCCTCCAGGAGAGAAGCCCAAGCAAGACGCGCCCCGAGGAGCGTCTTGCCACATGTCAACAATGGGTCTGACTGAGTGCCTCCAGGAGAGAGGCCCAAGCAAGACGCGCCCCGAGGAGCGTCTTGACACTTGTCAACACTGGGTCTGACTGAGGGCCTCCATGAGAGAGGCCCAAGCAAGACGCGCCCCGAGGAGTGTCTTGTCACATGTCAACACTGGGTCTGACTGAGCCCCTCCAGGAGAGAGGCCCAAGCAAGAAGCGCCCCGAGGAGCGTCTTGCCACATGTCAACAATTGGTCTGACTGAGGGCCTCCAGGAGAGAAGCCAAAGCAAGACGCGCCCCGAGGAGCGTCTTGCCACATGTCAACAATGGGTCTGACTGAGCGCCTCCAGGAGAGAGGCCCAAGCAAGACGCGCCACGAGGAGTGTCTTGACACTTGTCAACACTGGGTCTGACTGAGCGCCTCCATGAGAGAACTCCAAGCAAGACGCGCCCCGAGGAGTGTCTTGACACTTGTCAACACTGGGTCTGACTGAGGGCCTCCATGAGAGAAGCCCAAGCAAGACGCGCCCCAAAGAGTGTCTTGCCACATGTCAACACTGGGTCTGACAGAGGGCCTCCAGGAGAGAGGCCCAAGCAAGACGCGCCCCGAGGAGTGTCTTGCCACATGTCAACACTGGGTCTGAATGAGCGCCTCCAGGAGAGAGGGGCAAGCAAGACGCGCCCCGAGGAGCGTCTTGCCACATGTCACCACTGGGTCTGAATGAGAGCCTCCAGGAGAGAGGCCCAAGCAAGGCGCGCCCCGAGGAGCGTCTTGCCACATGTCAACACTGGGTCTGACTGAGCGCCTCCAGGAGAGAGGCCCAAGCAAGATGTGCCCCGAGGAGCGTCTTGCCACATGTCAACACTGGGTCTGACAGCAGGCCTCCAGGAGAGAGGCCGAAGCAAGACGCGCCCCGAGGAGTGTCTTGCCACATGTCTCCACTGGGTCTGACTGAGCGCCTCCAGGAGAGAGGCCCAAGCAAGACGCGCCCGGAAGAGCGTCTTGCCACATGTCACTACTCGGTCTGACTGAGCGCCTCCAGGAGAGAGGCCCAAGCAAGACGCGCCCCGAGGAGCATCTTGCCACGTGTCAACACTGGGTCTGATTGAGGGCCTCCAGGAGAGAGGCCCAAGCAAGACGCGCCCCGAGGAGCGTCTTGCCACATGTCAACACTGGGTCTGACAGAGGGCCTCCAGGAGAGAGGCCCAAGCAATACGTGCCCCGAGGAGCGTCTAGCCACATGTTACCACTGGGTCTGACTTAGAGCCTCCAGGAGAGAGGCCCAAGCAAGACGTGCCCCGAGGAGCGTCTTGCCACATGTCATCACTGGGTCTGACTGAGCGCCTCCAGGAGAGAGGCCCAAGCAAGAAGCGCCCCGAGTAGAGTCTTGCCACATGTCAACACTGGGTCTGACTGAGCGCCTCCAGGAGAGAGGCCCAAGCAAGAAGCGCCCCGAGGAGCGTCTTGCCACATGTCAACAATGGGTCTGACTGAGGGCCTCCAGGAGAGAAGCCCAAGCAAGACGCGCCCCGAGGAGCGTCTTGCCACATGTCAACAATGGGTCTGACTGAGCGCCTCCAGGAGAGAGGCCCAAGCAAGATGCGCCCCGAGGAGTGTCTTGACACTTGTCAACACTGGGTCTGACTGAGGGCCTCCATGAGAGAAGCCCAAGCAAGACGCGCCCCTAGGAGTGTATTGCCACATGTCAACACTGGGTCTGACAGAGGGACTCCAGGAGAGAGGCCCAAGCAAGACGCGCCCCGAGGAGTGTCTTGCCACATGTCAACACTGAGTCTGACTGAGCGCCTCCAGGAGAGAGGCGCAAGCAAGACGCGCCCCGAGGAGCGTCTTGCCACATGTCACCACTGGGTCTGACTGAGAGCCTCCAGGAGAGAGGCCCAAGCAAGACGCGCCCCGAGGAGCGTCTTGCCACATGTCAACACTGGGTCTGACTGAGCGCCTCCAGGAGAGAGGCCCAAGTAAGACGCGCCCCGAGGAGCGTCTTGCCACATGTCAACACTGGGTCTGACTGAGCGCCTCCAGGAGAGAGGCCCAAGCTAGACGCGCCCCGAGGAGCGTCTTGCCACATGTCAACACTGGGTCTGACTGAGCGCCTCCAGGAGAGAGGCCCAAGCAAGACGTGCCCCGAGGAGCGTCTTGCCACATGTCAACACTGGGTCTGACTGAGCGCCTCCAGGAGATGGCCCATGCAAGAAGCGCCCCGAGGAGAGTCTTGCCACATGTCAACACTGGGTCTGACTGAGCGCCTCCAGGAGAGAGGCCCAAGCAAGAAGCGCCCCGAGGAGCGTCGTGCCACATGTCAACAATGGGTCTGACTGAGGGCCTCCAGGAGAGAAGCCAAAGCAAGACGCGCCCCGAGGAGCGTCTTGCCACATGTCAACAATGGGTCTGACTGAGCGCCTCCAGGAGAGAGGCCCAAGCAAGACGCGCCCCGAGGACTGTCTTGACACTTGTCAACACTGGGTCTGACTGAGGGCCTCCATGAGAGAAGCCCAAGCAAGACGCGCCCCGAGGAGTGTCTTGCCACATGTCAACACTGGGTCTGACAGAGGGCCTCCAGGAGAGAGGCCCAAGCAATACGCGCCCCGAGGAGCGTCTTGCCATACGTCACCACTGGGTCTGACTGAGCGCCTCCAGGAGAGAGAGCCAAGCAAGACGCGCCCCTAGGAGCGTCTTGCCACATGTCAACACTGGGTCTGACAGAGGGCCTCCAGGAGAGAGGCCCAAGCAAGACGCGCCCCGAGGAGTGTCTTGCCACATGTCAACACTGGGTCTGACTGAGCACCTCCAGGAGAGAGGCCCAAGCAAGACGCGCACCGAGGAGCGTCTTGCCACATGTCAACACTGGGTCTGACTGAGCGCCTCCAGGAGAGAGGCCCAAGCAAGACGCGCACCGAGGAGCGTCTTGCCACATGTCAGCACTTGGTCTGACTGAGCGCCTCCAGGAGAGAAGCCCAAGCAAGACGCGCCCCTAGGAGCGTCTTGCCACATGTCAACACTGGGTCTGACAGAGGGCCTCCAGGAGAGAGGCCCAAGCAAGACCCGCCCCGAGGAGCGTCTTGCCACATGTCAACACTGGGTCTGACAGAGGGCCTCCAGGAGAGAGGCCCAAGCAAGACGCGCCCCGAGGAGTGTCTTGCCACATGTCAATCACTGGGTCTGACTGAGCGCCTCCAGGAGAGAGGCCCAAGCAAGACACGCCCCGAGGAGCGTCTTGACACATGTCAACACTGGGTCTGACTGAGGGCCTCAATGAGATAAGCCCAATCAAGACGCGCCCCGAGGAGCGTCTTGCCACAAGTCAACACTGGGTCTGACAGAGGGCCTCCAGGAGAGAGGCCCAAGCAATACGTGCCCCGAGGAGCGTCTTGCCACATGTCACCACTGGGTCTGATTGAGCGCCTCCAGGAGAGTGGCCCAAGCAAGACGCGCCCCGAGGAGCGTCTTGCCACATGTCAACAATGGGTCTGACTGAGCGCCTCCAGGAGAGAGGTCCAAGCAAGACGCGCCCCGAGGAGTGTCTTGATACTTGTCAACACTGGGTCTGACTGAGGGCCTCCATGAGAGAAGCCCAAGCAAGACGCGCCCCGAGGAGTGTCTTGCCACATGTCAACACTGGGTCTGAAAGAGGGCCTCCAGGAGAGAGGCCCAAGCAATACGCGCCCCGAGGAGCGTCTTGCCATACGTCACCACTGGGTCTGACTGAGCGCCTCCAGGAGAGAGAGCCAAGCAAGACGCGCCCCTAGGAGCGTCTTGCCACATGTCAACACTGGGTCTGACAGAGGGCCTCCAGGAGAGAGGCCCAAGCAAGACGCGCCCCGAGGAGTGTCTTGCCACATGTCAACACTGGGTCTGACTGAGCGCCTCCAGGAGCGAGGCCCAAGCAAGACGCGCACCGAGGAGCGTCTTGCCACATGTCAGCACTTGGTCTGACTGAGCGCCTCCAGGAGAGAAGCCCAAGCAAGACGCGCCCCTAGGAGCGTCTTGCCACATGTCAACACTGGGTCTGACAGAGGGCCTCCAGGAGAGAGGCCCAAGCAAGACGCGCCCCGAGGAGCGTCTTGCCACATGTCAACACTGGGTCTGACAGAGGGCCTCCAGGAGAGAGGCCCAAGCAAGACGCGCCCCGAGGAGTGTCTTGCCACATGTCAATCACTGGGTCTGACTGAGCGCCTCCAGGAGAGAGGCCCAAGCAAGACACGCCCCGAGGAGCGTCTTGACACATGTCAACACTGGGTCTGACTGAGGGCCTCAATGAGATAAGCCCAATCAAGACGCGCCCCGAGGAGCGTCTTGCCACAAGTCAACACTGGGTCTGACAGAGGGCCTCCAGGAGAGAGGCCCAAGCAATACGTGCCCCGAGGAGCGTCTTGCCACATGTCACCACTGGGTCTGATTGAGCGCCTCCAGGAGAGAGGCCCAAGTAAGACGCGCCCCGAGGAGCGTCTTGCCACATGTCACCACTGGGTCTGACTGAGCGCCTCCAGGAGAGAGGCCCAAGCATGAAGCGCCCGGAGGAGCGTCTTGCCACATGTCAACACTGGGTCTGACTGAGCGCCTCCAGGAGAGAGGCCCAAGCAAGACGTGCCCCGAGGAGCGTCTTGCCATATGTCAACACTGGGTCTGACTGAGCGCCTCCAGGAGAGAGGCCCAAGCAAGAACCGCCCCGAGGAGCGTCTTGCCTCTTGTCAACAATGGGTCTGACTGAGGGCCTCCAGGAGAGAAGCCCAAGCAAGACGCGCCCCGAGGAGCGTCTTGCCACATGTCAACAATGGGTCTGACTGAGTGCCTCCAGGAGAGAGGCCCAAGCAAGACGCGCCCCGAGGAGCGTCTTGACACTTGTCAACACTGGGTCTGACTGAGGGCCTCCATGAGAGAGGCCCAAGCAAGACGCGGCCTGAGGAGTGTCTTGTCACATGTCAACACTGGGTCTGACTGAGCCCCTCCAGGAGAGAGGCCCAAGCAAGAAGCGCCCCGAGGAGCGTCTTGCCACATGTCAACAATTGGTCTGACTGAGGGCCTCCAGGAGAGAAGCCAAAGCAAGACGCGCCCCGAGGAGCGTCTTGCCACATGTCAACAATGGGTCTGACTGAGCGCCTCCAGGAGAGAGGCCCAAGCAAGACGCGCCACGAGGAGTGTCTTGACACTTGTCAACACTGGGTCTGACTGAGCGCCTCCATGAGAGAACTCCAAGCAAGACGCGCCCCGAGGAGTGTCTTGACACTTGTCAACACTGGGTCTGACTGAGGGCCTCCATGAGAGAAGCCCAAGCAAGACGCGCCCCGAGGAGTGTCTTGCCACATGTCATCACTGGGTCTGACAGAGGGCCTCCAGGAGAGAGGGCCAAGCAACACGCGCCCCGAGGAGCGTCTTGCCATATGTCACCACTGGGTCTGACTGAGCGCCTCCAGCAGAGAGGCCCAAGCAAGACGCGCCCCGAGGAGCGTCTTGCTTGGGCCTCTCTCCTGGAGGCGCTCAGTCAGACCGAGTGCTGACATGTGGCAAGACGCCCCTAGGAGCGTCTTGCCACATGTCAACACTGGGTCTGACAGCAGGCCTCCAGGAGAGAGGCCGAAGCAAGACGCGCCCCGAGGAGTGTCTTGCCACATGTCTCCACTGGGTCTGACTGAGCGCCTCCAGGAGAGAGGCCCAAGCAAGACGCGCCCGGAAGAGCGTCTTGCCACATGTCACTACTCGGTCTGACTGAGCGCCTCCAGGAGAGAGGCCCAAGCAAGACGCGCCCCGAGGAGCATCTTGCCACGTGTCAACACTGGGTCTGATTGAGGGCCTCCAGGAGAGAGGCCCAAGCAAGACGCGCCCCGAGGAGCGTCTTGCCACATGTCAACACTGGGTCTGACAGAGGGCCTCCAGGAGAGAGGCCCAAGCAATACGTGCCCCGAGGAGCGTCTAGCCACATGTTACCACTGGGTCTGACTTAGAGCCTCCAGGAGAGAGGCCCAAGCAAGACGTGCCCCGAGGAGCGTCTTGCCACATGTCATCACTGGGTCTGACTGAGCACCTCCAGGAGAGAGGCCCAAGCAAGAAGCGCCCCGAGTAGAGTCTTGCCACATGTCAACACTGGGTCTGACTGAGCGCCTCCAGGAGAGAGGCCCAAGCAAGAAGCGCCCCGAGGAGCGTCTTGCCACATGTCAACAATGGGTCTGACTGAGGGCCTCCAGGAGAGAAGCCCAAGCAAGACGCGCCCCGAGGAGCGTCTTGCCACATGTCAACAATGGGTCTGACTGAGCGCCTCCAGGAGAGAGGCCCAAGCAAGATGCGCCCCGAGGAGTGTCTTGACACTTGTCAACACTGGGTCTGACTGAGGGCCTCCATGAGAGAAGCCCAAGCAAGACGCGCCCCGAGGAGTGTCTTGCCACATGTCAACACTGGGTCTGACAGAGGGCCTCCAGGAGAGAGGCCCAAGCAAGACGCGCCCCGAGGAGTGTCTTGCCACATGTCAACACTGAGTCTGACTGAGCGCCTCCAGGAGAGAGGCGCAAGCAAGACGCGCCCCGAGGAGCGTCTTGCCACATGTCACCACTGGGTCTGACTGAGAGCCTCCAGGAGAGAGGCCCAAGCAAGACGCGCCCCGAGGAGCGTCTTGCCACATGTCAACACTGGGTCTGACTGAGCGCCTCCAGGAGAGAGGCCCAAGTAAGACGCGCCCCGAGGAGCGTCTTGCCACATGTCAACACTGGGTCTGACTGAGCGCCTCCAGGAGAGAGGCCCAAGCTAGACGCGCCCCGAGGAGCGTCTTGCCACATGTCAACACTGGGTCTGACTGAGCGCCTCCAGGAGAGAGGCCCAAGCAAGACGTGCCCCGAGGAGCGTCTTGCCACATGTCAACACTGGGTCTGACTGAGCGCCTCCAGGAGATGGCCCATGCAAGAAGCGCCCCGAGGAGAGTCTTGCCACATGTCAACACTGGGTCTGACTGAGCGCCTCCAGGAGAGAGGCCCAAGCAAGAAGCGCCCCGAGGAGCGTCGTGCCACATGTCAACAATGGGTCTGACTGAGGGCCTCCAGGAGAGAAGCCAAAGCAAGACGCGCCCCGAGGAGCGTCTTGCCACATGTCAACAATGGGTCTGACTGAGCGCCTCCAGGAGAGAGGCCCAAGCAAGACGCGCCCCGAGGAGTGTCTTGACACTTGTCAACACTGGGTCTGACTGAGGGCCTCCATGAGAGAAGCCCAAGCAAGACGCGCCCCGAGGAGTGTCTTGCCACATGTCAACACTGGGTCTGACAGAGGGCCTCCAGGAGAGAGGCCCAAGCAATACGAACCCCGAGGAGCGTCTTGCCATACGTCACCACTGGGTCTGACTGAGCGCCTCCAGGAGAGAGAGCCAAGCAAGACGCGCCCCTAGGAGCGTCTTGCCACATGTCAACACTGGGTCTGACAGAGGGCCTCCAGGAGAGAGGCCCAAGCAAGACGCGCCCCGAGGAGTGTCTTGCCACATGTCAACACTGGGTCTGACTGAGCACCTCCAGGAGAGAGGCCCAAGCAAGACGCGCACCGAGGAGCGTCTTGCCACATGTCAACACTGGGTCTGACTGAGCGCCTCCAGGAGAGAGGCCCAAGCAAGACGCGCACCGAGGAGCGTCTTGCCACATGTCAGCACTTGGTCTGACTGAGCGCCTCCAGGAGAGAAGCCCAAGCAAGACGCGCCCCTAGGAGCGTCTTGCCACATGTCAACACTGGGTCTGACAGAGGGCCTCCAGGAGAGAGGCCCAAGCAAGACCCGCCCCGAGGAGCGTCTTGCCACATGTCAACACTGGGTCTGACAGAGGGCCTCCAGGAGAGAGGCCCAAGCAAGACGCGCCCCGAGGAGTGTCTTGCCACATGTCAATCACTGGGTCTGACTGAGCGCCTCCAGGAGACAGGCCCAAGCAAGACACGCCCCGAGGAGCGTCTTGACACATGTCAACACTGGGTCTGACTGAGGGCCTCAATGAGATAAGCCCAATCAAGACGCGCCCCGAGGAGCGTCTTGCCACAAGTCAACACTGGGTCTGACAGAGGGCCTCCAGGAGAGAGGCCCAAGCAATACGTGCCCCGAGGAGCGTCTTGCCACATGTCACCACTGGGTCTGATTGAGCGCCTCCAGGAGAGTGGCCCAAGCAAGACGCGCCCCGAGGAGCGTCTTGCCACATGTCAACAATGGGTCTGACTGAGCGCCTCCAGGAGAGAGGTCCAAGCAAGACGCGCCCCGAGGAGTGTCTTGATACTTGTCAACACTGGGTCTGACTGAGGGCCTCCATGAGAGAAGCCCAAGCAAGACGCGCCCCGAGGAGTGTCTTGCCACATGTCAACACTGGGTCTGAAAGAGGGCCTCCAGGAGAGAGGCCCAAGCAATACGCGCCCCGAGGAGCGTCTTGCCATACGTCACCACTGGGTCTGACTGAGCGCCTCCAGGAGAGAGAGCCAAGCAAGACGCGCCCCTAGGAGCGTCTTGCCACATGTCAACACTGGGTCTGACAGAGGGCCTCCAGGAGAGAGGCCCAAGCAAGACGCGCCCCGAGGAGTGTCTTGCCACATGTCAACACTGGGTCTGACTGAGCGCCTCCAGGAGCGAGGCCCAAGCAAGACGCGCACCGAGGAGCGTCTTGCCACATGTCAGCACTTGGTCTGACTGAGCGCCTCCAGGAGAGAAGCCCAAGCAAGACGCGCCCCTAGGAGCGTCTTGCCACATGTCAACACTGGGTCTGACAGAGGGCCTCCAGGAGAGAGGCCCAAGCAAGACGCGCCCCGAGGAGCGTCTTGCCACATGTCAACACTGGGTCTGACAGAGGGCCTCCAGGAGAGAGGCCCAAGCAAGACGCGCCCCGAGGAGTGTCTTGCCACATGTCAATCACTGGGTCTGACTGAGCGCCTCCAGGAGAGAGGCCCAAGCAAGACACGCCCCGAGGAGCGTCTTGACACATGTCAACACTGGGTCTGACTGAGGGCCTCAATGAGATAAGCCCAATCAAGACGCGCCCCGAGGAGCGTCTTGCCACAAGTCAACACTGGGTCTGACAGAGGGCCTCCAGGAGAGAGGCCCAAGCAATACGTGCCCCGAGGAGCGTCTTGCCACATGTCACCACTGGGTCTGATTGAGCGCCTCCAGGAGAGAGGCCCAAGTAAGACGCGCCCCGAGGAGCGTCTTGCCACATGTCACCACTGGGTCTGACTGAGCGCCTCCAGGAGAGAGGCCCAAGCATGAAGCGCCCGGAGGAGCGTCTTGCCACATGTCAACACTGGGTCTGACTGAGCGCCTCCAGGAGAGAGGCCCAAGCAAGACGTGCCCCGAGGAGCGTCTTGCCATATGTCAACACTGGGTCTGACTGAGCGCCTCCAGGAGAGAGGCCCAAGCAAGAACCGCCCCGAGGAGCGTCTTGCCTCTTGTCAACAATGGGTCTGACTGAGGGCCTCCAGGAGAGAAGCCCAAGCAAGACGCGCCCCGAGGAGCGTCTTGCCACATGTCAACAATGGGTCTGACTGAGTGCCTCCAGGAGAGAGGCCCAAGCAAGACGCGCCCCGAGGAGCGTCTTGACACTTGTCAACACTGGGTCTGACTGAGGGCCTCCATGAGAGAGGCCCAAGCAAGACGCGCCCCGAGGAGTGTCTTGCCACATGTCATCACTGGGTCTGACTGAGCGCCTCCAGGAGAGAGGCCCAAGCAAGAAGCGCCCCGAGGAGCGTCTTTCCACATGTCAACAATGGGTCTGACTGAGGGCCTCCAGGAGAGAGGCCCAAGCAAGACGCGCCCCGAGGAGTGTCTTGACACTTGTCAACACTGGGTCTGACTGAGGGCCTCCATGAGAGAAGCCCAAGATAGACGCGACCCGAGGAGTGTCTTGCCACATGTCAACACTGGGTCTGACAGAGGGCCTCCAGGAGAGAGGCCCAAGCAATACGCGCCCCGAGGAGCGTCTTGCCATACGTCACCACTGGGTCTGACTGAGCGCCTCCAGGAGAGAGGCCCAAGCAAGACGCGCCCCGAGGAGCGTCTTGCCACATGTCAGCACTCGGTCTGACTGAGCGCCTCCAGGAGAGAGAGCCAAGCAAGACGCGCCCCTAGGAGCGTCTTGCCACATGTCAACACTGGGTCTGACAGAGGGCCTCCAGGAGAGAGGCCCAAGCAAGACGTGCCCCGAGGAGTGTCTTGCCACAAGTCAACACTGGGTCTGACAGAGGGCCTCCAGGAGAGAGGCCCAAGCAATACGTGCCCCGAGGAGCGTCTTGCCACATGTCACCACTGGGTCTGATTGAGCGCCTCCAGGAGAGAGGCCCAAGTAAGACGCGCCCCGAGGAGCGTCTTGCCACATGTCACCACTGGGTCTGACTGAGCGCCTCCAGGAGAGAGGCCCAAGCATGAAGCGCCCCGAGGAGCGTCTTGCCACATGTCAACACTGGGTCTGACAGAGGGCCTCCAGGAGAGAGGCCCAAGCAAGACGCGCCCCGAGGAGTGTCTTGCCACATGTCAACACTGGGTCTGACAGAGGGCCTCCAGGAGAGAGGCCCAAGTAAGACGCGCCCCGAGGAGCGTCTTGCCACATGTCACCACTGGGTCTAACTGAGCGCCTCCAGGAGAGAGGCCCAAGCAAGACGCGCCCCGAGGAGCGTCTTGCCACATGTCAACACTGGGTCTGACAGAGGGCCTCCAGGAGAGAGGCCCAAGCAAGACGCGCCCCGAGGAGTGTCTTGCCACATGTCAATCACTGGGTCTGACTGAGCGCCTCCAGGAGAGAGGCCCAAGCAAGACACGCCCCGAGGAGCGTCTTGACACATGTCAACACTGGAACTGACTGAGGGCCTCAATGAGATAAGCCCAATCAAGACGCGCCCCGAGGAGCGTCTTGCCACAAGTCAACACTGGGTCTGACAGAGGTTCTCCAGGAGAGAGGCCCAAGCAATACGTGCCCCGAGGAGCGTCTTGCCACATGTCACCACTGGGTCTGATTGAGCGCCTCCAGGAGAGGGGCCCAAGTAAGACGCGCCCCGAGGAGCGTCTTGCCACATGTCACCACTGGGTCTGACTGAGCGCCTCCAGGAGAGAGGCCCAAGCATGAAGCGCCCCGAGGAGCGTCTTGCCACATGTCAACACTGGGTCTGACTGAGCGCCTCCAGGAGAGAGGCCCAAGCAAGACGTGCCCCGAGGAGCGTCTTGCCACATGTCAACACTGGGTCTGACTGAGCGCCTCCAGGAGAGAGGCCCAAGCAAGAACCGCCCTGAGGAGCGTCTTGCCTCTTGTCAACAATGGGTCTGACTGAGGGCCTCCAGGAGAGAAGCCCAAGCAAGACGCGCCCCGAGGAGCGTCTTGCCACATGTCAACAATGGGTCTGACTGAGTGCCTCCAGGAGAGAGGACCAAGCAAGACGCGCCCCGAGGAGCGTCTTGACACTTGTCAACACTGGGTCTGACTGAGGGCCTCCATGAGAGAGGCCCAAGCAAGACGCGCCCCGAGGAGTGTCTTGCCACATGTCATCACTGGGTCTGACTGAGCGCCTCCAGGAGAGAGGCCCAAGCAAGAAGCGCCCCGAGGAGCGTCTTTCCACATGTCAACAATGGGTCTGACTGAGGGCCTCCAGGAGAGAGGCCCAAGCAAGACGCGCCCCGAGGAGTGTCTTGACACTTGTCAACACTGGGTCTGACTGAGGGCCTCCATGAGAGAAGCCCAAGATAGACGCGCCCCGAGGAGTGTCTTGCCACATGTCAACACTGGGTCTGACAGAGGGCCTCCAGGAGAGAGGCCCAAGCAATACGTGCCGCGAGGAGCGTCTTGCCACATGTCATCACTGGGTCTGACTGAGCGCCTCCAGGAGAGAGGCCCAAGCAAGAAGCGCCCCGAGTAGAGTCTTGCCACATGTCAACACTGGGTCTGACTGAGCGCCTCCAGGAGAGAGGCCCAAGCAAGAAGCGCCCCGAGGAGCGTCTTGCCACATGTCAACAATGGGTCTGACTGAGGGCCTCCAGGAGAGAAGCCCAAGCAAGACGCGCCCCGAGGAGCGTCTTGCCACATGTCAACAATGGGTCTGACTGAGCGCCTCCAGGAGAGAGGCCCAAGCAAGATGCGCCCCGAGGAGTGTCTTGACACTTGTCAACACTGGGTCTGACTGAGGGCCTCCATGAGAGAAGCCCAAGCAAGACGCGCCCCGAGGAGTGTCTTGCCACATGTCAACACTGGGTCTGACAGAGGGCCTCCAGGAGAGAGGCCCAAGCAAGACGCGCCCCGAGGAGTGTCTTGCCACATGTCAACACTGAGTCTGACTGAGCGCCTCCAGGAGAGAGGCGCAAGCAAGACGCGCCCCGAGGAGCGTCTTGCCACATGTCACCACTGGGTCTGACTGAGAGCCTCCAGGAGAGAGGCCCAAGCAAGACGCGCCCCGAGGAGCGTCTTGCCACATGTCAACACTGGGTCTGACTGAGCGCCTCCAGGAGAGAGGCCCAAGTAAGACGCGCCCCGAGGAGCGTCTTGCCACATGTCAACACTGGGTCTGACTGAGCGCCTCCAGGAGAGAGGCCCAAGCTAGACGCGCCCCGAGGAGCGTCTTGCCACATGTCAACACTGGGTCTGACTGAGCGCCTCCAGGAGAGAGGCCCAAGCAAGACGTGCCCCGAGGAGCGTCTTGCCACATGTCAACACTGGGTCTGACTGAGCGCCTCCAGGAGATGGCCCATGCAAGAAGCGCCCCGAGGAGAGTCTTGCCACATGTCAACACTGGGTCTGACTGAGCGCCTCCAGGAGAGAGGCCCAAGCAAGAAGCGCCCCGAGGAGCGTCGTGCCACATGTCAACAATGGGTCTGACTGAGGGCCTCCAGGAGAGAAGCCAAAGCAAGACGCGCCCCGAGGAGCGTCTTGCCACATGTCAACAATGGGTCTGACTGAGCGCCTCCAGGAGAGAGGCCCAAGCAAGACGCGCCCCGAGGAGTGTCTTGACACTTGTCAACACTGGGTCTGACTGAGGGCCTCCATGAGAGAAGCCCAAGCAAGACGCGCCCCGAGGAGTGTCTTGCCACATGTCAACACTGGGTCTGACAGAGGGCCTCCAGGAGAGAGGCCCAAGCAATACGCGCCCCGAGGAGCGTCTTGCCATACGTCACCACTGGGTCTGACTGAGCGCCTCCAGGAGAGAGAGCCAAGCAAGACGCGCCCCTAGGAGCGTCTTGCCACATGTCAACACTGGGTCTGACAGAGGGCCTCCAGGAGAGAGGCCCAAGCAAGACGCGCCCCGAGGAGTGTCTTGCCACATGTCAACACTGGGTCTGACTGAGCACCTCCAGGAGAGAGGCCCAAGCAAGACGCGCACCGAGGAGCGTCTTGCCACATGTCAGCACTTGGTCTGACTGAGCGCCTCCAGGAGAGAAGCCCAAGCAAGACGCGCCCCTAGGAGCGTCTTGCCACATGTCAACACTGGGTCTGACAGAGGGCCTCCAGGAGAGAGGCCCAAGCAAGACCCGCCCCGAGGAGCGTCTTGCCACATGTCAACACTGGGTCTGACAGAGGGCCTCCAGGAGAGAGGCCCAAGCAAGACGCGCCCCGAGGAGTGTCTTGCCACATGTCAATCACTGGGTCTGACTGAGCGCCTCCAGGAGAGAGGCCCAAGCAAGACACGCCCCGAGGAGCGTCTTGACACATGTCAACACTGGGTCTGACTGAGGGCCTCAATGAGATAAGCCCAATCAAGACGCGCCCCGAGGAGCGTCTTGCCACAAGTCAACACTGGGTCTGACAGAGGGCCTCCAGGAGAGAGGCCCAAGCAATACGTGCCCCGAGGAGCGTCTTGCCACATGTCACCACTGGGTCTGATTGAGCGCCTCCAGGAGAGTGGCCCAAGCAAGACGCGCCCCGAGGAGCGTCTTGCCACATGTCAACAATGGGTCTGACTGAGCGCCTCCAGGAGAGAGGTCCAAGCAAGACGCGCCCCGAGGAGTGTCTTGATACTTGTCAACACTGGGTCTGACTGAGGGCCTCCATGAGAGAAGCCCAAGCAAGACGCGCCCCGAGGAGTGTCTTGCCACATGTCAACACTGGGTCTGAAAGAGGGCCTCCAGGAGAGAGGCCCAAGCAATACGCGCCCCGAGGAGCGTCTTGCCATACGTCACCACTGGGTCTGACTGAGCGCCTCCAGGAGAGAGAGCCAAGCAAGACGCGCCCCTAGGAGCGTCTTGCCACATGTCAACACTGGGTCTGACAGAGGGCCTCCAGGAGAGAGGCCCAAGCAAGACGCGCCCCGAGGAGTGTCTTGCCACATGTCAACACTGGGTCTGACTGAGCGCCTCCAGGAGCGAGGCCCAAGCAAGACGCGCACCGAGGAGCGTCTTGCCACATGTCAGCACTTGGTCTGACTGAGCGCCTCCAGGAGAGAAGCCCAAGCAAGACGCGCCCCTAGGAGCGTCTTGCCACATGTCAACACTGGGTCTGACAGAGGGCCTCCAGGAGAGAGGCCCAAGCAAGACGCGCCCCGAGGAGCGTCTTGCCACATGTCAACACTGGGTCTGACAGAGGGCCTCCAGGAGAGAGGCCCAAGCAAGACGCGCCCCGAGGAGTGTCTTGCCACATGTCAATCACTGGGTCTGACTGAGCGCCTCCAGGAGAGAGGCCCAAGCAAGACACGCCCCGAGGAGCGTCTTGACACATGTCAACACTGGGTCTGACTGAGGGCCTCAATGAGATAAGCCCAATCAAGACGCGCCCCGAGGAGCGTCTTGCCACAAGTCAACACTGGGTCTGACAGAGGGCCTCCAGGAGAGAGGCCCAAGCAATACGTGCCCCGAGGAGCGTCTTGCCACATGTCACCACTGGGTCTGATTGAGCGCCTCCAGGAGAGAGGCCCAAGTAAGACGCGCCCCGAGGAGCGTCTTGCCACATGTCACCACTGGGTCTGACTGAGCGCCTCCAGGAGAGAGGCCCAAGCATGAAGCGCCCGGAGGAGCGTCTTGCCACATGTCAACACTGGGTCTGACTGAGCGCCTCCAGGAGAGAGGCCCAAGCAAGACGTGCCCCGAGGAGCGTCTTGCCATATGTCAACACTGGGTCTGACTGAGCGCCTCCAGGAGAGAGGCCCAAGCAAGAACCGCCCCGAGGAGCGTCTTGCCTCTTGTCAACAATGGGTCTGACTGAGGGCCTCCAGGAGAGAAGCCCAAGCAAGACGCGCCCCGAGGAGCGTCTTGCCACATGTCAACAATGGGTCTGACTGAGTGCCTCCAGGAGAGAGGCCCAAGCAAGACGCGCCCCGAGGAGCGTCTTGACACTTGTCAACACTGGGTCTGACTGAGGGCCTCCATGAGAGAGGCCCAAGCAAGACGCGCCCCGAGGAGTGTCTTGCCACATGTCATCACTGGGTCTGACTGAGCGCCTCCAGGAGAGAGGCCCAAGCAAGAAGCGCCCCGAGGAGCGTCTTTCCACATGTCAACAATGGGTCTGACTGAGGGCCTCCAGGAGAGAGGCCCAAGCAAGACGCGCCCCGAGGAGTGTCTTGACACTTGTCAACACTGGGTCTGACTGAGGGCCTCCATGAGAGAAGCCCAAGATAGACGCGACCCGAGGAGTGTCTTGCCACATGTCAACACTGGGTCTGACAGAGGGCCTCCAGGAGAGAGGCCCAAGCAATACGCGCCCCGAGGAGCGTCTTGCCATACGTCACCACTGGGTCTGACTGAGCGCCTCCAGGAGAGAGGCCCAAGCAAGACGCGCCCCGAGGAGTGTCTTGCCACAAGTCAACACTGGGTCTGACAGAGGGCCTCCAGGAGAGAGGCCCAAGCAATACGTGCCCCGAGGAGCGTCTTGCCACATGTCACCACTGGGTCTGATTGAGCGCCTCCAGGAGAGAGGCCCAAGTAAGACGCGCCCCGAGGAGCGTCTTGCCACATGTCACCACTGGGTCTGACTGAGCGCCTCCAGGAGAGAGGCCCAAGCATGAAGCGCCCCGAGGAGCGTCTTGCCACATGTCAACACTGGGTCTGACAGAGGGCCTCCAGGAGAGAGGCCCAAGCAAGACGCGCCCCGAGGAGTGTCTTGCCACATGTCAACACTGGGTCTGACAGAGGGCCTCCAGGAGAGAGGCCCAAGTAAGACGCGCCCCGAGGAGCGTCTTGCCACATGTCACCACTGGGTCTAACTGAGCGCCTCCAGGAGAGAGGCCCAAGCAAGACGCGCCCCGAGGAGCGTCTTGCCACATGTCAACACTGGGTCTGACAGAGGGCCTCCAGGAGAGAGGCCCAAGCAAGACGCGCCCCGAGGAGTGTCTTGCCACATGTCAATCACTGGGTCTGACTGAGCGCCTCCAGGAGAGAGGCCCAAGCAAGACACGCCCCGAGGAGCGTCTTGACACATGTCAACACTGGGTCTGACTGAGGGCCTCAATGAGATAAGCCCAATCAAGACGCGCCCCGAGGAGCGTCTTTCCACAAGTCAACACTGGGTCTGACAGAGGGCCTCCAGGAGAGAGGCCCAAGCAATACGTGCCCCGAGGAGCGTCTTGCCACATGTCACCACTGGGTCTGATTGAGCGCCTCCAGGAGAGGGGCCCAAGTAAGACGCGCCCCGAGGAGCGTCTTGCCACATGTCACCACTGGGTCTGACTGAGCGCCTCCAGGAGAGAGGCCCAAGCATGAAGCGCCCCGAGGAGCGTCTTGCCACATGTCAACACTGGGTCTGACTGAGCGCCTCCAGGAGAGAGGCCCAAGCAAGACGTGCCCCGAGGAGCGTCTTGCCACATGTCAACACTGGGTCTGACTGAGCGCCTCCAGGAGAGAGGCCCAAGCAAGAACCGCCCTGAGGAGCGTCTTGCCTCTTGTCAACAATGGGTCTGACTGAGGGCCTCCAGGAGAGAAGCCCAAGCAAGACGCGCCCCGAGGAGCGTCTTGCCACATGTCAACAATGGGTCTGACTGAGTGCCTCCAGGAGAGAGGACCAAGCAAGACGCGCCCCGAGGAGCGTCTTGACACTTGTCAACACTGGGTCTGACTGAGGGCCTCCATGAGAGAGGCCCAAGCAAGACGCGCCCCGAGGAGTGTCTTGCCACATGTCATCACTGGGTCTGACTGAGCGCCTCCAGGAGAGAGGCCCAAGCAAGAAGCGCCCCGAGGAGCGTCTTTCCACATGTCAACAATGGGTCTGACTGAGGGCCTCCAGGAGAGAGGCCCAAGCAAGACGCGCCCCGAGGAGTGTCTTGACACTTGTCAACACTGGGTCTGACTGAGGGCCTCCATGAGAGAAGCCCAAGATAGACGCGCCCCGAGGAGTGTCTTGTCACATGTCAACACTGGGTCTGACAGAGGGCCTCCAGGAGAGAGGCCCAAGCAATACGCGCCCCGAGGAGCGTCTTGCCACACGTCACCACTGGGTCTGACTGAGCGCCTCCAGGAGAGAGGCCCAAGCAAGACGCGCCCCGAGGAGCGTCTTGCCACATGTCAGCACTCGGTCTGACTGAGCGCCTCCAGGAGAGAGAGCCAAGCAAGACGCGCCCCTAGGAGCGTCTTGCCACATGTCAACACTGGGTCTGACAGAGGGCCTCCAGGAGAGAGGCCCAAGCAAGACGCGCCCCGAGGAGTGTCTTGCCACATGTCAACACTGGGTCTGACTGAGCGCCTCCAGGAGAGAGGCCCAAGCAAGACGCGCACCGAGGAGTGTCTTGCCACATGTCAACACTGGGTCTGACTGAGCGCCTCCAGGAGAGAGGCCCAAGCAAGACGCGCACCGAGGAGCGCCCTGCCACATGTCAGCACTTGGTCTGACTGAGCGCCTCCAGGAGAGAGGCCCAAGCAAGACGCGCCCCTTGGAGCGTCTTGCCACATGTCAACACTGTGTCTGACTGAGCGCCTCCAGGAGAGAGGCCCAAGCAAGACGCGCCCCGAGGAGCGTCTTGCCACATGTCAGCACTCGGTCTGACTGAGCGCCTCCAGGAGAGAGGCCCAAGCAAGACGCGCCCCTAGGAGCGTCTTGCCACATCTCAACACTGGGTCTGACAGCGGGCCTCCAGGAGAGAGGCCGAAGCAAGACGTGCCCCGAGGAGTGTCTTGCCACATGTCACCACTGGGTTTGACTGAGCGCCTACAGGAGAGAGGCCCAAGCAAGACGCGCCCCGAGGAGCGTCATGCCACATGTCACTACTCGGTCTGACTGAGCGCCTCCAGGAGAGAGGCCCAAGCAAGACGCGCCCCGAGGAGCATCTTGCCACGTGTCAACACTGGGTCTGATTGAGGGCCTCCAGGAGAGAGGCCCAAGCAAGACGCGCCCCGAGGAGCGTCTTGCCACATGTCAACACTGGGTCTGACAGAGGGCTTCCAGGAGAGAGGCCCAAGCAATACGTGCCCCGAGGAGTGTCTAGCCACATGTTACCACTGGGTCTGACTTAGAGCCTCCAGGAGAGAGGCCCAAGCAAGACGTGCCCCGAGGAGCGTCTTGCCACATGTCATCATTGGGTCTGACTGAGCGCCTCCAGGAGAGAGGCCCAAGCAAGAAGCGCCCCGAGTAGAGTCTTGCCACATGTCAACACTGGGTCTGACTGAGCGCCTCCAGGAGAGAGGCCCAAGCAAGAAGCGCCCCGAGGAGCGTCTTGCCACATGTCAACAATTGGTCTGACTGAGGGCCTCCAGGAGAGAAGCCAAAGCAAGACGCGCCCCGAGGAGCGTCTTGCCACATGTCAACAATGGGTCTGACTGAGCGCCTCCAGGAGAGAGGCCCAAGCAAGACGCGCTCCGAGGAGTGTCTTGACACTTGTCAACACTGGGTCTGACTGAGCGCCTCCATGAGAGAACTCCAAGCAAGACGCGCCCCTAGGAGTGTCTTGACACTTGTCAACACTGGGTCTGACTGAGGGCCTCCATGAGAGAAGCCCAAGCAAGACGCGCCCCGAGGAGTGTCTTGCCACATGTCAACACTGGGTCTGACAGAGGGCCTCCAGGAGAGAGGCCCAAGCAACACGCGCCCCGAGGAGCGTCTTGCCATATGTCACCACTGGGTCTGACTGAGCGCCTCCAGGAGAGATGCCCAAGCAAGACGCGCCCCTAGGAGCGTCTTGCCACATGTCAACACTGGGTCTGACAGCAGGCCTCCAGGAGAGAGGCCGAAGCAAGACGCGCCCCGAGGAGTGTCTTGCCACATGTCTCCACTGGGTCTGACTGAGCGCCTCCAGGAGAGAGGCCCAAGCAAGATGCGCCCCGAAGAGCGTCTTGCCACATGTCACTACTCGGTCTGACTGAGCGCCTCCAGGAGAGAGGCCCAAGCAAGACGCGCCCCGAGGAGCATCTTGCCACGTGTCAACACTGGGTCTGATTGAGGGCCTCCGGGAGAGAGGCCCAAGCAAGACGCGCCCCGAGGAGCGTCTTGCCACATGTCAACACTGGGTCTGACAGAGGGCCTCCAGGAGAGAGGCCCAAGCAATACGTGCCCCGAGGAGCGTCTAGCCACATGTTACCACTGGGTCTGACTTAGAGCCTCCAGGAGAGAGGCCTAAGCAAGACGTGCCCCGAGGAGCGTCTTGCCACATGTCATCACTGGGTCTGACTGAGCGCCTCCAGGAGAGAGGCCCAAGCAAGAAGCGCCCCGAGTAGAGTCTTGCCACATGTCAACACTGGGTCTGACTGAGCGCCTCCAGGAGAGAGGCCCAAGCAAGAAGCGCCCCGAGGAGCGTCTTGCCACATGTCAACAATGGGTCTGACTGAGGGCCTCCAGGAGAGAAGCCCAAGCAAGACGCGCCCCGAGGAGCGTCTTGCCACATGTCAACAATGGGTCTGACTGAGCGCCTCCAGGAGAGAGGCCCAAGCAAGATGCGCCCCGAGGAGTGTCTTGACACTTGTCAACACTGGGTCTGACTCAGGGCCTCCATGAGAGAAGCCCAAGCAAGACGCGCCCCGAGGAGTGTCTTGCCACATGTCAACACTGGGTCTGACAGAGGGCCTCCAGGAGAGAGACCCAAGCAAGACGCGCCCCGAGGAGTGTCTTGCCACATGTCAACACTGGGTCTGACTGAGCGCCTCCAGGAGAGAGGCGCAAGCAAGACGCGCCCCGAGGAGCGTCTTGCCACATGTCACCACTGGGTCTGACTGAGAGCCTCCAGGAGAGAGGCCCAAGCAAGACGCGCCCCGAGGAGCGTCTTGCCACATGTCAACACTGGGTCTGACTGAGCGCCTCCAGGAGAGAGGCCCAAGTAAGACGCGCCCCGAGGAGCGTCTTGCCACATGTCAACACTGGGTCTGACTGAGCGCCTCCAGGAGAGAGGCCCAAGCTAGACGCGCCCCGAGGAGCGTCTTGCCACATGTCAACACTGGGTCTGACTGAGCGCCTCCAGGAGAGAGGCCCAAGCAAGATGTGCCCCGAGGAGCGTCTTGCCACATGTCAACACTGGGTCTGACTGAGCGCCTCCAGGAGATGGCCCATGCAAGAAGCGCCCCGAGGAGAGTCTTGCCACATGTCAACACTGGGTCTGACTGAGCGCCTCCAGGAGAGAGGCCCAAGCAAGAAGCGCCCCGAGGAGTGTCTTGCCACATGTCAACACTGGGTCTGACAGAGGGCCTCCAGGAGAGAGGCCCAAGCAATACGCGCCCCGAGGAGCGTCTTGCCATACGTCACCACTGGGTCTGACTGAGCGCCTCCAGGAGAGAGAGCCAAGCAAGACGCGCCCCTAGGAGCGTCTTGCCACATGTCAACACTGGGTCTGACAGAGGGCCTCCAGGAGAGAGGCCCAAGCAAGACGCGCCCCGAGGAGTGTCTTGCCACATGTCAACACTGGGTCTGACTGAGCACCTCCAGGAGAGAGGCACAAGCAAGACGCGCACCGAGGAGCGTCTTGCCACATGTCAACACTGGGTCTGACTGAGCGCCTCCAGGAGAGAGGCCCAAGCAATACGCGCCCCGAGGAGCGTCTTGCCATACGTCACCACTGGGTCTGACTGAGCGCCTCCAGGAGAGAGAGCCAAGCAAGACGCGCCCCTAGGAGCGTCTTGCCACATGTCAACACTGGGTCTGACAGAGGGCCTCCAGGAGAGAGGCCCAAGCAAGACGCGCCCCGAGGAGTGTCTTGCCACATGTCAACACTGGGTCTGACTGAGCACCTCCAGGAGAGAGGCCCAAGCAAGACGCGCACCGAGGAGCGTCTTGCCACATGTCAACACTGGGTCTGACTGAGCGCCTCCAGGAGAGAGGCCCAAGCAAGACGCGCACCGAGGAGCGTCTTGCCACATGTCAGCACTTGGTCTGACTGAGCGCCTCCAGGAGAGAAGCCCAAGCAAGACGCGCCCCTAGGAGCGTCTTGCCACATGTCAACACTGGGTCTGACAGAGGGCCTCCAGGAGAGAGGCCCAAGCAAGACCCGCCCCGAGGAGCGTCTTGCCACATGTCAACACTGGGTCTGACAGAGGGCCTCCAGGAGAGAGGCCCAAGCAAGACGCGCCCCGAGGAGTGTCTTGCCACATGTCAATCACTGGGTCTGACTGAGCGCCTCCAGGAGAGAGGCCCAAGCAAGACACGCCCCGAGGAGCGTCTTGACACATGTCAACACTGGGTCTGACTGAGGGCCTCAATGAGATAAGCCCAATCAAGACGCGCCCCGAGGAGCGTCTTGCCACAAGTCAACACTGGGTCTGACAGAGGGCCTCCAGGAGAGAGGCCCAAGCAATACGTGCCCCGAGGAGCGTCTTGCCACATGTCACCACTGGGTCTGATTGAGCGCCTCCAGGAGAGTGGCCCAAGCAAGACGCGCCCCGAGGAGCGTCTTGCCACATGTCAACAATGGGTCTGACTGAGCGCCTCCAGGAGAGAGGCCCAAGCAATACGTGCCCCGAGGAGCGTCTAGCCACATGTTACCACTGGGTCTGACTTAGAGCCTCCAGGAGAGAGGCCTAAGCAAGACGTGCCCCGAGGAGCGTCTTGCCACATGTCATCACTGGGTCTGACTGAGCGCCTCCAGGAGAGAGGCCCAAGCAAGAAGCGCCCCGAGTAGAGTCTTGCCACATGTCAACACTGGGTCTGACTGAGCGCCTCCAGGAGAGAGGCCCAAGCAAGAAGCGCCCCGAGGAGCGTCTTGCCACATGTCAACAATGGGTCTGACTGAGGGCCTCCAGGAGAGAAGCCCAAGCAAGACGCGCCCCGAGGAGCGTCTTGCCACATGTCAACAATGGGTCTGACTGAGCGCCTCCAGGAGAGAGGCCCAAGCAAGATGCGCCCCGAGGAGTGTCTTGACACTTGTCAACACTGGGTCTGACTCAGGGCCTCCATGAGAGAAGCCCAAGCAAGACGCGCCCCGAGGAGTGTCTTGCCACATGTCAACACTGGGTCTGACAGAGGGCCTCCAGGAGAGAGACCCAAGCAAGACGCGCCCCGAGGAGTGTCTTGCCACATGTCAACACTGGGTCTGACTGAGCGCCTCCAGGAGAGAGGCGCAAGCAAGACGCGCCCCGAGGAGCGTCTTGCCACATGTCACCACTGGGTCTGACTGAGCGCCTCCAGGAGAGAGGCCCAAGCAAGACGCGCCCCGAGGAGCGTCTTGCCACATGTCAACACTGGGTCTGACTGAGCGCCTCCAGGAGAGAGGCCCAAGTAAGACGCGCCCCGAGGAGCGTCTTGCCACATGTCAACACTGGGTCTGACTGAGCGCCTCCAGGAGAGAGGCCCAAGCTAGACGCGCCCCGAGGAGCGTCTTGCCACATGTCAACACTGGGTCTGACTGAGCGCCTCCAGGAGAGAGGCCCAAGCAAGATGTGCCCCGAGGAGCGTCTTGCCACATGTCAACACTGGGTCTGACTGAGCGCCTCCAGGAGATGGCCCATGCAAGAAGCGCCCCGAGGAGAGTCTTGCCACATGTCAACACTGGGTCTGACTGAGCGCCTCCAGGAGAGAGGCCCAAGCAAGAAGCGCCCCGAGGAGTGTCTTGCCACATGTCAACACTGGGTCTGACAGAGGGCCTCCAGGAGAGAGGCCCAAGCAATACGCCCCCCGAGGAGCGTCTTGCCATACGTCACCACTGGGTCTGACTGAGCGCCTCCAGGAGAGAGAGCCAAGCAAGACGCGCCCCTAGGAGCGTCTTGCCACATGTCAACACTGGGTCTGAGAGAGGGCCTCCAGGAGAGAGGCCCAAGCAAGACGCGCCCCGAGGAGTGTCTTGCCACATGTCAACACTGGGTCTGACTGAGCACCTCCAGGAGAGAGGCACAAGCAAGACGCGCACCGAGGAGCGTCTTGCCACATGTCAACACTGGGTCTGACTGAGCGCCTCCAGGAGAGAGGCCCAAGCAATACGCGCCCCGAGGAGCGTCTTGCCATACGTCACCACTGGGTCTGACTGAGCGCCTCCAGGAGAGAGAGCCAAGCAAGACGCGCCCCTAGGAGCGTCTTGCCACATGTCAACACTGGGTCTGACAGAGGGCCTCCAGGAGAGAGGCCCAAGCAAGACGCGCCCCGAGGAGTGTCTTGCCACATGTCAACACTGGGTCTGACTGAGCACCTCCAGGAGAGAGGCCCAAGCAAGACGCGCACCGAGGAGCGTCTTGCCACATGTCAACACTGGGTCTGACTGAGCGCCTCCAGGAGAGAGGCCCAAGCAAGACGCGCACCGAGGAGCGTCTTGCCACATGTCAGCACTTGGTCTGACTGAGCGCCTCCAGGAGAGAAGCCCAAGCAAGACGCGCCCCTAGGAGCGTCTTGCCACATGTCAACACTGGGTCTGACAGAGGGCCTCCAGGAGAGAGGCCCAAGCAAGACCCGCCCCGAGGAGCGTCTTGCCACATGTCAACACTGGGTCTGACAGAGGGCCTCCAGGAGAGAGGCCCAAGCAAGACGCGCCCCGAGGAGTGTCTTGCCACATGTCAATCACTGGGTCTGACTGAGCGCCTCCAGGAGAGAGGCCCAAGCAAGACACGCCCCGAGGAGCGTCTTGACACATGTCAACACTGGGTCTGATTGAGGGCCTCCGGGAGAGAGGCCCAAGCAAGACGCGCCCCGAGGAGCGTCTTGCCACATGTCAACACTGGGTCTGACAGAGGGCCTCCAGGAGAGAGGCCCAAGCAATACGTGCCCCGAGGAGCGTCTAGCCACATGTTACCACTGGGTCTGACTTAGAGCCTCCAGGAGAGAGGCCTAAGCAAGACGTGCCCCGAGGAGCGTCTTGCCACATGTCATCACTGGGTCTGACTGAGCGCCTCCAGGAGAGAGGCCCAAGCAAGAAGCGCCCCGAGTAGAGTCTTGCCACATGTCAACACTGGGTCTGACTGAGCGCCTCCAGGAGAGAGGCCCAAGCAAGAAGCGCCCCGAGGAGCGTCTTGCCACATGTCAACAATGGGTCTGACTGAGGGCCTCCAGGAGAGAAGCCCAAGCAAGACGCGCCCCGAGGAGCGTCTTGCCACATGTCAACAATGGGTCTGACTGAGCGCCTCCAGGAGAGAGGCCCAAGCAAGATGCGCCCCGAGGAGTGTCTTGACACTTGTCAACACTGGGTCTGACTCAGGGCCTCCATGAGAGAAGCCCAAGCAAGACGCGCCCCGAGGAGTGTCTTGCCACATGTCAACACTGGGTCTGACAGAGGGCCTCCAGGAGAGAGACCCAAGCAAGACGCGCCCCGAGGAGTGTCTTGCCACATGTCAACACTGGGTCTGACTGAGCGCCTCCAGGAGAGAGGCGCAAGCAAGACGCGCCCCGAGGAGCGTCTTGCCACATGTCACCACTGGGTCTGACTGAGAGCCTCCAGGAGAGAGGCCCAAGCAAGACGCGCCCCGAGGAGCGTCTTGCCACATGTCAACACTGGGTCTGACTGAGCGCCTCCAGGAGAGAGGCCCAAGTAAGACGCGCCCCGAGGAGCGTCTTGCCACATGTCAACACTGGGTCTGACTGAGCGCCTCCAGGAGAGAGGCCCAAGCTAGACGCGCCCCGAGGAGCGTCTTGCCACATGTCAACACTGGGTCTGACTGAGCGCCTCCAGGAGAGAGGCCCAAGCAAGATGTGCCCCGAGGAGCGTCTTGCCACATGTCAACACTGGGTCTGACTGAGCGCCTCCAGGAGATGGCCCATGCAAGAAGCGCCCCGAGGAGAGTCTTGCCACATGTCAACACTGGGTCTGACTGAGCGCCTCCAGGAGAGAGGCCCAAGCAAGAAGCGCCCCGAGGAGTGTCTTGCCACATGTCAACACTGGGTCTGACAGAGGGCCTCCAGGAGAGAGGCCCAAGCAATACGCGCCCCGAGGAGCGTCTTGCCATACGTCACCACTGGGTCTGACTGAGCGCCTCCAGGAGAGAGAGCCAAGCAAGACGCGCCCCTAGGAGCGTCTTGCCACATGTCAACACTGGGTCTGACAGAGGGCCTCCAGGAGAGAGGCCCAAGCAAGACGCGCCCCGAGGAGTGTCTTGCCACATGTCAACACTGGGTCTGACTGAGCACCTCCAGGAGAGAGGCACAAGCAAGACGCGCACCGAGGAGCGTCTTGCCACATGTCAACACTGGGTCTGACTGAGCGCCTCCAGGAGAGAGGCCCAAGCAATACGCGCCCCGAGGAGCGTCTTGCCATACGTCACCACTGGGTCTGACTGAGCGCCTCCAGGAGAGAGAGCCAAGCAAGACGCGCCCCTAGGAGCGTCTTGCCACATGTCAACACTGGGTCTGACAGAGGGCCTCCAGGAGAGAGGCCCAAGCAAGACGCGCCCCGAGGAGTGTCTTGCCACATGTCAACACTGGGTCTGACTGAGCACCTCCAGGAGAGAGGCCCAAGCAAGACGCGCACCGAGGAGCGTCTTGCCACATGTCAACACTGGGTCTGACTGAGCGCCTCCAGGAGAGAGGCCCAAGCAAGACGCGCACCGAGGAGCGTCTTGCCACATGTCAGCACTTGGTCTGACTGAGCGCCTCCAGGAGAGAAGCCCAAGCAAGACGCGCCCCTAGGAGCGTCTTGCCACATGTCAACACTGGGTCTGACAGAGGGCCTCCAGGAGAGAGGCCCAAGCAAGACCCGCCCCGAGGAGCGTCTTGCCACATGTCAACACTGGGTCTGACAGAGGGCCTCCAGGAGAGAGGCCCAAGCAAGACGCGCCCCGAGGAGTGTCTTGCCACATGTCAATCACTGGGTCTGACTGAGCGCCTCCAGGAGAGAGGCCCAAGCAAGACACGCCCCGAGGAGCGTCTTGACACATGTCAACACTGGGTCTGACTGAGGGCCTCAATGAGATAAGCCCAATCAAGACGCGCCCCGAGGAGCGTCTTGCCACAAGTCAACACTGGGTCTGACAGAGGGCCTCCAGGAGAGAGGCCCAAGCAATACGTGCCCCGAGGAGCGTCTTGCCACATGTCACCACTGGGTCTGATTGAGCGCCTCCAGGAGAGTGGCCCAAGCAAGACGCGCCCCGAGGAGCGTCTTGCCACATGTCAACAATGGGTCTGACTGAGCGCCTCCAGGAGAGAGGCCCAAGCAATACGTGCCCCGAGGAGCGTCTAGCCACATGTTACCACTGGGTCTGACTTAGAGCCTCCAGGAGAGAGGCCTAAGCAAGACGTGCCCCGAGGAGCGTCTTGCCACATGTCATCACTGGGTCTGACTGAGCGCCTCCAGGAGAGAGGCCCAAGCAAGAAGCGCCCCGAGTAGAGTCTTGCCACATGTCAACACTGGGTCTGACTGAGCGCCTCCAGGAGAGAGGCCCAAGCAAGAAGCGCCCCGAGGAGCGTCTTGCCACATGTCAACAATGGGTCTGACTGAGGGCCTCCAGGAGAGAAGCCCAAGCAAGACGCGCCCCGAGGAGCGTCTTGCCACATGTCAACAATGGGTCTGACTGAGCGCCTCCAGGAGAGAGGCCCAAGCAAGATGCGCCCCGAGGAGTGTCTTGACACTTGTCAACACTGGGTCTGACTCAGGGCCTCCATGAGAGAAGCCCAAGCAAGACGCGCCCCGAGGAGTGTCTTGCCACATGTCAACACTGGGTCTGACAGAGGGCCTCCAGGAGAGAGACCCAAGCAAGACGCGCCCCGAGGAGTGTCTTGCCACATGTCAACACTGGGTCTGACTGAGCGCCTCCAGGAGAGAGGCGCAAGCAAGACGCGCCCCGAGGAGCGTCTTGCCACATGTCACCACTGGGTCTGACTGAGCGCCTCCAGGAGAGAGGCCCAAGCAAGACGCGCCCCGAGGAGCGTCTTGCCACATGTCAACACTGGGTCTGACTGAGCGCCTCCAGGAGAGAGGCCCAAGTAAGACGCGCCCCGAGGAGCGTCTTGCCACATGTCAACACTGGGTCTGACTGAGCGCCTCCAGGAGAGAGGCCCAAGCTAGACGCGCCCCGAGGAGCGTCTTGCCACATGTCAACACTGGGTCTGACTGAGCGCCTCCAGGAGAGAGGCCCAAGCAAGATGTGCCCCGAGGAGCGTCTTGCCACATGTCAACACTGGGTCTGACTGAGCGCCTCCAGGAGATGGCCCATGCAAGAAGCGCCCCGAGGAGAGTCTTGCCACATGTCAACACTGGGTCTGACTGAGCGCCTCCAGGAGAGAGGCCCAAGCAAGAAGCGCCCCGAGGAGTGTCTTGCCACATGTCAACACTGGGTCTGACAGAGGGCCTCCAGGAGAGAGGCCCAAGCAATACGCCCCCCGAGGAGCGTCTTGCCATACGTCACCACTGGGTCTGACTGAGCGCCTCCAGGAGAGAGAGCCAAGCAAGACGCGCCCCTAGGAGCGTCTTGCCACATGTCAACACTGGGTCTGACAGAGGGCCTCCAGGAGAGAGGCCCAAGCAAGACGCGCCCCGAGGAGTGTCTTGCCACATGTCAACACTGGGTCTGACTGAGCACCTCCAGGAGAGAGGCACAAGCAAGACGCGCACCGAGGAGCGTCTTGCCACATGTCAACACTGGGTCTGACTGAGCGCCTCCAGGAGAGAGGCCCAAGCAATACGCGCCCCGAGGAGCGTCTTGCCATACGTCACCACTGGGTCTGACTGAGCGCCTCCAGGAGAGAGAGCCAAGCAAGACGCGCCCCTAGGAGCGTCTTGCCACATGTCAACACTGGGTCTGACAGAGGGCCTCCAGGAGAGAGGCCCAAGCAAGACGCGCCCCGAGGAGTGTCTTGCCACATGTCAACACTGGGTCTGACTGAGCACCTCCAGGAGAGAGGCCCAAGCAAGACGCGCACCGAGGAGCGTCTTGCCACATGTCAACACTGGGTCTGACTGAGCGCCTCCAGGAGAGAGGCCCAAGCAAGACGCGCACCGAGGAGCGTCTTGCCACATGTCAGCACTTGGTCTGACTGAGCGCCTCCAGGAGAGAAGCCCAAGCAAGACGCGCCCCTAGGAGCGTCTTGCCACATGTCAACACTGGGTCTGACAGAGGGCCTCCAGGAGAGAGGCCCAAGCAAGACCCGCCCCGAGGAGCGTCTTGCCACATGTCAACACTGGGTCTGACAGAGGGCCTCCAGGAGAGAGGCCCAAGCAAGACGCGCCCCGAGGAGTGTCTTGCCACATGTCAATCACTGGGTCTGACTGAGCGCCTCCAGGAGAGAGGCCCAAGCAAGACACGCCCCGAGGAGCGTCTTGACACATGTCAACACTGGGTCTGACTGAGGGCCTCAATGAGATAAGCCCAATCAAGACGCGCCCCGAGGAGCGTCTTGCCACAAGTCAACACTGGGTCTGACAGAGGGCCTCCAGGAGAGAGGCCCAAGCAATACGTGCCCCGAGGAGCGTCTTGCCACATGTCACCACTGGGTCTGATTGAGCGCCTCCAGGAGAGTGGCCCAAGCAAGACGCGCCCCGAGGAGCGTCTTGCCACATGTCAACAATGGGTCTGACTGAGCGCCTCCAGGAGAGAGGTCCAAGCAAGACGCGCCCCGAGGAGTGTCTTGATACTTGTCAACACTGGGTCTGACTGAGGGCCTCCATGAGAGAAGCCCAAGCAAGACGTGCCCCGAGGAGTGTCTTGCCACATGTCAACACTGGGTCTGAAAGAGGGCCTCCAGGAGAGAGGCCCAAGCAATACGCGCCCCGAGGAGCGTCTTGCCATACGTCACCACTGGGTCTGACTGAGCGCCTCCAGGAGAGAGAGCCAAGCAAGACGCGCCCCTAGGAGCGTCTTGCCACATGTCAACACTGGGTCTGACAGAGGGCCTCCAGGAGAGAGGCCCAAGCAAGACGCGCCCCGAGGAGTGTCTTGCCACATGTCAACACTGGGTCTGACTGAGCGCCTCCAGGAGCGAGGCCCAAGCAAGACGCGCACCGAGGAGCGTCTTGCCACATGTCAGCACTTGGTCTGACTGAGCGCCTCCAGGAGAGAAGCCCAAGCAAGACGCGCCCCTAGGAGCGTCTTGCCACATGTCAACACTGGGTCTGACAGAGGGCCTCCAGGAGAGAGGCCCAAGCAAGACGCGCCCCGAGGAGCGTCTTGCCACATGTCAACACTGGGTCTGACAGAGGGCCTCCAGGAGAGAGGCCCAAGCAAGACGCGCCCCGAGGAGTGTCTTGCCACATGTCAATCACTGGGTCTGACTGAGCGCCTCCAGGAGAGAGGCCCAAGCAAGACAAGCCCCGAGGAGCGTCTTGACACATGTCAACACTGGGTCTGACTGAGGGCCTCAATGAGATAAGCCCAATCAAGACGCGCCCCGAGGAGCGTCTTGCCACAAGTCAACACTGGGTCTGACAGAGGGCCTCCAGGAGAGAGGCCCAAGCAATACGTGCCCCGAGGAGCGTCTTGCCACATGTCACCACTGGGTCTGATTGAGCGCCTCCAGGAGAGAGGCCCAAGTAAGACGCGCCCCGAGGAGCGTCTTGCCACATGTCACCACTGGGTCTGACTGAGCGCCTCCAGGAGAGAGGCCCAAGCATGAAGCGCCCGGAGGAGCGTCTTGCCACATGTCAACACTGGGTCTGACTGAGCGCCTCCAGGAGAGAGGCCCAAGCAAGACGTGCCCCGAGGAGCGTCTTGCCATATGTCAACACTGGGTCTGACTGAGCGCCTCCAGGAGAGAGGCCCAAGCAAGAACCGCCCCGAGGAGCGTCTTGCCTCTTGTCAACAATGGGTCTGACTGAGGGCCTCCAGGAGAGAAGCCCAAGCAAGACGCGCCCCGAGGAGCGTCTTGCCACATGTCAACAATGGGTCTGACTGAGTGCCTCCAGGAGAGAGGCCCAAGCAAGACGCGCCCCGAGGAGCGTCTTGACACTTGTCAACACTGGGTCTGACTGAGGGCCTCCATGAGAGAGGCCCAAGCAAGACGCGCCCCGAGGAGTGTCTTGCCACATGTCATCACTGGGTCTGACTGAGCGCCTCCAGGAGAGAGGCCCAAGCAAGAAGCGCCCCGAGGAGCGTCTTTCCACATGTCAACAATGGGTCTGACTGAGGGCCTCCAGGAGAGAAGCCCAAGCAAGACGCGCCCCGAGGAGCGTCTTGCCACATGTCAACAATGGGTCTGACTGAGCGCCTCCAGGAGAGAGGCCCAAGCAAGATGCGCCCCGAGGAGTGTCTTGACACTTGTCAACACTGGGTCTGACTGAGGGCCTCCATGAGAGAAGCCCAAGCAAGACGCGCCCCGAGGAGTGTCTTGCCACATGTCAACACTGGGTCTGACAGAGGGCCTCCAGGAGAGAGGCCCAAGCAAGACGCGCCCCGAGGAGTGTCTTGCCACATGTCAACACTGGGTCTGACTGAGCGCCTCCAGGAGAGAGGCGCAAGCAAGACGCGCCCCGAGGAGCGTCTTGCCACATGTCACCACTGGGTCTGACTGAGAGCCTCCAGGAGAGAGGCCCAAGCAAGACGCGCCCCGAGGAGCGTCTTGCCACATGTCAACACTGGGTCTGACTGAGCGCCTCCAGGAGAGAGGCCCAAGTAAGACGCGCCCCGAGGAGCGTCTTGCCACATGTCAACACTGGGTCTGACTGAGCGCCTCCAGGAGAGAGGCCCAAGCTAGACGCGCCCCGAGGAGCGTCTTGCCACATGTCAACACTGGGTCTGACTGAGCGCCTCCAGGAGAGAGGCCCAAGCAAGATGTGCCCCGAGGAGCGTCTTGCCACATGTCAACACTGGGTCTGACTGAGCGCCTCCAGGAGATGGCCCATGCAAGAAGCGCCCCGAGGAGAGTCTTGCCACATGTCAACACTGGGTCTGACTGAGCGCCTCCAGGAGAGAGGCCCAAGCAAGAAGCGCCCCGAGGAGTGTCTTGCCACATGTCAACACTGGGTCTGACAGAGGGCCTCCAGGAGAGAGGCCCAAGCAATACGCGCCCCGAGGAGCGTCTTGCCATACGTCACCACTGGGTCTGACTGAGCGCCTCCAGGAGAGAGAGCCAAGCAAGACGCGCCCCTAGGAGCGTCTTGCCACATGTCAACACTGGGTCTGACAGAGGGCCTCCAGGAGAGAGGCCCAAGCAAGACGCGCCCCGAGGAGTGTCTTGCCACATGTCAACACTGGGTCTGACTGAGCACCTCCAGGAGAGAGGCACAAGCAAGACGCGCACCGAGGAGCGTCTTGCCACATGTCAACACTGGGTCTGACTGAGCGCCTCCAGGAGAGAGGCCCAAGCAATACGCGCCCCGAGGAGCGTCTTGCCATACGTCACCACTGGGTCTGACTGAGCGCCTCCAGGAGAGAGAGCCAAGCAAGACGCGCCCCTAGGAGCGTCTTGCCACATGTCAACACTGGGTCTGACAGAGGGCCTCCAGGAGAGAGGCCCAAGCAAGACGCGCCCCGAGGAGTGTCTTGCCACATGTCAACACTGGGTCTGACTGAGCACCTCCAGGAGAGAGGCCCAAGCAAGACGCGCACCGAGGAGCGTCTTGCCACATGTCAACACTGGGTCTGACTGAGCGCCTCCAGGAGAGAGGCCCAAGCAAGACGCGCACCGAGGAGCGTCTTGCCACATGTCAGCACTTGGTCTGACTGAGCGCCTCCAGGAGAGAAGCCCAAGCAAGACGCGCCCCTAGGAGCGTCTTGCCACATGTCAACACTGGGTCTGACAGAGGGCCTCCAGGAGAGAGGCCCAAGCAAGACCCGCCCCGAGGAGCGTCTTGCCACATGTCAACACTGGGTCTGACAGAGGGCCTCCAGGAGAGAGGCCCAAGCAAGACGCGCCCCGAGGAGTGTCTTGCCACATGTCAATCACTGGGTCTGACTGAGCGCCTCCAGGAGAGAGGCCCAAGCAAGACACGCCCCGAGGAGCGTCTTGACACATGTCAACACTGGGTCTGACTGAGGGCCTCAATGAGATAAGCCCAATCAAGACGCGCCCCGAGGAGCGTCTTGCCACAAGTCAACACTAGGTCTGACAGAGGGCCTCCAGGAGAGAGGCCCAAGCAATACGTGCCCCGAGGAGCGTCTTGCCAAATGTCACCACTGGGTCTGATTGAGCGCCTCCAGGAGAGTGGCCCAAGCAAGACGCGCCCCGAGGAGCGTCTTGCCACATGTCAACAATGGGTCTGACTGAGCGCCTCCAGGAGAGAGGTCCAAGCAAGACGCGCCCCGAGGAGTGTCTTGATACTTGTCAACACTGGGTCTGACTGAGGGCCTCCATGAGAGAAGCCCAAGCAAGACGCGCCCCGAGGAGTGTCTTGCCACATGTCAACACTGGGTCTGAAAGAGGGCCTCCAGGAGAGAGGCCCAAGCAATACGCGCCCCGAGGAGCGTCTTGCCATACGTCACCACTGGGTCTGACTGAGCGCCTCCAGGAGAGAGAGCCAAGCAAGACGCGCCCCTAGGAGCGTCTTGCCACATGTCAACACTGGGTCTGACAGAGGGCCTCCAGGAGAGAGGCCCAAGCAAGACGCGCCCCGAGGAGTGTCTTGCCACATGTCAACACTGGGTCTGACTGAGCGCCTCCAGGAGCGAGGCCCAAGCAAGACGCGCACCGAGGAGCGTCTTGCCACATGTCAGCACTTGGTCTGACTGAGCGCCTCCAGGAGAGAAGCCCAAGCAAGACGCGCCCCTAGGAGCGTCTTGCCACATGTCAACACTGGGTCTGACAGAGGGCCTCCAGGAGAGAGGCCCAAGCAAGACGCGCCCCGAGGAGCGTCTTGCCACATGTCAACACTGGGTCTGACAGAGGGCCTCCAGGAGAGAGGCCCAAGCAAGACGCGCCCCGAGGAGTGTCTTGCCACATGTCAATCACTGGGTCTGACTGAGCGCCTCCAGGAGAGAGGCCCAAGCAAGACAAGCCCCGAGGAGCGTCTTGACACATGTCAACACTGGGTCTGACTGAGGGCCTCAATGAGATAAGCCCAATCAAGACGCGCCCCGAGGAGCGTCTTGCCACAAGTCAACACTGGGTCTGACAGAGGGCCTCCAGGAGAGAGGCCCAAGCAATACGTGCCCCGAGGAGCGTCTTGCCACATGTCACCACTGGGTCTGATTGAGCGCCTGCAGGAGAGAGGCCCAAGTAAGACGCGCCCCGAGGAGCGTCTTGCCACATGTCACCACTGGGTCTGACTGAGCGCCTCCAGGAGAGAGGCCCAAGCATGAAGCGCCCGGAGGAGCGTCTTGCCACATGTCAACACTGGGTCTGACTGAGCGCCTCCAGGAGAGAGGCCCAAGCAAGACGTGCCCCGAGGAGCGTCTTGCCATATGTCAACACTGGGTCTGACTGAGCGCCTCCAGGAGAGAGGCCCAAGCAAGAACCGCCCCGAGGAGCGTCTTGCCTCTTGTCAACAATGGGTCTGACTGAGGGCCTCCAGGAGAGAAGCCCAAGCAAGACGCGCCCCGAGGAGCGTCTTGCCACATGTCAACAATGGGTCTGACTGAGTGCCTCCAGGAGAGAGGCCCAAGCAAGACGCGCCCCGAGGAGCGTCTTGACACTTGTCAACACTGGGTCTGACTGAGGGCCTCCATGAGAGAGGCCCAAGCAAGACGCCCCCCGAGGAGTGTCTTGCCACATGTCATCACTGGGTCTGACTGAGCGCCTCCAGGAGAGAGGCCCAAGCAAGAAGCGCCCCGAGGAGCGTCTTTCCACATGTCAACAATGGGTCTGACTGAGGGCCTCCAGGAGAGAGGCCCAAGCAAGACGCGCCCCGAGGAGTGTCTTGACACTTGTCAACACTGGGTCTGACTGAGGGCCTCCATGAGAGAAGCCCAAGATAGACGCGACCCGAGGAGTGTCTTGCCACATGTCAACACTGGGTCTGACAGAGGGCCTCCAGGAGAGAGGCCCAAGCAATACGCGCCCCGAGGAGCGTCTTGCCATACGTCACCACTGGGTCTGACTGAGCGCCTCCAGGAGAGAGGCCCAAGCAAGACGCGCCCCGAGGAGCGTCTTGCCACATGTCAGCACTCGGTCTGACTGAGCGCCTCCAGGAGAGAGAGCCAAGCAAGACGCGCCCCTAGGAGCGTCTTGCCACATGTCAACACTGGGTCTGACAGAGGGCCTCCAGGAGAGAGGCCCAAGCAAGACGTGCCCCGAGGAGTGTCTTGCCACAAGTCAACACTGGGTCTGACAGAGGGCCTCCAGGAGAGAGGCCCAAGCAATACGTGCCCCGAGGAGCGTCTTGCCACATGTCACCACTGGGTCTGATTGAGCGCCTCCAGGAGAGAGGCCCAAGTAAGACGCGCCCCGAGGAGCGTCTTGCCACATGTCACCACTGGGTCTGACTGAGCGCCTCCAGGAGAGAGGCCCAAGCAAGACACGCCCCGAGGAGCGTCTTGACACATGTCAACACTGGGTCTGACTGAGGGCCTCAATGAGATAAGCCCAATCAAGACGCGCCCCGAGGAGCGTCTTGCCACAAGTCAACACTGGGTCTGACAGAGGGCCTCCAGGAGAGAGGCCCAAGCAATACGTGCCCCGAGGAGCGTCTTGCCACATGTCACCACTGGGTCTGATTGAGCGCCTCCAGGAGAGGGGCCCAAGTAAGACGCGCCCCGAGGAGCGTCTTGCCACATGTCACCACTGGGTCTGACTGAGCGCCTCCAGGAGAGAGGCCCAAGCATGAAGCGCCCCGAGGAGCGTCTTGCCACATGTCAACACTGGGTCTGACTGAGCGCCTCCAGGAGAGAGGCCCAAGCAAGACGTGCCCCGAGGAGCGTCTTGCCACATGTCAACACTGGGTCTGACTGAGCGCCTCCAGGAGAGAGGCCCAAGCAAGAACCGCCCTGAGGAGCGTCTTGCCTCTTGTCAACACTGGGTCTGACTGAGCGCCTCCAGGAGAGAGGCCCAAGCATGAAGCGCCCCGAGGAGCGTCTTGCCACATGTCAACACTGGGTCTGACTGAGCGCCTCCAGGAGAGAGGCCCAAGCAAGACGTGCCCCGAGGAGCGTCTTGCCACATGTCACCACTGGGTCTGACTGAGCGCCTCCAGGAGAGAGGCCCAAGCAAGACACGCCCCGAGGAGCGTCTTGACACATGTCAACACTGGGTCTGACTGAGGGCCTCAATGAGATAAGCCCAATCAAGACGCGCCCCGAGGAGCGTCTTGCCACAAGTCAACACTGGGTCTGACAGAGGGCCTCCAGGAGAGAGGCCCAAGCAATACGTGCCCCGAGGAGCGTCTTGCCACATGTCACCACTGGGTCTGATTGAGCGCCTCCAGGAGAGGGGCCCAAGTAAGACGCGCCCCGAGGAGCGTCTTGCCACATGTCACCACTGGGTCTGACTGAGCGCCTCCAGGAGAGAGGCCCAAGCATGAAGCGCCCCGAGGAGCGTCTTGCCACATGTCAACACTGGGTCTGACTGAGCGCCTCCAGGAGAGAGGCCCAAGCAAGACGTGCCCCGAGGAGCGTCTTGCCACATGTCAACACTGGGTCTGACTGAGCGCCTCCAGGAGAGAGGCCCAAGCAAGAACCGCCCTGAGGAGCGTCTTGCCTCTTGTCAACAATGGGTCTGACTGAGGGCCTCCAGGAGAGAAGCCCAAGCAAGACGCGCCCCGAGGAGCGTCTTGCCACATGTCAACAATGGGTCTGACTGAGTGCCTCCAGGAGAGAGGCCCAAGCAAGACGCGCCCCGAGGAGCGTCTTGACACTTGTCAACACTGGGTCTGACTGAGGGCCTCCATGAGAGAGGCCCAAGCAAGACGCGCCCCGAGGAGTGTCTTGCCACATGTCATCACTGGGTCTGACTGAGCGCCTCCAGGAGAGAGGCCCAAGCAAGAAGCGCCCCGAGGAGCGTCTTTCCACATGTCAACAATGGGTCTGACTGAGGGCCTCCAGGAGAGAGGCCCAAGCAAGACGCGCCCCGAGGAGTGTCTTGACACTTGTCAACACTGGGTCTGACTGAGGGCCTCCATGAGAGAAGCCCAAGATAGACGCGCCCCGAGGAGTGTCTTGCCACATGTCAACACTGGGTCTGACAGAGGGCCTCCAGGAGAGAGGCCCAAGCAATACGCGCCCCGAGGAGCGTCTTGCCACACGTCACCACTGGGTCTGACTGAGCGCCTCCAGGAGAGAGGCCCAAGCAAAACGCGCCCCGAGGAGCGTCTTGCCACATGTCAGCACTCGGTCTGACTGAGCGCCTCCAGGAGAGAGAGCCAAGCAAGACGCGCCCCTAGGAGCGTCTTGCCACATGTCAACACTGGGTCTGACAGAGGGCCTCCAGGAGAGAGGCCCAAGCAAGACGCGCCCCGAGGAGTGTCTTGCCACATGTCAACACTGGGTCTGACTGAGCGCCTCCAGGAGAGAGGCCCAAGCAAGACGCGCACCGAGGAGTGTCTTGCCACATGTCAACACTGGGTCTGACTGAGCGCCTCCAGGAGAGAGGCCCAAGCAAGACGCGCACCGAGGAGCGCCTTGCCACATGTCAGCACTTGGTCTGACTGAGCGCCTCCAGGAGAGAGGCCCAAGCAAGACGCGCCCCTTGGAGCGTCTTGCCACATGTCAACACTGTGTCTGACTGAGCGCCTCCAGGAGAGAGGCCCAAGCAAGACGCGCCCCGAGGAGCGTCTTGCCACATGTCAGCACTCGGTCTGACTGAGCGCCTCCAGGAGAGAGGCCCAAGCAAGACGCGCCCCTAGGAGCGTCTTGCCACATCTCAACACTGGGTCTGACAGCGGGCCTCCAGGAGAGAGGCCGAAGCAAGACGTGCCCCGAGGAGTGTCTTGCCACATGTCACCACTGGGTCTGACTGAGCGCCTACAGGAGAGAGGCCCAAGCAAGACGCGCCCCGAGGAGCGTCATGCCACATGTCACTACTCGGTCTGACTGAGCGCCTCCAGGAGAGAGGCCCAAGCAAGACGCGCCCCGAGGAGCATCTTGCCACGTGTCAACACTGGGTCTGATTGAGGGCCTCCAGGAGAGAGGCCCAAGCAAGACGCGCCCCGAGGAGCGTCTTGCCACATGTCAACACTGGGTCTGACAGAGGGCCTCCAGGAGAGAGGCCCAAGCAATACGTGCCCCGAGGAGTGTCTAGCCACATGTTACCACTGGGTCTGACTTAGAGCCTCCAGGAGAGAGGCCCAAGCAAGACGTGCCCCGAGGAGCGTCTTGCCACATGTCATCATTGGGTCTGACTGAGCGCCTCCAGGAGAGAGGCCCAAGCAAGAAGCGCCCCGAGTAGAGTCTTGCCACATGTCAACACTGGGTCTGACTGAGCGCCTCCAGGAGAGAGGCCCAAGCAAGAAGCGCCCCGAGGAGCGTCTTGCCACATGTCAACAATTGGTCTGACTGAGGGCCTCCAGGAGAGAAGCCAAAGCAAGACGCGCCCCGAGGAGCGTCTTGCCACATGTCAACAATGG
This sequence comes from Nothobranchius furzeri, assembly GCF_043380555.1. NCBI lineage: Eukaryota > Metazoa > Chordata > Actinopteri > Cyprinodontiformes > Nothobranchiidae > Nothobranchius > Nothobranchius furzeri. Next base: position 30,323,501 of record NC_091743.1, read on the forward strand.
GTCTGACTGAGCGCCTCCAGGAGAGAGGCCCAAGCAAGACGCGCTCCGAGGAGTGTCTTGACACTTGTCAACACTGGGTCTGACTGAGCGCCTCCATGAGAGAACTCCAAGCAAGACGCGCCCCGAGGAGTGTCTTGACACTTGTCAACACTGGGTCTGACTGAGGGCCTCCATGAGAGAAGCCCAAGCAAGACGCGCCCCGAGGAGTGTCTTGCCACATGTCAACACTGGGTCTGACAGAGGGCCTCCAGGAGAGAGGCCCAAGCAACACGCGCCCCGAGGAGCGTCTTGCCATATGTCACCACTGGGTCTGACTGAGCGCCTCCAGGAGAGATGCCCAAGCAAGACGCGCCCCTAGGAGCGTCTTGCCACATGTCAACACTGGGTCTGACAGCAGGCCTCCAGGAGAGAGGCCGAAGCAAGACGCGCCCCGAGGAGTGTCTTGCCACATGTCTCCACTGGGTCTGACTGAGCGCCTCCAGGAGAGAGGCCCAAGCAAGACGCGCCCCGAAGAGCGTCTTGCCACATGTCACTACTCGGTCTGACTGAGCGCCTCCAGGAGAGAGGCCCAAGCAAGACGTGCCCCGAGGAGCATCTTGCCACGTGTCAACACTGGGTCTGATTGAGGGCCTCCAGGAGAGAGGCCCAAGCAAGACGCGCCCCGAGGAGCGTCTTGCCACATGTCAACACTGGGTCTGACAGAGGGCCTCCAGGAGAGAGGCCCAAGCAATACGTGCCCCGAGGAGCGTCTAGCCACATGTTACCACTGGGTCTGACTTAGAGCCTCCAGGAGAGAGGCCTAAGCAAGACGTGCCCCGAGGAGCGTCTTGCCACATGTCATCACTGGGTCTGACTGAGCGCCTCCAGGAGAGAGGCCCAAGCAAGAAGCGCCCCGAGTAGAGTCTTGCCACATGTCAACACTGGGTCTGACTGAGCGCCTCCAGGAGAGAGGCCCAAGCAAGAAGCGCCCCGAGGAGCGTCTTGCCACATGTCAACAATGGGTCTGACTGAGGGCCTCCAGGAGAGAAGCCCAAGCAAGACGCGCCCCGAGGAGCGTCTTGCCACATGTCAACAATGGGTCTGACTGAGCGCCTCCAGGAGAGAGGCCCAAGCAAGATGCGCCCCGAGGAGTGTCTTGACACTTGTCAACACTGGGTCTGACTGAGGCTCTCCATGAGAGAAGCCCAAGCAAGACGCGCCCCGAGGAGTGTCTTGCCACATGTCAACACTGGGTCTGACAGAGGGCCTCCAGGAGAGAGGCCCAAGCAAGACGCGCCCCGAGGAGTGTCTTGCCACATGTCAACACTGGGTCTGACTGAGCGCCTCCAGGAGAGAGGCGCAAGCAAGACGCGCCCCGAGGAGCGTCTTGCCACATGTCACCACTGGGTCTGACTGAGAGCCTCCAGGAGAGAGGCCCAAGCAAGACGCGCCCCGAGGAGCGTCTTGCCACATGTCAACACTGGGTCTGACTGAGCGCCTCCAGGAGAGAGGCCCAAGTAAGACGCGCCCCGAGGAGCGTCTTGCCACATGTCAACACTGGGTCTGACTGAGCGCCTCCAGGAGAGAGGCCCAAGCTAGACGCGCCCCGAGGAGCGTCTTGCCACATGTCAACACTGGGTCTGACTGAGCGCCTCCAGGAGAGAGGCCCAAGCAAGATGTGCCCCGAGGAGCGTCTTGCCACATGTCAACACTGGGTCTGACTGAGCGCCTCCAGGAGATGGCCCATGCAAGAAGCGCCCCGAGGAGAGTCTTGCCACATGTCAACACTGGGTCTGACTGAGCGCCTCCAGGAGAGAGGCCCAAGCAAGAAGCGCCCCGAGGAGTGTCTTGCCACATGTCAACACTGGGTCTGACAGAGGGCCTCCAGGAGAGAGGCCCAAGCAATACGCGCCCCGAGGAGCGTCTTGCCATACGTCACCACTGGGTCTGACTGAGCGCCTCCAGGAGAGAGAGCCAAGCAAGACGCGCCCCTAGGAGCGTCTTGCCACAGTTCAACACTGGCTCTGACAGAGGGCCTCCAGGAGAGAGGCCCAAGCAAGACGCGCCCCGAGGAGTGTCTTGCCACATGTCAACACTGGGTCTGACTGAGCACCTCCAGGAGAGAGGCACAAGCAAGACGCGCACCGAGGAGCGTCTTGCCACATGTCAACACTGGGTCTGACCGAGCGCCTCCAGGAGAGAGGCCCAAGCAAGACGCGCACCGAGGAGCGTCTTGCCACATGTCAGCACTTGGTCTGACTGAGCGCCTCCAGGAGAGAAGCCCAAGCAAGACGCGCCCCTAGGAGCGTCTTGCCACATGTCAACACTGGGTCTGACAGAGGGCCTCCAGGAGAGAGGCCCAAGCAAGACCCGCCCCGAGGAGCGTCTTGCCACATCTCAACACTGGGTCTGACAGCGGGCCTCCAGGAGAGAGGCCGAAGCAAGACGTGCCCCGAGGAGTGTCTTGCCACATGTCACCACTGGGTCTGACTGAGCGCCTACAGGAGAGAGGCCCAAGCAAGACGCGCCCCGAGGAGCGTCATGCCACATGTCACTACTCGGTCTGACTGAGCGCCTCCAGGAGAGAGGCCCAAGCAAGACGCGCCCCGAGGAGCATCTTGCCACGTGTCAACACTGGGTCTGATTGAGGGCCTCCAGGAGAGAGGCCCAAGCAAGACGCGCCCCGAGGAGCGTCTTGCCACATGTCAACACTGGGTCTGACAGAGGGCCTCCAGGAGAGAGGCCCAAGCAATACGTGCCCCGAGGAGTGTCTAGCCACATGTTACCACTGGGTCTGACTTAGAGCCTCCAGGAGAGAGGCCCAAGCAAGACGTGCCCCGAGGAGCGTCTTGCCACATGTCATCATTGGGTCTGACTGAGCGCCTCCAGGAGAGAGGCCCAAGCAAGAAGCGCCCCGAGTAGAGTCTTGCCACATGTCAACACTGGGTCTGACTGAGCGCCTCCAGGAGAGAGGCCCAAGCAAGAAGCGCCCCGAGGAGCGTCTTGCCACATGTCAACAATTGGTCTGACTGAGGGCCTCCAGGAGAGAAGCCAAAGCAAGACGCGCCCCGAGGAGCGTCTTGCCACATGTCAACAATGGGTCTGACTGAGCGCCTCCAGGAGAGAGGCCCAAGCAAGACGCGCTCCGAGGAGTGTCTTGACACTTGTCAACACTGGGTCTGACTGAGCGCCTCCATGAGAGAACTCCAAGCAAGACGCGCCCCGAGGAGTGTCTTGACACTTGTCAACACTGGGTCTGACTGAGGGCCTCCATGAGAGAAGCCCAAGCAAGACGCGCCCCGAGGAGTGTCTTGCCACATGTCAACACTGGGTCTGACAGAGGGCCTCCAGGAGAGAGGCCCAAGCAACACGCGCCCCGAGGAGCGTCTTGCCATATGTCACCACTGGGTCTGACTGAGCGCCTCCAGGAGAGATGCCCAAGCAAGACGCGCCCCTAGGAGCGTCTTGCCACATGTCAACACTGGGTCTGACAGCAGGCCTCCAGGAGAGAGGCCGAAGCAAGACGCGCCCCGAGGAGTGTCTTGCCACATGTCTCCACTGGGTCTGACTGAGCGCCTCCAGGAGAGAGGCCCAAGCAAGACGCGCCCCGAAGAGCGTCTTGCCACATGTCACTACTCGGTCTGACTGAGCGCCTCCAGGAGAGAGGCCCAAGCAAGACGTGCCCCGAGGAGCATCTTGCCACGTGTCAACACTGGGTCTGATTGAGGGCCTCCAGGAGAGAGGCCCAAGCAAGACGCGCCCCGAGGAGCGTCTTGCCACATGTCAACACTGGGTCTGACAGAGGGCCTCCAGGAGAGAGGCCCAAGCAATACGTGCCCCGAGGAGCGTCTAGCCACATGTTACCACTGGGTCTGACTTAGAGCCTCCAGGAGAGAGGCCTAAGCAAGACGTGCCCCGAGGAGCGTCTTGCCACATGTCATCACTGGGTCTGACTGAGCGCCTCCAGGAGAGAGGCCCAAGCAAGAAGCGCCCCGAGTAGAGTCTTGCCACATGTCAACACTGGGTCTGACTGAGCGCCTCCAGGAGAGAGGCCCAAGCAAGAAGCGCCCCGAGGAGCGTCTTGCCACATGTCAACAATGGGTCTGACTGAGGGCCTCCAGGAGAGAAGCCCAAGCAAGACGCGCCCCGAGGAGCGTCTTGCCACATGTCAACAATGGGTCTGACTGAGCGCCTCCAGGAGAGAGGCCCAAGCAAGATGCGCCCCGAGGAGTGTCTTGACACTTGTCAACACTGGGTCTGACTGAGGCTCTCCATGAGAGAAGCCCAAGCAAGACGCGCCCCGAGGAGTGTCTTGCCACATGTCAACACTGGGTCTGACAGAGGGCCTCCAGGAGAGAGGCCCAAGCAAGACGCGCCCCGAGGAGTGTCTTGCCACATGTCAACACTGGGTCTGACTGAGCGCCTCCAGGAGAGAGGCGCAAGCAAGACGCGCCCCGAGGAGCGTCTTGCCACATGTCACCACTGGGTCTGACTGAGAGCCTCCAGGAGAGAGGCCCAAGCAAGACGCGCCCCGAGGAGCGTCTTGCCACATGTCAACACTGGGTCTGACTGAGCGCCTCCAGGAGAGAGGCCCAAGTAAGACGCGCCCCGAGGAGCGTCTTGCCACATGTCAACACTGGGTCTGACTGAGCGCCTCCAGGAGAGAGGCCCAAGCTAGACGCGCCCCGAGGAGCGTCTTGCCACATGTCAACACTGGGTCTGACTGAGCGCCTCCAGGAGAGAGGCCCAAGCAAGATGTGCCCCGAGGAGCGTCTTGCCACATGTCAACACTGGGTCTGACTGAGCGCCTCCAGGAGATGGCCCATGCAAGAAGCGCCCCGAGGAGAGTCTTGCCACATGTCAACACTGGGTCTGACTGAGCGCCTCCAGGAGAGAGGCCCAAGCAAGAAGCGCCCCGAGGAGTGTCTTGCCACATGTCAACACTGGGTCTGACAGAGGGCCTCCAGGAGAGAGGCCCAAGCAATACGCGCCCCGAGGAGCGTCTTGCCATACGTCACCACTGGGTCTGACTGAGCGCCTCCAGGAGAGAGAGCCAAGCAAGACGCGCCCCTAGGAGCGTCTTGCCACATGTCAACACTGGGTCTGACAGAGGGCCTCCAGGAGAGAGGCCCAAGCAAGACGCGCCCCGAGGAGTGTCTTGCCACATGTCAACACTGGGTCTGACTGAGCACCTCCAGGAGAGAGGCACAAGCAAGACGCGCACCGAGGAGCGTCTTGCCACATGTCAACACTGGGTCTGACTGAGCGCCTCCAGGAGAGAGGCCCAAGCAAGACGCGCACCGAGGAGCGTCTTGCCACATGTCAGCACTTGGTCTGACTGAGCGCCTCCAGGAGAGAAGCCCAAGCAAGACGCGCCCCTAGGAGCGTCTTGCCACATGTCAACACTGGGTCTGACAGAGGGCCTCCAGGAGAGAGGCCCAAGCAAGACCCGCCCCGAGGAGCGTCTTGCCACATGTCAACACTGGGTCTGACAGAGGGCCTCCAGGAGAGAGGCCCAAGCAAGACGCGCCCCGAGGAGTGTCTTGCCACATGTCAATCACTGGGTCTGACTGAGCGCCTCCAGGAGAGAGGCCCAAGCAAGACACGCCCCGAGGAGCGTCTTGACACATGTCAACACTGGGTCTGACTGAGGGCCTCAATGAGATAAGCCCAATCAAGACGAGCCCCGAGGAGCGTCTTGCCACAAGTCAACACTGGGTCTGACAGAGGGCCTCCAGGAGAGAGGCCCAAGCAGTACGTGCCCCGAGGAGCGTCTTGCCACATGTCACCACTGGGTCTGATTGAGCGCCTCCAGGAGAGTGGCCCAAGCAAGACGCGCCCCGAGGAGCGTCTTGCCACATGTCAACAATGAGTCTGACTGAGCGCCTCCAGGAGAGAGGCCCAAGCAAGACGCGCCCCGAGGAGTGTCTTGACACTTGTCAACACTGGGTCTGACTGAGGGCCTCCATGAGAGAAGCCCAAGCAAGACGCGCCCCGAGGAGTGTCTTGCCACATGTCAACACTGGGTCTGAAAGAGGGCCTCCAGGAGAGAGGCCCAAGCAATACGCGCCCCGAGGAGCGTCTTGCCATACGTCACTACTGGGTCTGACTGAGCGCCTCCAGGAGAGAGAGCCAAGCAAGACGCGCCCCTAGGAGCGTCTTGCCACATGTCAACACTGGGTCTGACAGAGGGCCTCCAGGAGAGAGGCCCAAGCAAGACGCGCCCCGAGGAGTGTCTTGCCACATGTCAACACTGGGTCTGACTGAGCGCCTCCAGGAGAGAGGCCCAAGCAAGACGCGCACCGAGGAGCGTCTTGCCACATGTCAGCACTTGGTCTGACTGAGCGCCTCCAGGAGAGAAGCCCAAGCAAGACGCGCCCCTAGGAGCGTCTTGCCACATGTCAACTCTGGGTCTGACAGAGGGCCTCCAGGAGAGAGGCCCAAGCAAGACGCGCCCCGAGGAGCGTCTTGCCACATGTCAACACTGGGTCTGACAGAGGGCCTCCAGGAGAGAGGCCCAAGCAAGACGCGCCCCGAGGAGTGTCTTGCCACATGTCAATCACTGGGTCTGACTGAGCGCCTCCAGGAGAGAGGCCCAAGCAAGACACGCCCCGAGGAGCGTCTTGACACATGTCAACACTGGGTCTGACTGAGGGCCTCAATGAGATAAGCCCAATCAAGACGCGCCCCGAGGAGCGTCTAGCCACAAGTCACCACTGGGTCTGATTGAGCGCCTCCAGGAGAGAGGCCCAAGTAAGACGCGCCCCGAGGAGCGTCTTGCCACATGTCACCACTGGGTCTGACTGAGCGCCTCCAGGAGAGAGGCCCAAGCATGAAGCGCCCGGAGGAGCGTCTTGCCACATGTCAACACTGGGTCTGACTGAGCGCCTCCAGGAGAGAGGCCCAAGCAAGACGTGCCCCGAGGAGCGTCTTGCCATATGTCAACACTGGGTCTGACTGAGCGCCTCCAGGAGAGAGGCCCAAGCAAGAACCGCCCCGAGGAGCGTCTTGCCTCTTGTCAACAATGGGTCTGACTGAGGGCCTCCAGGAGAGAAGCCCAAGCAAGACGCGCCCCGAGGAGCGTCTTGCCACATGTCAACAATGGGTCTGACTGAGTGCCTCCAGGAGAGAGGCCCAAGCAAGACGCGCCCCGAGGAGCGTCTTGACACTTGTCAACACTGGGTCTGACTGAGGGCCTCCATGAGAGAGGCCCAAGCAAGACGCGCCCCGAGGAGTGTCTTGCCACATGTCATCACTGGGTCTGACTGAGCGCCTCCAGGAGAGAGGCCCAAGCAAGAAGCGCCCCGAGGAGCGTCTTTCCACATGTCAACAATGGGTCTGACTGAGGGCCTCCAGGAGAGAGGCCCAAGCAAGACGCGCCCCGAGGAGTGTCTTGACACTTGTCAACACTGGGTCTGACTGAGGGCCTCCATGAGAGAAGCCCAAGATAGACGCGCCCCGAGGAGTGTCTTGCCACATGTCAACACTGGGTCTGACAGAGGGCCTCCAGGAGAGAGGCCCAAGCAATACGCGCCCCGAGGAGCGTCTTGCCATACGTCACCACTGGGTCTGACTGAGCGCCTCCAGGAGAGAGGCCCAAGCAAGACGCGCCCCGAGGAGCGTCTTGCCACATGTCAGCACTCGGTCTGACTGAGCGCCTCCAGGAGAGAGAGCCAAGCAAGACGCGCCCCTAGGAGCGTCTTGCCACATGTCAACACTGGGTCTGACAGAGGGCCTCCAGGAGAGAGGCCCAAGCAAGACGTGCCCCGAGGAGTGTCTTGCCACAAGTCAACACTGGGTCTGACAGAGGGCCTCCAGGAGAGAGGCCCAAGCAATACGTGCCCCGAGGAGCGTCTTGCCACATGTCACCACTGGGTCTGATTGAGCGCCTCCAGGAGAGAGGCCCAAGTAAGACGCGCCCCGAGGAGCGTCTTGCCACATGTCACCACTGGGTCTGACTGAGCGCCTCCAGGAGAGAGGCCCAAGCATGAAGCGCCCCGAGGAGCGTCTTGCCACATGTCAACACTGGGTCTGACAGGGCCTCCAGGAGAGAGGCCCAAGCAAGACGCGCCCCGAGGAGTGTCTTGCCACATGTCAACACTGGGTCTGACAGAGGGCCTCCAGGAGAGAGGCCCAAGTAAGACGCGCCCCGAGGAGTGTCTTGCCACATGTCACCACTGGGTCTGACTGAGCGCCTCCAGGAGAGAGGCCCAAGCAAGACGCGCCCCGAGGAGCGTCTTGCCACATGTCAACACTGGGTCTGACAGAGGGCCTCCAGGAGAGAGGCCCAAGCAAGACGCGCCCCGAGGAGTGTCTTGCCACATGTCAATCACTGGGTCTGACTGAGCGCCTCCAGGAGAGAGGCCCAAGCAAGACACGCCCCGAGGAGCGTCTTGACACATGTCAACACTGGGTCTGACTGAGGGCCTCAATGAGATAAGCCCAATCAAGACGCGCCCCGAGGAGCGTCTTGCCACAAGTCAACACTGGGTCTGACAGAGGGCCTCCAGGAGAGAGGCCCAAGCAATACGTGCCCCGAGGAGCGTCTTGCCACATGTCACCACTGGGTCTGATTGAGCGCCTCCAGGAGAGAGGCCCAAGTAAGACGCGCCCCGAGGAGCGTCTTGCCACATGTCACCACTGGGTCTGACTGAGCGCCTCCAGGAGAGAGGCCCAAGCATGAAGCGCCCCGAGGAGCGTCTTGCCACATGTCAACACTGGGTCTGACTGAGCGCCTCCAGGAGAGAGGCCCAAGCAAGACGTGCCCCGAGGAGCGTCTTGCCACATGTCAACACTGGGTCTGACTGAGCGCCTCCAGGAGAGAGGCCCAAGCAAGAACCGCCCCGAGGAGCGTCTTGCCTCTTGTCAACAATGGGTCTGACTGAGGGCCTCCAGGAGAGAAGCCCAAGCAAGACGCGCCCCGAGGAGCGTCTTGCCACATGTCAACAATGGGTCTGACTGAGTGCCTCCAGGAGAGAGGCCCAAGCAAGACGCGCCCCGAGGAGCGTCTTGACACTTGTCAACACTGGGTCTGACTGAGGGCCTCCATGAGAGAGGCCCAAGCAAGACGCGCCCCGAGGAGTGTCTTGCCACATGTCATCACTGGGTCTGACTGAGCGCCTCCAGGAGAGAGGCCCAAGCAAGAAGCGCCCCGAGGAGCGTCTTTCCACATGTCAACAATGGGTCTGACTGAGGGCCTCCAGGAGAGAGGCCCAAGCAAGACGCGCCCCGAGGAGTGTCTTGACACTTGTCAACACTGGGTCTGACTGAGGGCCTCCATGAGAGAAGCCCAAGATAGACGCGCCCCGAGGAGTGTCTTGCCACATGTCAACACTGGGTCTGACAGAGGGCCTCCAGGAGAGAGGCCCAAGCAATACGCGCCCCGAGGAGCGTCTTGACATACGTCACCACTGGGTCTGACTGAGCGCCTCCAGGAGAGAGGCCCAAGCAAGACGCGCCCCGAGGAGCGTCTTGCCACATGTCAGCACTCGGTCTGACTGAGCGCCTCCAGGAGAGAGAGCCAAGCAAGACGCGCCCCTAGGAGCGTCTTGCCACATGTCAACACTGGGTCTGACAGAGGGCCTCCAGGAGAGAGGCCCAAGCAAGACGCGCCCCGAGGAGTGTCTTGCCACATGTCAACACTGGGTCTGACTGAGCGCCTCCAGGAGAGAGGCCCAAGCAAGACGCGCACCGAGGAGTGTCTTGCCACATGTCAACACTGGGTCTGACTGAGCGCCTCCAGGAGAGAGGCCCAAGCAAGACGCGCACCGAGGAGCGCCTTGCCACATGTCAGCACTTGGTCTGACTGAGCGCCTCCAGGAGAGAGGCCCAAGCAAGACGCGCCCCTTGGAGCGTCTTGCCACATGTCAACACTGTGTCTGACTGAGCGCCTCCAGGAGAGAGGCCCAAGCAAGACGCGCCCCGAGGAGCGTCTTGCCACATGTCAGCACTCGGTCTGACTGAGCGCCTCCAGGAGAGAGGCCCAAGCAAGACGCGCCCCTAGGAGCGTCTTGCCACATCTCAACACTGGGTCTGACAGCGGGCCTCCAGGAGAGAGGCCGAAGCAAGACGTGCCCCGAGGAGTGTCTTGCCACATGTCACCACTGGGTCTGACTGAGCGCCTCCAGGAGAGAGGCCCAAGCAAGACGCGCCCCGAGGAGCGTCATGCCACATGTCACTACTCGGTCTGACTGAGCGCCTCCAGGAGAGAGGCCCAAGCAAGACGCGCCCCGAGGAGCATCTTGCCAAGTGTCAAACTGGGTCTGATTGAGGGCCTCCAGGAGAGAGGCCCAAGCAAGACGCGCCCCGAGGAGCGTCTTGCCACATGTCAACACTGGGTCTGACAGAGGGCCTCCAGGAGAGAGGCCCAAGCAATACGTGCCCCGAGGAGTGTCTAGCCACATGTTACCACTGGGTCTGACTTAGAGCCTCCAGGAGAGAGGCCCAAGCAAGACGTGCCCCGAGGAGCGTCTTGCCACATGTCATCATTGGGTCTGACTGAGCGCCTCCAGGAGAGAGGCCCAAGCAAGAAGCGCCCCGAGGAGTGTCTTGCCACATGTCAACACTGGGTCTGACAGAGGGCCTCCAGGAGAGAGGCCCAAACAATACGCGCCCCGAGGAGCGTCTTGCCATACGTCACCACTGGGTCTGACTGAGCGCCTCCAGGAGAGAGAGCCAAGCAAGACGCGCCCCTAGGAGCGTCTTGCCACATGTCAACACTGGGTCTGACAGAGGGCCTCCAGGAGAGAGGCCCAAGCAAGACGCGCCCCGAGGAGTGTCTTGCCACATGTCAACACTGGGTCTGACTGAGCACCTCCAGGAGAGAGGCCCAAGCAAGACGCGCACCGAGGAGCGTCTTGCCACATGTCAACACTGGGTCTGACTGAGCGCCTCCAGGAGAGAGGCCCAAGCAAGACGCGCACCGAGGAGCGTCTTGCCACATGTCAGCACTTGGTCTGACTGAGCGCCTCCAGGAGAGAAGCCCAAGCAAGACGCGCCCCTAGGAGCATCTTGCCACATGTCAACACTGGGTCTGACAGAGGGCCTCCAGGAGAGAGGCCCAAGCAAGACCCGCCCCGAGGAGCGTCTTGCCACATGTCAACACTGGGTCTGACAGAGGGCCTCCAGGAGAGAGGCCCAAGCAAGACGCGCCCCGAGGAGTGTCTTGCCACATGTCAATCACTGGGTCTGACTGAGCGCCTCCAGGAGAGAGGCCCAAGCAAGACACGCCCCGAGGAGCGTCTTGACACATGTCAACACTGGGTCTGACTGAGGGCCTCAATGAGATAAGCCCAATCAAGACGAGCCCCGAGGAGCGTCTTGCCACAAGTCAACACTGGGTCTGACAGAGGGCCTCCAGGAGAGAGGCCCAAGCAATACGTGCCCCGAGGAGCGTCTTGCCACATGTCACCACTGGGTCTGATTGAGCGCCTCCAGGAGAGTGGCCCAAGCAAGACGCGCCCCGAGGAGCGTCTTGCCACATGTCAACAATGGGTCTGACTGAGCGCCTCCAGGAGAGAGGCCCAAGCAAGACGCGCCCCGAGGAGTGTCTTGACACTTGTCAACACTGGGTCTGACTGAGGGCCTCCATGAGAGAAGCCCAAGCAAGACGCGCCCCGAGGAGTGTCTTGCCACATGTCAACACTGGGTCTGAAAGAGGGCCTCCAGGAGAGAGGCCCAAGCAATACGCGCCCCGAGGAGCGTCTTGCCATACGTCACCACTGGGTCTGACTGAGCGCCTCCAGGAGAGAGAGCCAAGCAAGACGCGCCCCTAGGAGCGTCTTGCCACATGTCAACACTGGGTCTGACAGAGGGCCTCCAGGAGAGAGGCCCAAGCAAGACGCGCCCCGAGGAGTGTCTTGCCACATGTCAACACTGGGTCTGACTGAGCGCCTCCAGGAGAGAGGCCCAAGCAAGACGCGCACCGAGGAGCGTCTTGCCACATGTCAGCACTTGGTCTGACTGAGCGCCTCCAGGAGAGAAGCCCAAGCAAGACGCGCCCCTAGGAGCGTCTTGCCACATGTCAACACTGGGTCTGACAGAGGGCCTCCAGGAGAGAGGCCCAAGCAAGACGCGCCCCGAGGAGCGTCTTGCCACATGTCAACACTGGGTCTGACAGAGGGCCTCCAGGAGAGAGGCCCAAGCAAGAAGCGCCCCGAGGAGGGTCTTGCCACATGTCAATCACTGGGTCTGACTGAGCGCCTCCAGGAGAGAGGCCCAAGCAAGACACGCCCCGAGGAGCGTCTTGACACATGTCAACACTGGGTCTGACTGAGGGCCTCAATGAGATAAGCCCAATCAAGACGCGCCCCGAGGAGCGTCTTGCCACAAGTCAGCACTGGGTCTGATTGAGCGCCTCCAGGAGAGAGGCCCAAGTAAGACGCGCCCCGAGGAGCGTCTTGCCACATGTCACCACTGGGTCTGACTGAGCGCCTCCAGGAGAGAGGCCCAAGCATGAAGCGCCCGGAGGAGCGTCTTGCCACATGTCAACACTGGGTCTGACTGAGCGCCTCCAGGAGAGAGGCCCAAGCAAGACGTGCCCCGAGGAGCGTCTTGCCATATGTCAACACTGGGTCTGACTGAGCGCCTCCAGGAGAGAGGCCCAAGCAAGAACCGCCCCGAGGAGCGTCTTGCCTCTTGTCAACAATGGGTCTGACTGAGGGCCTCCAGGAGAGAAGCCCAAGCAAGACGCGCCCCGAGGAGCGTCTTGCCACATGTCAACAATGGGTCTGACTGAGTGCCTCCAGGAGAGAGGCCCAAGCAAGACGCGCCCCGAGGAGCGTCTTGACACTTGTCAACACTGGGTCTGACTGAGGGCCTCCATGAGAGAGGCCCAAGCAAGACGCGCCCCGAGGAGTGTCTTGCCACATGTCATCAATGGGTCTGACTGAGCGCCTCCAGGAGAGAGGCCCAAGCAAGAAGCGCCCCGAGGAGCGTCTTTCCACATGTCAACAATGGGTCTGACTGAGGGCCTCCAGGAGAGAGGCCCAAGCAAGACGCGCCCCGAGGAGTGTCTTGACACTTGTCAACACTGGGTCTGACTGAGGGCCTCCATGAGAGAAGCCCAAGATAGACGCGCCCCGAGGAGTGTCCTGCCACATGTCAACACTGGGTCTGACAGAGGGCCTCCAGGAGAGAGGCCCAAGCAATACGCGCCCCGAGGAGCTTCTTGCCATACGTCACCACTGGGTCTGACTGAGCGCCTCCAGGAGAGAGGCCCAAGCAAGACGCGCCCCGAGGAGCGTCTTGCCACATGTCAGCACTCGGTCTGACTGAGCGCCTCCAGGAGAGAGAGCCAAGCAAGACGCGCCCCTAGGAGCGTCTTGCCACATGTCAACACTGGGTCTGACAGAGGGCCTCCAGGAGAGAGGCCCAAGCAAGACGTGCCCCGAGGAGTGTCTTGCCACAAGTCAACACTGGGTCTGACAGAGGGCCTCCAGGAGAGAGGCCCAAGCAATACGTGCCCCGAGGAGCGTCTTGCCACATGTCACCACTGGGTCTGATTGAGCGCCTCCAGGAGAGAGGCCCAAGTAAGACGCGCCCCGAGGAGCGTCTTGCCACATGTCACCACTGGGTCTGACTGAGCGCCTCCAGGAGAGAGGCCCAAGCATGAAGCGCCCCGAGGAGCGTCTTGCCACATGTCAACACTGGGTCTGACAGAGGGCCTCCAGGAGAGAGGCCCAAGCAAGACGCGCCCCGAGGAGTGTCTTGCCACATGTCAACACTGGGTCTGACAGAGGGCCTCCAGGAGAGAGGCCCAAGTAAGACGCGCCCCGAGGAGCGTCTTGCCACATGTCACCACTGGGTCTGACTGAGCGCCTCCAGGAGAGAGGCCCAAGCAAGACGCGCCCCGAGGAGCGTCTTGCCACATGTCAACACTGGGTCTGACAGAGGGCCTCCAGGAGAGAGGCCCAAGCAAGACGCGCCCCGAGGAGTGTCTTGCCACATGTCAATCACTGGGTCTGACTGAGCGCCTCCAGGAGAGAGGCCCAAGCAAGACACGCCCCGAGGAGAGTCTTGACACATGTCAACACTGGGTCTGACTGAGGGCCTCAATGAGATAAGCCCAATCAAGACGCGCCCCGAGGAGCGTCTTGCCACAAGTCAACACTGGGTCTGACAGAGGGCCTCCAGGAGAGAGGCCCAAGCAAGACGCGCCCCGAGGAGCGTCTTGCCATACGTCACCACTGGGTCTGACTGAGCGCCTCCAGGAGAGAGGCCCAAGCAAGACGCGCCCCGAGGAGCGTCTTGCCACATGTCAGCACTCGGTCTGACTGAGCGCCTCCAGGAGAGAGAGCCAAGCAAGACGCGCCCCGAGGAGCGTCTTGCCACATGTCAACACTGGGTCTGACAGAGGGCCTCCAGGAGAGAGGCCCAAGCAAGACGCGCCCCGAGGAGTGTCTTGCCACATGTCAACACTGGGTCTGACAGAGGGCCTCCAGGAGAGAGGCCCAAGTAAGACGCGCCCCGAGGAGCGTCTTGCCACATGTCACCACTGGGTCTGACTGAGCGCCTCCAGGAGAGAGGCCCAAGCAAGACGCGCCCCGAGGAGCGTCTTGCCACATGTCAACACTGGGTCTGACAGAGGGCCTCCAGGAGAGAGGCCCAAGCAAGACGCGCCCCGAGGAGTGTCTTGCCACATGTCAATCACTGGGTCTGACTGAGCGCCTCCAGGAGAGAGGCCCAAGCAAGACACGCCCCGAGGAGCGTCTTGACACATGTCAACACTGGGTCTGACTGAGGGCCTCAATGAGATAAGCCCAATCAAGACGCGCCCCGAGGAGCGTCTTGCCACAAGTCAACACTGGGTCTGACAGAGGGCCTCCAGGAGAGAGGCCCAAGCAATACGTGCCCCGAGGAGCGTCTTGCCACATGTCACCACTGGGTCTGATTGAGCGCCTCCAGGAGAGAGGCCCAAGTAAGACGCGCCCCGAGGAGCGTCTTGCCACATGTCACCACTGGGTCTGACTGAGCGCCTCCAGGAGAGAGGCCCAAGCATGAAGCGCCCCGAGGAGCGTCTTGCCACATGTCAACACAGGGTCTGACTGAGCGCCTCCAGGAGAGAGGCCCAAGCAAGACGTGCCCCGAGGAGCCTCTTGCCACATGTCAACACTGGGTCTGACTGAGCGCCTCCAGGAGAGAGGCCCAAGCAAGAACCGCCCCGAGGAGCGTCTTGCCTCTTGTCAACAATGGGTCTGACTGAGGGCCTCCAGGAGAGAAGCCCAAGCAAGACGCGCCCCGAGGAGCGTCTTGCCACATGTCAACAATGGGTCTGACTGAGTGCCTCCAGGAGAGAGGCCCAAGCAAGACGCGCCCCGAGGAGCGTCTTGACACTTGTCAACACTGGGTCTGACTGAGGGCCTCCATGAACGAGGCCCAAGCAAGACGCGCCCCGAGGAGTGTCTTGCCACATGTCATCACTGGGTCTGACTGAGCGCCTCCAGGAGAGAGGCCCAAGCAAGAAGCGCCCCGAGGAGCGTCTTTCCACATGTCAACAATGGGTCTGACTGAGGGCCTCCAGGAGAGAGGCCCAAGCAAGACGCGCCCCGAGGAGTGTCTTGACACTTGTCAACACTGGGTCTGACTGAGGGCCTCCATGAGAGAAGCCCAAGATAGACGCGCCCCGAGGAGTGTCTTGCCACATGTCAACACTGGGTCTGACAGAGGGCCTCCAGGAGAGAGGCCCAAGCAATACGCGCCCCGAGGAGCGTCTTGCCATACGTCACCACTGGGTCTGACTGAGCGCCTCCAGGAGAGAGGCCCAAGCAAGACGCGCCCCGAGGAGCGTCTTGCCACATGTCAGCACTCGGTCTGACTGAGCGCCTCCAGGAGAGAGAGCCAAGCAAGACGCGCCCCTAGGAGCGTCTTGCCACATGTCAACACTGGGTCTGACAGAGGGCCTCCAGGAGAGAGGCCCAAGCAAGACGCGCCCCGAGGAGTGTCTTGCCACATGTCAACACTGGGTCTGACTGAGCGCCTCCAGGAGAGAGGCCCAAGCAAGACGCGCACCGAGGAGTGTCTTGCCACATGTCAACACTGGGTCTGACTGAGCGCCTCCAGGAGAGAGGCCCAAGCAAGACGCGCACCGAGGAGCGCCTTGCCACATGTCAGCACTTGGTCTGACTGAGCGCCTCCAGGAGAGAGGCCCAAGCAAGACGCGCCCCTTGGAGCGTCTTGCCACATGTCAACAATGTGTCTGACTGAGCGCCTCCAGGAGAGAGGCCCAAGCAAGACGCGCCCCGAGGAGCGTCTTGCCACATGTCAGCACTCGGTCTGACTGAGCGCCTCCAGGAGAGAGGCCCAAGCAAGACGCGCCCCTAGGAGCGTCTTGCCACATCTCAACACTGGGTCTGACAGCGGGCCTCCAGGAGAGAGGCCGAAGCAAGACGTGCCCCGAGGAGTGTCTTGCCAGATGTCACCACTGGGTCTGACTGAGCGCCTCCAGGAGAGAGGCCCAAGCAAGACGCGCCCCGAGGAGCGTCATGCCACATGTCACTACTCGGTCTGACTGAGCGCCTCCAGGAGAGAGGCCCAAGCAAGACGCGCCCCGAGGAGCATCTTGCCAAGTGTCAACACTGGGTCTGATTGAGGGCCTCCAGGAGAGAGGCCCAAGCAAGACGCGCCCCGAGGAGCGTCTTGCCACATGTCAACACTGGGTCTGACAGAGGGCCTCCAGGAGAGAGGCCCAAGCAATACGTGCCCCGAGGAGTGTCTAGCCACATGTTACCACTGGGTCTGACTTAGAGCCTCCAGGAGAGAGGCCCAAGCAAGACGTGCCCCGAGGAGCGTCTTGCCACATGTCATCATTGGGTCTGACTGAGCGCCTCCAGGAGAGAGGCCCAAGCAAGAAGCGCCCCGAGTAGAGTCGTGCCACATGTCAACACTGGGTCTGACTGAGCGCCTCCAGGAGAGAGGCCCAAGCAAGAAGCGCCCCGAGGAGCGTCTTGCCACATGTCAACAATGGGTCTGACTGAGGGCCTCCAGGAGAGAAGCCCAAGCAAGACGCGCCCCGAGGAGCGTCTTGCCACATGTCAACAATGGGTCTGACTGAGCGCCTCCAGGAGAGAGGCCCAAGCAAGATGCGCCCCGAGGAGTGTCTTGACACTTGTCAACACTGGGTCTGACTGAGGGCCTCCATGAGAGAAGCCCAAGCAAGACGCGCCCCGAGGAGTGTCTTGCCACATGTCAACACTGGGTCTGACAGAGGGCCTCCAGGAGAGAGGCCCAAGCAAGACGCGCCCCGAGGAGTGTCTTGCCACATGTCAACACTGGGTCTGACTGAGCGCCTCCAGGAGAGAGGCGCAAGCAAGACGCGCCCCGAGGAGCGTCTTGCCACATGTCAACACTGGGTCTGACTGAGCGCCTCCAGGAGAGAGGCCCAAGCAAGACGCGCCCCGAGGAGTGTCTTGACACTTGTCAACACTGGGTCTGACTGAGGGCCTCCATGAGAGAAGCCCAAGCAAGACGCGCCCCGAGGAGTGTCTTGCCACATGTCAACACTGGGTCTGACAGAGGGCCTCCAGGAGAGAGGCCCAAGCAATACGCGCCCCGAGGAGCGTCTTGCCATACGTCACCACTGGGTCTGACTGAGCGCCTCCAGGAGAGAGGCCCAAGCAAGATGCGCCCCGAGGAGCGTCTTGCCACATGTCAGCACTCGGTCTGACTGAGCGCCTCCAGGAGAGAGGCCCAAGCAAGACGCGCCCCTAGGAGCGTCTTGCCACATGTCAACACTGGGTCTGACAGAGGGCCTCCAGGAGAGAGGCCCAAGCAAGACGCGCCCCGAGGAGCGTCTTGCCACATGTCAACACTGGGTCTGACAGAGGGCCTCCAGGAGAGAGGCCCAAGCAAGACGCGCCCCGAGGAGTGTCTCGCCACATGTCAATCACTGGGTCTGACTGAGCGCCTCCAGGAGAGAGGCCCAAGCAAGACACGCCCCGAGGAGCGTCTTGACACATGTCAACAATGGGTCTGACTGAGGGCCTCAATGAGAGAAGCCCAATCAAGACGCGCCCCGAGGAGCGTCTTGCCACAAGTCAACACTGGGTCTGACAGAGGGCCTCCAGGAGAGAGGCCCAAGCAATACGTGCCCCGAGGAGCGTCTTGCCACATGTCACCACTGGGTCTGACTGAGCGCCTCCAGGAGAGAGGCCCAAGTAAGACGCGCCCCGAGGTGCATCTTGCCACATGTCACCACTGGGTCTGACTGAGCGCCTCCAGGAGAGAGGCCCAAGCATGAAGCGCCCCGAGGAGCGTCTTGCCACATGTCAACACTGGGTCTGACTGAGCGCCTCCAGGAGAGAGGCCCAAGCAAGACGTGCCCCGAGGAGCGTCTTGCCACATGTCAACACTGGGTCTGACTGAGCGCCTCCAGGAGAGAGGCCCAAGCAAGAAGCACCCCGAGGAGCGTCTTGCCTCTTGTCAACAATGGGTCGGACTGAGGGCCTCCAGGAGAGAAGCCCAAGCAAGACGCGCCCCGAGGAGCGCCTTGCCACATGTCAACAATGGGTCTGACTGAGTGCCTCCAGGAGAGAGGCCCAAGCAAGACGCGCCCCGAGGAGCGTCTTGACACTTGTCAACACTGGGTCTGACTGAGGGCCTCCATGAGAGAGGCCCAAGCAAGACGCGCCCCGAGGAGTGTCTTGCCACATGTCAACACTGGGTCTGACAGAGGGCCTCCAGGAGAGAGGCCCAAGCAAGACGCGCCCCGAGGAGTGTCTTGCCACATGTCAACAATGGGTCTGATTGAGGGCCTCCAGGAGAGAGGCCCAAGCAAGACGCGCACCGAGGAGTGTCTTGCCACATGTCAACACTGGGTCTGACTGAGCGCCTCCAGGAGAGAGGCCCAAGCAAGATGCGCACCGAGGAGCGTCATGCCACAAGTCACTACTCGGTCTGACTGAGCGCCTCCAGGAGAGAGGCCCAAGCAAGACGCGCCCCGAGGAGCATCTTGCCACGTGTCAACACTGGGTCTGATTGAGGGCCTCCAGGAGAGAGGCCCAAGCAAGACGCGCCCCGAGGAGCGTCTTGCCACATGTCAACACTGGCTCTGACAGAGGGCCTCCAGGAAAGAGGCCCAAGCAATACGTGCCTCGAGGAGTGTCTAGCCACATGTTACCACTGGGTCTGACTTAGAGCCTCCAGGAGAGAGGCCCAAGCAAGACGTGCCCCGAGGAGCGTCTTGCCACATTTCATCATTGGGTCTGACTGAGCGCCTCCAGGAGAGAGGCCCAAGCAAGAAGCGCCCTGAGTAGAGTCTTGCCACATGTCAACAATGGGTCTGACTGAGGGCCTCCAGGAGAGAAGCCCAAGCAAGACGCGCCCCGAGGAGCGTCTTGCCACATGTCAACAATGGGTCTGACAGAGGGCCTCCAGGAGAGAGGCCCAAGCAAGACGCGCCCCGAGGAGTGTCTTGCCACATGTCAACACTGGGTCCGACTGAGCGCCTCCAGGAGAGAGGCGCAAGCAAGACGCGCCCCGAGGAGCGTCTTGCCACATGTCACCACTGGGTCTGACTGAGAGCCTCCAGGAGAGAGGCCCAAGCAAGACGCGCCCCGAGGAGCGTCTCGCCACATGTCAACACTGGGTCTGACTGAGCGCCTCCAGGAGAGAGGCCCAAGTAAGACGCGCCCCGAGGAGAGTCTTGCCACATGTCAACACTGGGTCTGACTGAGCGCCTCCAGGAGAGAGGCCCAAGCAAGAAGCGCCCCGAGGAGCGTCTTGCCACATGTCAACAATGGGTCTGACTGAGGGCCTCCAGGAGAGAAGCCAAAGCAAGACGCGCCCCGAGGAGCGTCTTGCCACATGTCAACAATGGGTCTGACTGAGCGCCTCCAGGAGAGAGGCCCAAGCAAGACGCGCCCCGAGGAGTTTCTTGACACTTGTCAACACTGGGTCTGACTGAGGGCCTCCATGAGAGAAGCCCAAGCAAGACGCGCCCCGAGGAGTGTCTTGCCACATGTCAACACTGGGTCTGACAGAGGGCCTCCAGGAGAGAGGCCCAAGCAATACGCGCCCCGAGGAGCGTCTTGCCATACGTCACCACTGGGTCTGACTGAGCGCCTCCAGGAGAGAGGCCCAAGCAAGACGCGCCCCGAGGAGCGTCTTGCCACATGTCAGCACTCGGTCTGACTGAGCGCCTCCAGGAGAGAGAGCCAAGCAAGACGCGCCCGTAGGAGCGTCTTGCCACATGTCAACACTGGGTCTGACTGAGGGCCTCCAGGAGAGAGGCCCAAGCAAGACGCGCCCCGAGGAGTGTCTTGCCACATGTCAACACTGGGTCTGACTGAGCGCCTCCAGGAGAGAGGCCCAAGCAAGACACGCACCGAGGAGCGTCTTGCCACATGTCAACACTGGGTCTGACTGAGCGCCTCCAGGAGAGAGGCCCAAGCAAGACGCGCACCGAGGAGCGTCTTGTCACATGTCAGCACTTGGTCTGACTGAGCGCCTCCAGGAGAGAGGCCCAAGCAAGACGCGCCCCTAGGAGCGTCTTGCCACATGTCAACACTGGGTCTGACAGAGGGCCTCCAGGAGAGAGGCCCAAGCAAGACACGCCCCGAGGAGCGTCTTGCCACATGTCAACACTGGGTCTGACAGAGGGCCTCCAGGAGAGAGGCCCAAGCAAGACGCGCCCCGAGGAGTGTCTTGCCACATGTCAATCACTCGGTCTGACTGAGCGCCTCCAGGAGAGAGGCCCAAGCAAGACACGCCCCGAGGAGCGTCTTGACACATGTCAACACTGGGTCTGACTGAGGGCCTCAATGAGAGAAGCCCAATCAAGACGCGCCCCGAGGAGCGTCTTGCCACAAGTCAACACTGGGTCTGACAGAGGGCCTCCAGGAGAGAGGCCCAAGCAATACGTGCCCCGAGGAGCGTCTTGCCACATGTCACCACTGGGTCTGACTGAGCGCCTCCAGGAGAGAGGCCCAAGTAAGACGCGCCCCGAGGAGCGTCTTGCCACATGTCACCACTGGGTCTGACTGAGCGCCTCCAGGAGAGAGGCCCAAGCATGAAGCGCCCCGAGGAGCGTCTTGCCACATGTCAACACTGGGTCTGACTGAGCGCCTCCAGGAGAGAGGCCCAAGCAAGACGTGCCCCGAGGAGCGTCTTGCCACATGTCAACACTGGGTCTGACTGAGCGCCTCCAGGAGAGAGGCCCAAGCAAGAAGCGCCCCGAGGAGCGTCTTGCCTCTTGTCAACAATGGGTCTGACTGAGGGCCTCCAGGAGAGAAGCCCAAGCAAGACGCGCCCCGAGGAGTGTCTTGCCACATGTCAACACTGGGTCTGACAGAGGGCCTCCAGGAGAGAGGCCCAAGCAAGACGCGCCCCGAGGAGTGTCTTGCCACATGTCATCACTGGGTCTGACTGAGCGCCTCCAGGAGAGAGGCCCAAGCAAGAAGCGCCCCGAGGAGCGTCTTGCCACATGTCAACAATGGGTCTGATTGAGGGCCTCCAGGAGAGAGGCCCAAGCAAGACGCGCCCCGAGGAGTGTCTTGACACTTGTCAACACTGGGTCTGACTGAGGGCCTCCATGAGAGAAGCCCAAGCAAGACGCGCCCCGAGGAGTGTCTTGCCACATGTCAACACTGGGTCTGACAGAGGGCCTCCAGGAGAGAGGCCCAAGCAATACGCGCCCCGAGGAGCGTCTTGCCATACGTCACCACTGGGTCTGACTGAGCGCCTCCAGGAGAGAGGCCCAAGCAAGACGCGCCCCGAGGAGCGTCTTGCCACATGTCAGCACTCGGTCTGACTGAGCGCCTCCAGGAGAGAGAGCCAAGCAAGACGCGCCCCTAGGAGCGTCTTGCCACATGTCAACACTGGGTCTGACAGAGGGCCTCCAGGAGAGAGGCCCAAGCAAGACGCGCCCCGAGGAGTGTCTTGCCACATGTCAACACTGGGTCTGACTGAGCGCCTCCAGGAGAGAGGCCCAAGCAAGACGCGCACCGAGGAGTGTCTTGCCACATGTCAACACTGGGTCTGACTGAGCGCCTCCAGGAGAGAGGCCCAAGCAAGACGCGCACCGAGGAGCGTCTTGCCACATGTCAGCACTTGGTCTGACTGAGCGCCTCCAGGAGAGAGGCCCAAGCAAGACGCGCCCCTAGGAGCGTCTTGCCACATGTCAACACTGGGTCTTACAGAGGGCCTCCAGTAGAGAAGCCCAAGCAAGACGCGCCCCGAGGTGCGTCTTGCCACATGTCAACACTGGGTCTGACTGAGCGCCTCCAGGAGAGAGGCCCAAGCAAGACGTGCCCCGAGGAGCGTCTTGCCACATGTCAACACTGGGTCTGACTGAGCGCCTCCAGGAGAGAGGCCCAAGCAAGAAGCGCCCCGAGGAGTGTCTTGCCACATGTCAACAATGGGTCTGACTGAGGGCCTCCAGGAGAGAGGCCCAAGAAAGACGCGCCCTGAGGAGCGTCTTGACACTTGTCAACTCTGGGTCTGACTGAGGGCCTCCATGAGAGAGGCCCAAGCAAGACGCGCCCCGAGGAGCGTCTTGCCACATGTCAACACTGGGTCTGACAGAGGGCCTCCAGGAGAGAGGCCCAAGCAAGACGCGCCCCGAGGAACGTCTTGCCACGTGTCAACACTGGGTCTGATTGAGCGCCTCCAGGAGAGAGGCCAGAGCAAGACGCGCACCGAGGAGCGTCTTGCCACATGTCAGCACTTGGTCTGACTGAGCGCCTCCAGGAGAGAGGCCCAAGCAAGACGCGCCCCTAGGAGCGTCTTGCCACATGTCAACACTGGGTCTGACAGAGGGCCTCCAGGAGAGAAGCCCAAGCAAGACGCGCCCCGAGGAGTGTCTTGCCACATGTCAACACTGGGTCCGACTGAGCGCCTCCAGGAGAGAGGCCCAAGCAAGACGTGCCCCGAGGAGCGTCTTGCCACATGTCAACACTGGGTCTGACTGAGCGCCTCCAGGAGAGAGGCCCAAGCAAGAAGCGCCCCGAGGAGCGTCTTGCCACATGTCAACAATGGGTCTGACTGAGGGCCTCCAGGAGAGAGGCCCAAGCAAGACGCGCCCTGAGGAGCGTCTTGACACTTGTCAACACTGGGTCTGACTGAGGGCCTCCATGAGAGAGGCCCAAGCAAGACGCGCCCCGAGGAGCGTCTTGCCACATGTCAACACTGGGTCTGACAGAGGGCCTCCAGGAGAGAGGCCCAAGCAAGAAGCGCCCCGAGGAGTGACTTGCCACATGTCAACACTGGGTCTGACTGAGCGCCTCCAGGAGAAAGGCCCAAGCAAGACACGCCCCGAGGAGCGTCTTGACACATGTCAACACTGGGTCTGACTGAGGGCCTCAATGAGAAAAGCCCAAGCAAGACGCGGCCCGAGGAGCGTCTTGCCACATGTCAACACTGGGTCTGACAGAGGGCCTCCAGGAGAGAGGCCCAAGCAATACGTGCCCCGAGGAGAGTCTTGCCACATGTCACCACTGGGTCTGACTGAGCGCCTCCAGGAGAGAGGCCCAAGTAAGACGCGCCCCGAGGAGCGTCTTGCCACATTTCAACACTGGGTCTGACTGAGCGCCTCCATGCGAGAGGCCCAAGCAAGAAGCGCCCCGA
This sequence comes from Nothobranchius furzeri, assembly GCF_043380555.1. Lineage (NCBI taxonomy): Eukaryota > Metazoa > Chordata > Actinopteri > Cyprinodontiformes > Nothobranchiidae > Nothobranchius > Nothobranchius furzeri. Next base: position 30,347,039 of record NC_091743.1, read on the forward strand.
GGAGCGTCTTGCCACATGTCAACACTGGGTTTGACTGAGCGCCTCCAGGAGAGAGGCCCAAGCAAGACGCGCCCCGAGGAGCGTCAGGCCACATGTCACTACTCAGTCTGACTGAGCGCCTCCAGGAGAGAGGCCCAAGCAAGACGCGCCCCGAGGAACGTCTTGCCACGTGTCAACACAGGGTCTGATTGAGGGCCTTCTGGAGAGAGGCCCAAGCAAGATGCGCCCCGAGGAGCATCTTGCCAAATGTCAACAATGGGTCTGACTGAGGGCCTCCAGGAGAGAATCCCAAGCAAGACGCGCCCCGAGGAGCGTCTTGCCACATGTCAACAATGGGTCTTACTGAGGGCCTCCAGGAGAGAAGCCCAAGCAAGACGCACCCCGAGGAGCTTCTTGCCACATGTCAGCAGTCGGTCTGACTGAGCGCCTCCAGGAGAGAGGCCAAAGCAAGACGCGCCCCGAGGAGCGTCTTGCCAAGTGTCAACACTGGGTCTTATTGAGGGCCTACTGGAGAGAGGCCCAAGCAAGACGCGGCCTGAGGAGCGTCTTGCCACATGTCAACAATGGGTCTGACTGAGGGCCTCCAGGAGAGAAGCCCAAGCAAGACACGCCCCGAGGAGCGTCTTGCCACATGTCAACAATGGGTCTTACTGAGGGCCTCCAGGAGAGAGGCCAAAGCAAGACGCGCCCCGAGGAGCGTCTTGACACATGTCAACACTGGGTCTGACAGAGGGCCTCCATGAGAGAGGCCCAAGCAAGACGCGCCCCGAGGAGTGTCTTGCCACATGTCAACACTGGGTCTGACTGAGCGCCTCCAGCAGAGAGGCCCAAGCAAGATGCGCCCCGAGGAGCGTCTTGCCACGTGTCAACACTGGGTCTGACTGAGCGCCTCCAGGAGAGAGGCCCAAGCAAGACGCGCCCCGAGGAGCGTCTTGCCACATGTCACCACTGGGTCTGACTGAGCGCCTCCAGAAGAGAGGCCCAAGCAAGACGCGCCCCGAGGAGCGTCTTGCCACGTGTCACCACTGGGTCTGACTGAGCGCCTCCAGGAGAGAGGCCCAAGCAAGACGAGCCCCGAGGAGCGTCTTGCCACATGTCAACACTGGGTCTGACTGAGTGCCTCCATGAGAGAAGCCCCAGCAAGACGCGCCCCGAGGAGCGTCTTGCCACATGTCAGCACTCGGTCTGACTGAGCGCCTCCAGGAGAAAGGCCCAAGCAAGACGCGCCCCGAGGAGCATCTTGCCACATGTCACTACTCGGTCTGACTGAGCGCCTCCAGGAGAGAGGCCCAAGCAAGACGCACCCCGAGGAGCGTCTTGCCACATGTCAACAAGGGGTCTGACTGAGGGCCTCCAGGAGAGAAGCCCAAGCAAGACGCGCCCCGAGGAGCGTCTTGCCAGATGTCAACACTGGGTCTGACGGAGCGCCTCCAGGAGAGAGGCCCAAGCAAGACGCGCCCCAAGGAGCGTCTTGCCACATGTCAACACTGGGTCTGACTGAGCGCCTCCAGGAGAGAGGCCCAAGCAAGACGCGCCCGGAGGAGCGTCTTGCCACATGTCATCACTGGGTCTGACAGAGGGCCTCCAGGAGAGAGGCCCCAGCAAGACGCACCCCGAGGAGCGTCTTGCCTTATGTCAGCACTCGGTCTGACTGAGCGCCTCCAGGAGAGAGGCCCAAGCAAGATGCGCCCGGAGGAGCGTCTTGCCACATGTCAACACTGGGTCTGACAGAGGGCCTCCAGGAGAGAGGCCCAAGCAAGACGC